>NC_142871.1:67652500-68252500 GCF_051225735.1 Oryctolagus cuniculus | reverse complement strand
AGAGGGTTATTATAGAGTAGTAATTTGGTTTAAAAAGAGAAGCGTCCATATGTTATGTGAATTGCCTCCAATAAAGTTTTAAAATATGCTTAAAATTCAAATTAAGATGTAAGAATATCATTTTATGAAGTATTTCCTCCTGGAATTTCTACCCTACTACTCCCAGGCAATAATGAAGAGCTTCAAAGAGTAGAATAAAGTTTGTCTAGCTGGACTGCTACCCACAAAGGCCAAGAAAGGTATAATTCATTCAGTTACGAATCTTTTTCTCTTCAGCACTTTTGAGTACTCTCATTGAAATATAGCCAGAAGTACATTGTCCCACTGCTTGTTGTGGCCTGATACTGGATATGGACTTATTTCTAATCTTTTTTATGTTCCTGTTATTTAGATGTTGAGCACCATTTGTCCATAACGATGGAGACAAATATCCTGAAAATAGTAATGTAATATAATGGAAGCGAACAGGAGCATCGGTTGATCCTGTGGAACAGAGACTTCCCTGCTCAAACAGTTTTCCTTGAGGTGAGTACATGAGGAAAATGAATCTATAACACCTTTACCCACTCAGTTTGGAGTCTCATTTTAATAGTGTTTTAATTCTATCCTAACTGATAACATAGAACAGGTCCAAAATGGGGGGTGCAAGCCAGAGATAACATGTTCTAGGAATAGATCTGTTCAGTATAATCTTGAAAAGAGCATAAGTGAGGTAGATATGTCAGACATATACTCGGTAGTCAAAGACAGTGAGGCACGCAGGGCTAAGAAGAACTCATCATAGAACCCCAGGCAGATGGGTCATTCTATATTCAGGCAGCAGCAGCACCAGCAGCACTGGTGACCAGAACACAGCAGAAGCATCCCACAAGGACTGGTTCCTTTTACATAGAGTTACGCAACAGTGGACATTAGCCAAGAAGTTACCCAGCAGAAAATGTATCAGCCTCACAAGCTCTGCTGATCAGTAGAAAATATATCTATCCCTGAGACCTGCCTGGTTGCCATGGAGGCATGGGTTAGACATAGTGACATGCCATCTTAACACTAGTAGTCAACCATTTAGCTGGATTTTCTTACAGTTCCAACAATGTGCAAATTGATCTTTTCCTTTGTGACCTTACAATGGAGAGATGGGAAATTTGTTTATTTTTATGTATATAAAGCTGTAGATTAAGGTATAAAAGCTGTACATCAAATGATTAAAGCCAAGACACTCTGGCAAAAAAAAAAAAAAAAAAAAAAAAAAACTAAATGAAAGATCTCCGCGAGTGAGATCCCAGTGGAAAGAACAGGTCATCAAAGAAGGAGGTACCTTTCTCTGAAGGGAGGAGAGAACTTCCACTCTGACGACAACCTTGTCTAAATATGATCAGAGTAGGTGAACTCAAAAGGCTTCCATAGCCTTGGCAACTCATGACAAGAGCCTAGGGTGATTACTGAGGCCATAAACAAGAGTGTCAATTTGTTAAGTCAACAACAGGAGTCACTGTGCACTTACTCCTCATGTAGGATCTCTGTCCTTAATGTGTTGTACATTGTGATTTAATGCTATAACTAGTACTCAAACAGTATTTTTCACTTTGTGTTTCTATGTGGATGCAAACTGTTGAAATCTTTACTTAATATATGCTAAACTGATCTTCTGTATATAAAGAGAATTGAAAATGAATCTTGATGTGAATGGAATGGATTAGGGAGTGGGAGAGGGGAGGGTTGCGGGTGGGAGGGAAGTTATGGGGGGGGGAGCCATTGTAATCCATAAGCTGTACTTTGGAAATTTATATTCATTAAATAAAAGTTAAAAAATGACAAATTAACCTAAAAATAAGAGCAATTTTAATATTTGGAGTCCCTGTTCAGGTTAAAATAAAAATTTCTATATCAAAAAAAAAATGATTAATAGACTAATAGGTGGAGTCTAATAATAGAGTATAGAAAATTCTGGAGTTGCCCCATTCTGACTTGGTTTGAAACACATGTAAGAATAAATGGAATGGTGTGTACTTTAACTATTAAAAGCATAGGATTCCTATTTTCATAAATTATTAATTGTAATAAGTTTGTTTAAACAGCAACATTTTCTATCTGTTTTGTTTGTCTGCTTTTTCTCTTTGGATATATTCATAAGTAAAGGAAACATTTCATTTTCTTCTGAGTATTTCTTAAGGAGAAACAAATCTTAATATGAGTAACAATAGACAATCATATTATTAACATAAGAGAAAAGATCATGCTTCATCCAAAGTGGGTAGCTAAATTTGCAATTATTGGTTGTTGCTTTCTTCCTACATAAATTATCACTATAAATGTGAAGTGTCCTTATCGTAAACATTGATAACAGTTTACATCTTATGAGCTTGTGAGACTAGGATGAAGCTGACTGTGCTCATAGATCAAATTGGTACACAAGGCTAAGCTTTTTGAGAACATACCAAGAATGGAAAAAGTGGCTAAAACAAAATGGTAAAAAGAGTAACAGAACAATTTACTCTTGGCACATTTCCTGGAGGGATCTAGTAATATTCACACAGAGGAAACAGAAATTCACAGTATGAAAAATAAGTCAATACCTTCATATGAAGCCTACTACAGTTAAGCATGTTTATACTGTCTCCCTATTGTTGTGTATGTACTAGGCTGCTCAAGAAGCAAGTAAAGGGTGGAGTTTGGTGCAGTGGTTAAGATGTCCCTAGGGATCCCTACATTCCTTATCTAGTGACTAGTTCAAGTTTTGGCTTCATTTATGAATCTACCATCCTCATGATGCACACTTTGGAAGGTGGTTGGTGATGGCTCTGTCACCAACATGGGAGACTCACATTGAATTCCGCTCTCAGCTTCTGCCTGCCCTAGTCTTGGCTGTTGTGAGCATTTGAGAAGTGAAATTTGAAACGTGAATCTCTCTCTCTCTCTCTCCCCTGCCCCCCTCCCCGTGTGTGTGTGTATGTGTGTGTGTCTCTTTTAAATTAATAAATACATTTTTTTTCAAAAAAGCAAGTAATATTCACATTTTCTTCTTTTAAAGCCCCCCAATTTTTTAGTTTTCTGAGATTTAATTTTGTGTGTCCATTAGAAGAATGTTTTATTGAATAAGATAAAAAACTGTCCCAAATTTTAATACCATGAGAAAAGCAACTAAAAGAACACTAGATCTGTCAGACAGGTAGCTGTTGTTTAGTAGCACATACTGGAGCACCACTTTAGGAAAGAAAGATGCATTTATATATGTACAGCTAGATTTCCCAGAGAAGCAGTTTACACCCTGCTCTGCAAAGTATTTATCTGGCAGTCAATAAATGTCAGCTGTGATGGTGATCTGTTGGGCCTACAAGAGCACCTGCAGGAACTATCAAGCCTGACTGACAAGCTGAGAAAAAACAGTGAGAAATAGAGTCAGGGCCTTGAGGACTCTACTTGATAAATAGCCAAAATCTCAGAGTTCATGAAAAAAAGATTGCAATTATTATTAAGGATTAACTAATTGGGTATGTCAAATAATATTGAAATTTCCGATTTTTTTCCATGTGCTAAACAGATGTTGCTTAAAGAACACTTCACATTTTGCTGCACGAAATATTTACCTTAAGAAATGATAATAAACAAAACTTATCAAAGGTTATATCACCTTAACTTAAAATGTAAGCAACATAAAATGACCAAAATCACTATGTATTTAGATATCGTATAATAAAAAGTTTTAGCTGTAATCATGACAAACAATAAAAGGAAACCAAAAACTAAGGTTTTGGGAAGAATTGAAAGTGATGTTGAAGTAATATTGATGGTGACTATCTTATGTATTAGGGTAGAATGCACAACTTAATATCTTATATTATGAATTTGCCATAGGAGCTGGCCACAGGTACACTGCCCTTCCTGTTCCGAGGCCTCTGCCGAATTCAGCAGACTCAATGAAAAGAAGGAAGAAAATTCTTGCAGCTGAATCACAGACTTTCACTAGGGAAAAGGAAGTGAAATGAGTTCAACATAAAGCGAAGAGCTCAGGGAAGACGGTTGAGAAGAGTTTCATCTATAAATAAAAAGAACAATGCTATGTTGCCTCAATTTATTTTGAAGACACTTTTCTTTGATGATTGCTCATGCCGCAATACCCAGGTTTGACATCTAATAGAGTTACAGAGAATTCCTTTGCATTTGGTCTATTCTCTGCTTAATATTGAATTTCAAGTTACTTGAACACCTAGAGCAGTTTATTGCCATGGATACAGTAAGGAATGATTTTCATAATAGAATCTGAATGCTTATTTTTCTAAGTATTTACATTATATACTTCTTTACAGTTCCTTTTTATTTTCTATTTGCTCATATAATACCATTTCTATCATCCATTCTCCTTTGTTTTTACAATTTATACCAAAACAGAAGTTTAGATAGTGTAATTGAAATCCCCACAACCAAAATGTATGCTATAAATATTACCCTTGACATTAGTCACCCTCGTTTTTGTAAGTCTTGCCAATATTTAGATTAACATTGACATTAGATTTAACATTGTAATGGAAAGTCATTATCAAAACAATTTCAATTCAAGGAAAGGTATGCATGGAGAATATTCACAATTTTTCTAATTTTATCATTATGTTTACATGCCTTAATTATGCAAATGCATGGCTCCATAACTAAACTCTGTAGAAATATTTAAAGTGTGTTGGAAGATGTAGTTTCAAGGTAGACCCCTCTCATCTCCCAAATTTGGTGGGCTTTAGATATATGAGCACAAGAGTATATGAGAGTACTTAAAAAATTCATGATAAAAATGTATTGAGAAAAAAAACTTCATGTTCTTAGATGTTATTTTTCAGACATGCCATTGTCTGTGTAAACAAAGACTGTTGATTTTTGTGTATTGATTTTCGTATCCTGCTACTTTACCAAACTCTTCTATGAGTTCCAATAGTCTCTTGGTGGAGTCTTTTTGATCCCCTATGAAAAATATAATGTCATCTGCAAATAGGGGTAATTTATCTTCCTCATTCCCAATTTGATTCCCTTTGTTATTCTTTCCTAATGGCTCTGGCTAAATCTTCCAGAACTATATGGAATAGCAATGGTGAGAATGGGCACTCTTGTCTGGTTCTGGATCTCAGTTGAAATGCTTACAGCTTTGCCCCATTCAATAGCATGCTGGCTGTGGGTTTGTCAAAAATTGCCTTGATTGTGTTAAAGAATGTTCCTTCTATGCCCAGTTTGATTAGAATTTTCATCATGAAATGGTGTTGTATTTTATCAACTGCTTTCTCTGTATCTGTTAAGAAAATCAAATGACCTCTCTTCAGTTTGTTAATGTGATGTATTGCATTGATTGATTTGCAAATTTTATTTATTTATTTATTTATTTATTTATTTTTGGACAGGCAGAGTTAGACAGTGAGAGAGAGAGAGAGAGACAGAGAGAAAGGTCTTCCTTCCATTGATTCACCCCTCAAATGGCCGCTATGGCCCGCATGCTGCAGGAGCCAGGTGCTTCTTCCTGGTCTCCCATGCGGATGCAGAGCCCAGGCACTTGGGCCATCCTCCACTGCCTTCCTGGGCCACAGCAGAGAGCTGGACTGGAAGAGGAGCAACCTGGACAGGATCTGGTGCCCCAACCAGGATTAGAACCTGGGGTACCAGCGCCGTAGGCGGAGGATTAGCCTAGTGAGCTGTGGCGCAGGCCTGATTTGCAAATTTTGAACCATCCTCTTTGCGTATCAGGATAGGTCCCACTTGGTGTAGGTGAATGATCTTTCTGATGTGTTGTTGGATTCGATTAGCCAGAATTTTGATGAGGATTTGTGCTTCTATGTTCATCAGGGAAATTGGTCTGTAATTCTATTTCTTTGTTGTGTCTTTTGTGGGTTTGGAATTAAGGTGATGCTGGCTTCATAGAAAGAATTTGGAAGGGTTTCTTCCCTTTCGTTATTTTTAATAACTTGAGAAGAAGTTGAGTTAATTCTTATTTAAATGTCTGGTAGAATTCAGCAGTGAAGTCATCTAATCCTGGGTTTTTCTTTGTTGGGAGTGTTTTTATTACTGGTTTAATTTCTGTCTTGGTAATGGGTCTGTTTACCTTTACTATATCTTCATGTTTCAATTCAGGTAGGTTGTATTAGTCCAGGAATCTATTCATTTCTTAGAAGAAATGGTTTCCCAGCTTGTTGGCTGGGAGCTCTTCATAGCAATTTCTGACAAATTTATTTCTTAGGTGTATGTTTTTACATTTCCTTTTTCATCTCTAATTTTATTGATTTGTGTCTTCTCTCTCCGTTTTTTGGTTTTAGGCCACTGATGTGCCAATTTTGTTTATTTTTTCAAAAAACGAAGTCTTCATTTTGCTGATGTTTTGTATTTTTTGTTTCAATTCTGTTGATTTATTCTCTAATTTTAATTATTTCTTTTGAACTACTAATTTTGAGTTTAGCTTGTTGTTTTTCTAGATCCTTGAGGTGCATTGATAGTTCATTTATTTGGTGCCTTTCCAATGTCTTGATATAGGGACCAATTGCTATAAACTTTCCTCTTAACACTGCTTTTGCTCTATCTCATAAATTTTGATAGGTTGGATTGTATTCTTTATTTGTCTCCAGAAATTATGGGATTTCCCTATTGATTTCTTCTATGACCCAGTGTTCATTCAGGAGCATATTGTTCGGTCTTTATTGTGTTTGTGTATGTTCCGGAGATTCCTAAGTTGCTGATTTCCAGCTTCATTGCATTGTATCCTGAGAAGACAGATGGTATGATTTCTATTTTTTTTTTTTAATTTGCTGAGACTCTCTCTATGGTCTACCATGTGGTCAATCCTAGAGAAAGTTCCACGCACTGCTGAGAAAAATGTGTATTCTATGGCTGTAGGGTGGAAGGTTCTGTAGATATCTGCTATGTCTCCTGGTGCATGAATTGTGCTTGAGTTTTCAATATTCAGGACTTCTCCTTGTATAGCTTGTGTGGTGGGGAAGGAATTACTCTAAAATGTTATGGTCCTCATTCCCGGTTGGAAGTGTGCTTAGATTGTGACCGCAATTGATGGACGCATGCCCATGAAGCAAATTTGGCAAACTCTGCTTACATTTGAAAATGTAAACAATCAATATGACATTTCCCAGCTGGCTGCAGATCTGGTTGTGGGAAGGGCAGGAGATGCGGTAGACAGGGATGTGCCTAACCTCTACGTTTGTTCCTCTATACCTTCTCATTCTTCTCATGTGGAACTGTGAACACAGTTCTCAAAGGTCCCGCTCCTGCTGCTTTATGCAGCTCCATGGACGCTCAACTTCTGTCCAACTTGGTGCACTGTGGGAGTTGCGCCAGCATCCCCCTTGCAAGTCTCCACTGCACCCCCGCTGTGCCCCTCCTCTTCCCCATACATTTTCTAAAATTTAAAAATCTTAATCTGCATTGTTTACTCTCTCAAAATCTGTGTTCTTTTCTTACTTTTCACTAGTGTTCTTGGAATGTTATAATTAGTTATTCATAGAAAACAAACGTAGAGCTCCATAGTAATTTAGTTTAGATTAACAAACCCTCTTCATTTCATAACAATCCATCAGCTACAGTTGAGAGTCTCCTCACGACCACATTACTAACCTGAGAGAAATAGTACTAAAGCTCTAGACTCCAAGGATCTCTCTATTATATTTTCCTTTCAAAATGTCTTTGATACCCACATTGATCTGCTGAGCTTCACCCCAGGGCTTAAGACACTGTGTAATTGGTTTTCCTTGGGGAGAGGTTGCAGGTAGAATCTACAGGTCCCTGAGTGAGAGTTTTTAATCACACAAAAAATAAATGTGCATGACTAGTTAACATTTATACTTTTTAAATAAGTATATAGTTGGCCACTTATTAACCAGGTAAATGGTAATTAATAGGACATTCCTCAGACACCTCACTGAATGCAAACCAAGTCCTGTCTGTATTTGTAATTGATAGTACACCACAGAAATAACTGACCATTATAACTTTTTAAAATTTTATCTAAGGTTTACAAATTTTATGTTTTCATATATATAATTTCAGCAACATAGTGATACTTTACACCCTACCCTTCCTCCTACCTTTGCCCCACCCTTCTTCCTCCTCTCTCTCTCATTCCCATTATTATTTTTCACAAAGATCTATTTTCAGTTAACTCATAAGATTAACCCTACAATACATAGATTTCTAGTATTCAACAAATATTATGAAGAAGGAAACAAACAAACAAACACACCGAAATGCACCACTCCTCAACAGTTGAGACAAGGGCTGTCAAAATTCATCCATCTCAAAGCGTCAACTTCAGTTGTATAGGCTAACTTTTAGGTACTCTATTAGTTACCACAGATTTGGGAGAATGGGTGGTATTTGTCTTTTGGGGACTGGCTTATTTCATAAAGTATAATGAATTGCTGCTGCACCCATTTTGTTGCAAAAGCAAGATTTCACTTTTCTTTTTACCAATGTGTAGTATTCCATACTGTATATGCACCATAATTTCTTTATGCAGTCTTCAGGTGATGGAGATCTGAGTTGACCACTACAAATTTTTAAAAAGTAAATATCTCACAAGAAGAAAAGAATGTATGACTAAAAATTCCCTTTCATACAAAATAAGGAAAACTATAGAAGGATCTATCTAAAAGATTTTTGCTTTCCGTTGTTTTGTGTTTTCGTTTTCCTGGCATTTATTATATTAGAACATCCATTCAAATTTAATTGATTGTCAATAAAAAAAGGATAACCTCTTGTTTTGTCAAATACTTAAAAGTTCTGCAACAATTATAGACCATATAAGGATAAATATTTAACTATTAATAGCAAAAAATGTCCAACAGCAAGTAGAATTTTCCAAGAATTACATATCTATAAGAATAAGTAAGAACAAGATTTCTCTACTAAGTGATCTGAAAAGTATTTAATCCAAGACTACTTTTTTTTTCAGGACAATGCAATCACAATTTATTGGAGCTCCAGAAGCTATATAAGAAAATGAGAGAATGAATGAACAATAAATAAAAGAATTTTGATTTAGAAATTTGGAAAAAATATTATTATCTTTCATTTTTATTGATGTGTATTATGGAGAAACAAGGAATCAATAAATAAACAACCAAATATAATGTAATAACCAAAGATATTACACTGGATAACTTAGATTTTCACATATTTAAATGATGAATACTACACTTTAAGAAAGAATCACATCACAATTTTAATGTATAAAGAATATTTCTTATTCTACTTCTTTAAGTGCTTTTAAAATATATTTGTTCCATTTACATGTGAATTATATATAATCAACAGGCATATTTAACAATACAGTAACATGAATGTGTTGTTAATATTATTTGACTGAAACACAGAATAATCCTAATATAATATTAAATATGTTTACTGCTTTTCAAAATTATTTTTCTAAAATTTAGATTTGCTTTTGTTAGAATTTATATGGCAATGCAAATGAATCAACACAATATTGATTGAGAAAAATTCAGATAACTGATACTATATAACTGAAAAATCCAGTTTATTTAATATAAATACAATAACATAGTACATAAATATATATTTATATATAATTATTAAATATAATAAATAAAATAATATACATAAAATCTAGTTTATTTAATATAAGACTGCTATTATCAACACAGGGTATCACTGATAAAGACATTGTAGGGTGGACAGAATAGAAAACCCAGATACAAACCTCCATAGATATAACTGACTTTAGACAAAGTAGCAAAAACAGTTCATTGAAAAAATTATTTTATAAAAATAATGCTAGAACAATTGTACATCCACATATAAAAAGTGAATTCACGTATTGACTTCATCTTTTACAAAAGTAAGCTAAAGATCAATTAGCAACTTAAATGTACAATGCAACAATCTAAATAGCATAAGGGAAAAACAGAGGTTGTCTTAGGTTTGGGGATGATTGTTTAGGTAGAATACCCAATGCAGTATCCACAAAAAAGAAGTATTTTGACCTAGTTAATATTAAACACCATTGCTCTGTAATAGGCACTGTTATGACGATTAAAATTCATTACACATTCTGGAAGACAGTTTAGTAATTTCTTACAAGCTAAATATAATTTTACAATATAATCTGGCAAATGTGGTCCTTGTTTACCAAAACTTACTGAAAAGTTAGCTTCATGTATACACCTATACACAATTGTTTATAGGAGCTTTATTAGTATTTGCAAAAATTGGAAGCAACCAAGATGTTCTTCAATAAATAAATGGATAACTATATTTATAAATAAATAAAAACTATGCATACAATGAAAAACTATTCAGTGCCAAAAATAAATCAGTTGTCAAGCCACTGAAGTATCTGGAAAGATATGGAAACCATATTGCTGGGCAGGTACTGTGGCAAAGCAGGTAAAACCGCCTCCTGCAGTGCTGGCATCCTTTATGGGCGCCAGTTCGAGTCCCGGCTGCTCCACTTCCAATCCAGCTATCTGCTATTGCCTGGAAAAGCATTAGAAGATGTCCCCTGCACTGATGTGGGAGACCTAGAAGAAGCTCCTGGCTCCTGGCTTTGGATTGGCATAGCTCCAGCCATTGCTGCCAACTGGGGAGTAAATCAGTGGATGGAAGACCTCTCTCTCTATATATGCCTCTCCTCTCTCAGTAACCATGACTTTCAAGTAAAATAAATACATTAAAAAAAAAGAAACCATATTGCTACATGAAAGAAAACAGATGCTTACCGTGTGAGACTTAAGTTGCTTCAGAGTTTTCATTATTCTATATTTTTTGGTACATGCTCAAGCTGACTTGCCCCAAATGGTAGAGTTAGAAACATACCAGGGGATTCCAATTCAATCCCATCAAGGTGGCATGTACCAATGCCATCTCACTATTCCAAGTGATCAATTTCAGTTTACAATTGATCATATTTATTTATTTGAAAGGCAAAGTTACACAGAGAGAGAAGGAGAGGATGAGAGAGAGAGAGGTCTTCCATCTGCGAGTTCACTCTCCAGATGGCCACAATGGCCAGAGCTGTGCCCATCTGAAGCCAGGAGCCTCCTGCACAGGTGCAGGGGCCCAAGGTCTTGGGCCATTTTCTACTGCTTTCCTAGGCCATAGAATAGAGCTGGATCAGAAGTAGAGCAGCTGGGACTCGAACCCACACCCCTATGTGATGCTGGCACTGCAGGTGGTGGGTTCACTTGCTATGCCACAGTGCCAGCCCCAACATAAGAGATTTTTAGAACAGTAAGTCTATTCTATGTGAAACTGAAATGGGAGACACATTCCATTATTATGTATTTATCAAATCCCCTAAAATGTACAGAGTAAACCCTAATGTAAACAATGGATATTAATTATTAATAATGTATTTCTGTTGACTCATTAATTGCAAGAAATATGTCAGAGTAATGAAGACAGATTCTTGACTACTGAGTTAGCTGTCTATTCTGCTGTATCGTTAATTATCATTACAATTCTTAGGAAATCTGATATGTTAGTTCCCTCTGTATTTGACCTTTGAATTCTGGTCTAGTCATGCTTGACCAACTCCGGTGGAACCGATTTTTGGTGATCTGAATGGTTTTTTGACCTGGGGGTGGGGAGCCCCATAATGTGATTTGATTTCTGTACAGATTAATATGCAGTGCCACAATAATTTTCTTAAAGCAGAAAATAAGCATTGTAGGTCTAGTCTATTGCTTTACTGTTTGAAAACACGGCTCAATTGCCTTTAAACTCATTACTTTTCTGTGTTCTTCAATGAAATGGAGTCTCATATAACACCTGATCAAGAGTGAATTATTTTACCTCAGAAGATGAAGAGAAATAGTTACGCCCTGTTGAACTTTTAATATAAACCAACTGCTCCTTGAAATGTTTAATGATTACAGAAAACATCTACAGGGAACCGCTAGACTAGATATCTCTTAGAAGAATAAATAAAAAAGACAGATAATTAAAAGCAAATTCAGTCCTTGGTTTCACTGCTCAGTGTGAATGCTCACTATGGATGAGCAGATCAGAAGCAGAAATACCACCCAGTAAGCTGGAGTTAACTTTTTATGATACAAGACATGCAGAATATGCCATACACAGCAAAAATCTCAACCATCAGAAATCTCAAACTTCAACGGGGATCCAAGACACAAGTTGATCCCCTAACAAGCAAATTTTAGGACACACGTGACTTATAATGATAGGAAGTGTATGTGACTGCAAGTGTGTGTGTATGGGTGTGTGTGTGTGTGTGTGTGTGTGTGTGTGTTAAGTTTCTTACATGTATAAGTATGTTATAAATTTCCTAGGGGCAAATATTTGAAGACTAGGTCTGCTTTTCTATTTTTTTCTTGAAATATCTAACAGTTCTCAGTACCGAGCCATGTCTCAGATTTATCGTCTACAAAACTAGTTGAACTTCCGAAGTTTCATCTTCTATTTCTAATGCACTGTTTATAATCTGCTAGAATACCCATATGTCATTTTTGTTTCACCCATGGCAGACTTCACCACAGGGAAATTAAAAGTAATTTTGACTTTATATTTATTTAAATGAATCAGATATTTTTGAAAATACCAAACATGTTTATGTAATTTGGGTATTGACCAACTCTATAAGTACTACTCATATACGACAGAAACTGGAGTCTTTCTAAATAAAGAATTTATTAGCATTTGAGGCACAGAGTACCTATTCAATATCTGTTTTTGTCAACAACCTCTGTAATTAGAACTCTGATTGTCATAGAGCCAGTTATATGCCTCATTTTGCAACTTTATTGAAGATTGTTAAAACTAATGGGAAATAAAAAGAATCACTGAGTTTGCTTCAAAAGAAAACTCTTTGAAGAAGAACATTGTTTTTGTTCATTTTTCATGATCATTTTTAAATCCCTATTTTTTTTTAAATCCCTATTTTTTTGTTTCTCTATGACTGAAGCTGTGAAGGAAAAAAGACACGCATGATAGGAGCTTCGCAATAGTATCGATGCCATAAAAATGACAATGAGAAAGAAATGAGGACACTTATGAAATCATAGAGCTTCCATAACAGCTATGGGTTCCTTAAATTATAGAATTATTTTGCCTGATAAAAATATAAACCTTTGTATTTCAAAGTTATTTAAATCACTTTTTATGTAACAAATTATTCATACAAACAGAATTGCTTACATTTTAAAAGTATGAATCACTTTACTTATATAAACTTATTTTATTATTGGATATAATATTTAAACATATTTAAGAGATAGAATGTGATAACTTGATGCATGTAAGCAATATATAATGATCAAATCAGGGTCATTGGCGGCGCTGTGGCTCAACAGGCTAATCCTCCGCCTGCGGCGCCAGCACTCCAGTTCTAGTCCCAGTCGGGGTGCCGGATTCTATCCTGGTTGCCCCTCTTCTAGTCCAGCTCTCTGCTGTGGCCCAGGAGTGCAGTGGAGGATGGCCCAAGTGCTTGGGCCCTGAACTCGCATGGGAGACCAGGATAAGTACCTGGCTCCTGCCATAGGATCAGCGCGGTGCACCAGCCGCAGCGCACCAGCTGCAGCGGCCATTGGAGGGTGAACCAATGGCAAAAGGAAGACTTCTCTCTGTCTCTCTCTCTCTCACCGTCCACTCTGCCTGTCCAAAAAATAAATAAATAAAAGAAAAAAAAAGAAAAATAATTAGGGTCATTAATAGTTTTGGAACTACTAAACATTTAGCATTTTTTGTTGGAAATAGCCTGCATATATTGATCAATACAGTTAATCATTACGAAAGGAAGTTACTGGCTCAGCACTGTGGCATAGTGGGATAAGCTGCCATCCAACAAGATGGCATTCCATATGGGTGCCTGTTCATGGCCTGGCTGTTCTACTTCCAATGCAATGCCCTGTGTATGCTCCTGGGAAATCAATGTAAGACATCTCTAGTGCTTCGGCATTGCCATTGATGTGGAAGACTGAGATGAAGCTCCTTGTGCCTGGTTCAAACCTGGCTCAGACTGGACCCTACAGCCATTTGGGGAATGAAACAGCTGTTGGAAGATCTCTCTATCTCTCTCTGTCTCTTCCTATGAAGCCAGCATCACCTTAATTCCTAAGCCAGAAAAAGATGCAGCATTGAAAGAGAATTACAGACCAATATCCCTGATGAACATAGATGCAAAAATCCTCAATAAAATTCTGGCCAATAGAATGCAACAACACAAGAGAAAGATCATCCACCCAGACCAAGTGGGATTTATCCCTGGTATGCAGGGATGGTTTAATGTACGCAAAAATATCAATGTGATACACCACATTAACAGACTGCAGAAGAAAAACCATATGATTATCTCAATAGACGCCGAGAAAGCATTTGTTAAAATACAACACCCTTTCATGATGAAAACTTTAAGCAACCTGATATGGAAGGAACATTCCTCAATACAATCAAAGCAATCTATGAAAAACCCACGGCCAACATCCTATTGAATGGGGAAAGTTGGAAGCATTTCCACTGAGATCTGGTACCAGACAGGGATGCCCACTCTCACCACTGTTATTCAATATAGTTCTGGAAGTTTTAGCCAGAGCCATCAGGCAAGAAAAAGAAATTAAAGGGATACAAGTTGGGAAGGAAGAAGTCAAACTATCCCTCTTTGCAGATGATATGATTTTTTATTTAGGGTACCCAAAGAACTCTACTAAGAGACTATTGGAATTCATAAAAAATTTTGGCAAAGTAGCAGGGTATAAAATCAATGCACAAAAATCAACAGCCTTTGTATACACAGGCAATGCCACGGCTGAGGAAGAACTTCTAAGATCAATCCCATTCACAATAGCTACAAAAACAATCAAATACCTTGGAATAAACTTGACCAAGGACGTTAAGGGTCTCTACGATGAAAATTACAAAACCTTAAAGAAATAAATAGAAGAGGATACCAAGAAATGGAAAAATCTTCCATGCTCATGGATTGGAAGAATCAATATCATCAAAATGTCCATTCTCCCAAAAGCAATATATAGATTCAATGCAATACCAATCAAGATACCAAAGAGCTTCTTCTCAGATCTGGAAAAAATGATGCTGAAATTCATATGGAGACACAGGAGACCTTGAATAGCTAAAGCAATCTTGTACAACAAAAACAAAGCTGGAGGCTTCACAATACCAGATTTCAGGACATACCTCAGGGCAGTTGTAATCAAAACAGCATGGTACTGGTACAGAAACAGATGGATAGACCAATGGAACAGAATAGAAACACCAGAAATCAATCCAAACATCTATAGCCAACTGATATTTGATCAAGGATCCAAAACCAAACCCTGGGGTAAGGACACTCTATTCCATAAATGGTGCTGGGAAAATTGGATTTCCACATCCAGAATCATGAAGCAAGACCCCTACCTTTCACCTTACACAAAAATCCACTCAACATGGATTAAAGACTTAAATCTACGACCTGACACCATCAAATTATTAGAGAGATTTGGAAAAACCCTGCAAGATATAGGTACCGGCAAAGACTTTTTGGAAAATACCCCAGAAGCACAGGCAGTCAAAGCCAAAATTAACATTTGGGATTGCATCAAATTGAGAAGTTTCTGTACTGCAAAAGAAACAGTCAGAAAAGTGAAGAGGCAACCGACAGTATGGGAAAATATATTTGCAAACTATGCAAACACTAAAGGGTTGATAACCAGAATCTACAAAGAAATCAAGAAACTCCACAACATCAAAACAAACAACCCACTTCAGAGATGGGCCAACGACCTCAATAGACATTTTTCAAAAGAGGAAATATAAATGGCCAACAGACACATGAAAACGTGTTCAAGATCACTAGCAATCAGGGAAATGCAAATCACAATCACAATGAGGTTTCACCTCACCCCGGTTAGAATGGCTCACATTCAGAAATCTACCAACAATAGATGCTGGAGAGGATTTGGGATAAAAGGGACACTAACCCACTGTTGGTGGGAATGCAAACTGGTCAAGCCACTATGGAGGTCAGTCTGGAGATTCCTCAGAAACCTGAAGATAACCCTACCATTCAACCCAGCCATCCCACTCCTTGGAATTTACCCAAAGGAAATGAAATTGGCAAACAAACAAGCTATCTGCACATTAATGTTTATCACAGCTCAATTCACAATAGCTAAGACCTGGAACCAACCCAAATGCCCATCAACAGTAGACTGGATAAAGAAATTATGGAACATGTACTCTATTGAATACTATACAGCAGTCAACAACAATGAAAACTGGTCATTTGCAACAAGATGGAGGAATCTGGGAAACATCATGCTGAGTGAAATTAGCCAGTCCCAAAGGGACAAATACCATATGTTCTCCCTGATCGGTGACAACAAACTGAGCACCAAAGGGGAAACCTGTTGAAGTGAAGTGGACACTATGAGAAAGAGTGACTTGATCAGCTCTTGTCCTGACGGTGATGTACAATGTAATATTTTATCCATTTTAGTATTTTTTTTCTAGTAACATTGGTTGAACACTTTAATTAACACACAATTATTCTTAGGTGTTTAAATTTTAACTGAAAAGTGATCCCTGTTAGGAATTTGGAAAACATTATGCTGAGTGAAATAAGCCAATCCCAAAGGGACAAATACCACTTGTTCTCCTTGATAGGTGACAACTAACTGAGCACCAAAAAGGAAACCTGTTAAAGTGAAATGAACACTATGAGAAACGGTGACTTGATCAGCCCTCACCCTGACTGTTGATGAGCAACTTAATATGTTATCCCTCTTAGCATTTTTTTGTTTGTTCCACTTAATACTTTTTGTTGAATACTGTAATAAACACACAATTCTTCTTAAGTGCTGAAACTTAACTAAAAAGTGATCACTGTTAAATATAAGAGTGGGAATAAGAGAGGGAAGAGATGTGCAATTCGGGACATGCTCAAGCTGACGTGCCTCAAACGGTGGAGTTAGAAACATACCAGGGGATTCCAATTCAATCCCATCAAGTTGGCATGTACCAATGCCATCTCACTAGTCCCAGTGATCAATTTCTGTTCACAATTGATGATAATGATAGGACTAAGAACCAAAGGGATCACATAAACAAGAATAGTGTCTGCAAATACTAGCTGATAGAATAAAAAAGGGAGAGAATGATCCAACATGGGAAGTGAGATACACAGCAGACTCATAGAATGGCAGATGTCCTAAACAGCACTCTGGCCTCATAATCAGCCCTTAAGGCATGTGGATCCAGCTGAAATACCCATGAGAGTATTTCAGGCATGGAAAGCCAAGACACTCTGGGGGGGGAAAAAAAAAAAAAAAAAAAAAAAAAAAAAAAAAAAAAAAAAAAAAAAACCTAAATGAAAGATCTATGTGAGTGAGATCCCAGTGGAAAGATGGAAAGAACTGGTCATCAAAGAAGGAGATACCTTTCTCTGAAGGGAGGAGAGAAGGAGAGAACTTGACCATGGCCTTGTCTAAATATGATCAGAGTCAGTGAACTCAGGGGGCTTCCATAGCCTTGGCAGCTCATGACAAGAGCCTAGGGTGATTACTGAGGCCATAAACAGGAGTGTCAATTTGTTAAGTCAACAACAGGAGTCACTGTGCACTTACTCCTCATGTAGGATCTTTGTCCTTAGTGTGCTGTACATTGAGATTTCATGCTATAACTAGTACTCAAACAGTATTTTTCACTTTATTTTTCTGTGTGGGAGCAAACTGTTGAAATCTTTACTTAATATATGCTAAACTGATCTTCTGTATATAAAGAGAATCCAAAATGAATCTTGATGTGAGTGGAAGGGGAGAGGGAGTGGGAAAGGGGAGGGTTGCGGGTGGGAGGGACGTTCTGGGGGGGAAGCCATTGTAATCCATAAGCTATACTTCGGAAATTTATATTCATTAAATAAAAATTAAAAAAAAAATAAAATATATCATTGAATTATTATTTTAAATCACTCAGTTTTGAAGTCTGTTGTTATTTAGAAATAATTATTGTAACAACTGATAAACCAGCTGAAAATGATTATATCATTCTGAATTACTAAAAAGTACACTAACTTCTTTTGCAGTAATTTCAATGGAAATATGATTTTATTAGTATAAAAAGTAGAAAGTAAAATGAGTTTGGAAAAATGTGTATTCAATTACTAAAAATTACTTCTAGTGAAATTATAAGATAATTAATTGATGCTAGTGTACGTTATTTATATCATCTATAAATTGAGCCTAATGATTTCTACCCCTTCTTGTGTTTTCAAGCAGAAATATCTTTATTTGCAAAAAGCTGTTAAAAAATAAGTAAAGCAAAATAATATATTTCTCTATGCTTTAGTCATGGACTCTCAAGGAAATTTTGTGAACGAACATATGTTAATTATCTAGCACTCAGCTTAAATGTGTTACAAAAATATTATTGAAATATTACTTAAATGTTATCAACATCATTAACTAATAAGTCCAAGCAGAAGTTTGGAAACTAAGGAAGTGGAAATTTTTTTTCAATAGTTCCTTTAAGAAGAGATTAAGTACTGGAGTTTTATATTTTATCTATTTTTAGTACTGATAAAATTCATAGAGATAAATAAAATGGATTAATATTTTAAAGGACAACATAAGCCATAATACCTAGTTTCCTTTGGAAAAATTTACTGAACTCCATTTGTCCAAACATAATTAAAGCCTCACTGACTAAAACAAATTACACTAAATTTCTTCTGTCAAAATAATATTAAGAATATTTTTATATTAATGGGTTTTTAAAAAGTAATTATTATTTTGGTACATCATATATATGTATACACATATATGTCTATATACGTTTAAGTGTGTATATAGATATATATGTATACAAATGTTATCTAACCTGGCAAAATATATTTTATTTCACAATTGCAAGATTATCTAAATATTAAAAAATCAATCAAAATAATCAACTACAACAATTACCTAATCATATCATATATGTAGATGAAGTATAGAAGAAAATCTTGAGGAAGCTCCAATCTGGAACTAATAAATATGTTCAACTGATTCACAGGATACAAGATGAATATACAAGAATTCTATTCCTTTATACTAGCAATGATCATGTGGAAATCAAGATTTAAAAGACCACCTCATCTAAAATGATTCTAATAAAAATGGCATGCCTAGACATAAATCTAACAGAACATTTTAGAATTTACATGTAGAGAATTTACAAAAATTCCAATTAAATAAATAAATGAGAAAAATTGTGTTCATATTTTGAGAGATTTGACATCAAATAAGATGTCAATTTCCAAACTGATCTTTCAATTTGATACAATTCCTATTAAAATACCAGAAAGAGGTTGCATATAAATCAACAAAGTCTAAAATTTATATGAAACTTAGGAGTGGTAGAATAAAATAGGACAGTTGTTTGAAGAACCACTAAGGGAAAATACCTTATTTTAAGACCTACTATGCATCAACATCATTCAAGAGAGTGACAGAGATCAACCTAAAAGTAGAAAATTCAGGAATAGACCAGAATACACAAGTATGGACATTTTGTCAAATTTCCATAGGAAAATGAAGTATGGGTAATTTTAAACAAAATTTAACATGGTTTCTTTCAAGCAAATAATCAATAAAGATATGAATTTTCCTGAATACATATTTAAATGTATGATCCATGGAAATATTGTTGAAGACATGAATAATAAGGCTACAACTCAGAAGAAAATAGTTGAAAACCACCTATTCCATAGACAAAAGCATGATGAACATAGTAGCATAAAGAATTCTTACTACTTAATAGTAGCAAAATAAGAAATTTATTTAGAAGATGGACATAAAGCTTAAGCAACCATTTCATCAAAGAAGTACTGATGGAAAGGAAACATGAAAATATAAATTCCTGAAGCAGATATCCAAGATGACCTGATAGAAAAGCTCAGCATTCACCTCCCCCTCGACCAAAAAGACCAAATAGGTCTAAATCTTAAAGTGGTTGCCAGAGGAAAAACACCTGAATCCAGGAAAAGAACTTAGGAATGCAGTAGGGCCACCATAGCAGACATAAAGGCATTGACAAAGGAGGAAAGCCTGACTCCCTGGTCCTCAGCAAGAGTGATTCCCTTTTGCAGAAAAGGTGGGGAGGAAAGGCTTAGCAGAGTCCATCTGTGCAAATGCCTTCACAGGAAATCCTCACCAGAAAGGAATCAATTCAAAACACACAATTCATTGATTCTGTTTACTGTTAATTTTGTGTAATTCTATCTCCTGGGAATTTTAAATTTAAATTTGTAGACGATAAAGGGAAAATTGAGTTAAAAGCTCTGCGAGCTTCTAATTCTTCATTTCCATATCTTTGCTTGAATTAGAGAAAGTGGATACTTTGTTTTCTGGAAATGTTTATATAGCAAGATGTTCTTTTTATTATCTGTCTACATTTCACATTCCAGTAGTTTAATATAAAAGGTAATTTGTTTCTAATTATGCAAATTCCTTTTTACATCCTGTAGTTTTGATGAACAGGTACAGACAATTGTAACACAGAAGAGTCTTTTTTTTTTAATTGAACAGATGTTAAGATTACTAAACTTGCTATTAGTAAAATATTTAGGAAAAACAGGGACTATGAAAATAGAGCCTATAACAATGGCTGTTGAAAAGCAGGGAAGCCTATGCATATAGAAATGCCTAAAAATAGGAGATAAAGTTTGGTCTATTCCAAGATATCCTAAGGCATACAATTTTAAGTTGGTAGTAAGTATTTAAAAATATAGCAACCAGGAAATCAAGCTTCTGGGAACAATATAAGATGTTCAAGGAGGCATTGAGTTATAAAAAGTGACAAAGAGGTTAACAATAAGGAGGTGATGAATAGGAGAAACTGGTATTCATTCCCCGACATGACCACTGATTTCATAACTATATACGCTCCAGAGGGAAATCCCTAGTCCACGTAAAAAGGATCTGTAACCCAGAAGAACTCATAACACAGAACAGTTACATTGAAAGAGTTGTAAGAAGAGCAGTTTCACTTTGCATTTCCCCCAGCCCTGGTAAGCACACCCCAGAATGAGGAGCTGTCTTTCCAGTCCTGTGAGAGAAAGAGACAGAGAAGCACATCTAATGTTCCCTGCCTTTCAGGTATTTCCTAATGGACCTGCTCCTGTCTTGCTGTGTCAAGAGTGCGGTGGAATCTGGCATAGTGGGAATATCTGGTAGCAGTTATAGCTGCGATGAAGAATAGATGGCTCTAAGCAGTTGGCATGGCACCTAGCAGCTGATGGCGATCATAGCTGATGGTGAGGATCCCAGTTGTTGAAGCGGAATGCAATTGGCAACTCTGATCTCAAGTGCCTTGCAAAGACTGCATCAGGCATAGAACTCCTGGATCTCAAGCAGCCCCGGTATTTGGCAAAATCCCCAGTACCCCAAAAAATCTGTATAGAATCAATTCTGTTATCATTAAATTTCAATGGTATTTTATAGAAATAGAAAACATAATACAGGACAACAAATATCTTGAACAGTGAAAATAATGTTGCAAAAAAGGAGCAAATGGGATTCATCATGCTTTGTGATTTCAAAATAGATTACAAAATGCCACGAGCATCTCGGGGAGTCTGGCCAGCAGACTCAACCCAGGGCCCACGACAACGGTTTCTCTGGCGAGAAAAGAACGAACGACGCTTATCGGTCTTCAGTAGACTTTTTATTAGAGAAAGTAGACGTGACAGAGGTAGAAAGGAAGGAGGAAAGGAGAAGAGAGAGAGAGAGCTTCCTCCTTACACCCGTGGCTTATATACAAAATGTGACCAATCAGAAGCAAGCTAGAGTCCATGCATCAGGCACACCAATCCGGTCTCTGTTCACGTGAAGGGCACGCGTCCTTCGGCCAATCAGGTGAGGTGTCACGCAGCAGGCAGGCAGACTCACTGCGGGGGTCCTGGCGCCATCTTGCTGTTTACCGTGACCTCGATCCCTCCGCTCTGGAGAGCCCCACCTGTAGGAAAGCCCCCGGTCAAAACCGCAAGTAAAAACCTCCGTCTAGCAATGCCACCACAGACTATTCCCCGACAACAAAACTGCTCATTAAAACAGTATGGTACTTGGCTATATATCCAGTACTAGGACTGATGCATAACATGGTAGTTTTATTTTTAGATTTTTAGGAATCTCTTTTTTTTTTTTTTTTATTTCTGGAATCTCTATTTTATTTTATTTTTTGTAACTTTTATTTAATGAATATAAATTTCCAAAGTACAGCTTATGGATTACAATGGCTTCCCCCCCCCCCCCATTAACGTCCCTCCAACCCGCAACCCTCCCCTTATCCACTCCCTCTCCCCTTCCAATCACATCAAGATTCATTTTCAATTCTCTTTATATACAGAAGATCAGTTTAGCATACATTAAGTAAAGATTTCAACAGTTTGCTCCCACACAGAAACATAAAGTGAAAAATACTGTTTGAGTACTAGTTATAGCATTAAATCTCAATGTACAGCACACTAAGGACAAAGATCCTACATGAGGAGTAAGTGCACAGTGACTCCTGTTGTTGACTTAACAAATTGACACTCTTGTTTATGGCAACAGTAATCACCCTAGGCTCTTGTCATGAGTTGCCAAGGCTATAGAAGCCCCCTGAGTTCACCGACTCTGATCATATTTAGACAAGGCCATGGTCAAAGTGGAAGTTCTCTCCTCCCTTCAGAGAAAGGAATCTCCAAATTTGGAGGAAGAAGTCAAACTATTCCTATTTGCAAATGCAATGATTCTATATATAGGTATGTAAAATACTCCGCTAAAAGACTATTGGAATACATAAAAATGATAATGTGGCAGGATATGTAAGATTTTTTTTGAGAGGCAGAATGGACAGTGAGAGAGAGAGAGAGAGTTCTTCCTTTACTGTTGGTTCACCTTTCAATGGCCAACGTGGCCGGCCAACGTGGCCGGCGCACCGCGCTGATCCGAAGCCAGGAGCCAGGTGCTTCTCCTGGTCTCCCATGGGAGTGCAGGGCCCAAGGATTTGCATCCTCCACTGCACTCCCGGGCCACAGCAGAGAGCTGGACTGGAAGAGGAGTAACCGGGATAGAATCCAGCACCCCGAATGGGACTAGAACCCTGGTGCTGGCACCGTAGGCGGAGGATTAGCCTATTGAGCCATGGTGCTGGCCAGGATATGTAAGATTAATATAAAAATACATAGACAATGTAATGGCTGAGAGAGAAGGTCTAAGACTAATATCATTCACAATAGCTACAAAAATTAAATACTTTGGAATAAATTTGGCCATAGACATAAAAAAATAAAACTTTAGGAAATAAGGAGGGTTGCATGTGAATTCATGAGACTCTGGATTATAAATAAATACTAATAAGTGATTTATGGAAATCTAGTATGTATTTGAGAAATAGAAATAATAAAAATGAAGTTTATCACTCGGCAAAGTAAGAGGCAACTAACAGAATGGGAGAAATTCTTTGCAAACTATGCAACTGATAAAGGATTAATAACCAGGATATATAAAGACATCAAGAAACTCCACAACAACAAAACAAACAGTCCAGTTTAAAAAAAAAAAAAAAGAAATAGGCAAAGGACTTGAACAGGCATTTTTCAAAAGAGGAAATCCAAGTGGCCAACAGACACATGAAAAAATGCTCAGAATCACTAGCCATCAGGGAAATGCAAATCAAAACCACAAAGATGTTTAATCTCACCTCCATTAGAATGGCTTTCATACAGAAATCAACAAACAACCAATGCTGGCAAAGATGTGGGGGAAAAGGTACCCCTATTCACTGTTGGTGAGAATGTAAACCGGTAAAGCCCCTATGGAAGACAGTATGGAGATACCTCAGAAATCTGAGTATAGACCTACCATATGACCCAACCATGCCAACCCTGGTAATTTACTCAAGGAAAATGAAAACAGCATATGAAAGAGTTATCTGTACCCCCATGTTTATTGCAGCTCAATTCACAAGAGCTAAGATATGGAATCAATCTAAATGCCCAAAAACTGACTGGATAAAAAAAATTATAGGATATGTACACCATGGAATACTACACAGCAGTGAAAAAATGAAATCCAGTTATTTGCAACAAAATTGATGAAACTGAAAAATATTATACTTAGTGAAATAAGCCAATCCCCAAAGGACGAATACTATATATTCTCCATGACCTGGATTAGCTAATAGAGCACCTAAAATGCAATCTATAGAAGTAAAATTGATGCTTTTAGAGAAATGACTTCAAGCAGCTCTTATCTTGACTGTTGAGGAACAGTTTTTCTTCTTCATACTATTTATTGAACTCTTTACTTAACATAGAATTAATCATATGTGTATAAAGTTAATTGAAAATTGATCTTAGTAAAAAATAAGAATGGGAGTAGGAGAAGAAGGAGGAAGACAGGTGGGAGAGTAAGTGGGAGGGTAGGTATGATGGAAAGAATCACCATGTTCATAAGGTTACAATTATGAAATGCATAAAGTCTGCATTCCTTAAATAAAAGATTTCTGTGGGAATAATTAATTAATTAATTAAATGTTTATAATCACCCCCCAAAAAATGGGCAAAGGACTTGAATAGGCATTAAACTATAGAGAAGATTCAAAAGGCCAACAGTCACATGAAATAATGCTCAGGTCAGTAGCCATCAGGGAAATACAAAGCAAAATCACAATGAATTTCATCTAACCCCAGTTGGAATAGCTATCATATTGAAATCAACAAACAACAAATACTGGCAAGGATGTAGGGGGAAAGCTATCCTAAATCAGTGTTGATGGGTATGTAAACTGCTGTAGCCACAGTGGATGACAACATGGATATACTTCAGAAATCTCAATCTCACCCCACTCCTGGGATCTTACTCAATCAAAATTGAAATCGGCATTTTAAAGAGTGATATGTATCCCATGCTTACTGCAATTCAATTCATAGTAACTAAGATATGTAACTCATGCAGATGTCCATCAACTGCAAGAGAAATTATGTTATATACACACTATGGAATAGTACACAGTGGTAAAAAAAAAAAATGAAATCCTGCCAGTCCCAGAAAGACAAATACCATATGTTCTCCCTGAACTGTGGTAGGTAACTTTTAGAGTAATTAAAAGATAAACTACAAGACTGAAATTGACACTTTCAGATGTGATGAACAGTCCTCCTTTCCACTGTTAAGCAACAGTTTTTTCCCTCTTCATACTATTTGTTGAACTCTACTTAATGTAGGGTTACTCTTATGAGTATAAAGAAAACTAAAAATAGATCTTTGTAAAAATGAGAATAGGAGAGGGAAGAAGAAGAGAGGAAGAAGAGTGGGAGTTTGGGTGAGAGGGAGGGTAGGGTGGGAAGGATCACTATGCTCATAAATATGTATATTTGAAATACATGGAGTTTAGATAGGTTAAATAAAATTTTTAGAAAAGATATCATGATATGAAAATTACCTTGATGATGGTGATAATATCATTGATACATGTATTCAAACTCACTACAATGTACACATTATATATGAAGTTCTTTTATATCAATTCTACATTTATAAACTGTAAAACATGAAAAGGTTAAGTCATGTATTACCTCACTATTGATATAAATGACTTTATTAATTTACTGATATTTTTGGCATTTATGATGGTAGTACCATTTTATCATTATGAATATCTGTTGTTAATACAAATAACAGTAGAGTTCAATGTAGAACTCTATTCCAACTCAATAAAAGTGTTCTCTGCTCTGTGCTTTCACTACTCATTGTTTATTTATGTGCAGGGCATAAATTTGATATCTGTCTTTTCTCATTATATATGAAGGATCATCCTTTCAAACCACATTTAACCTCCACTTGGAAATCCTTTCAAGTTTCCCGTTTAGGTTCAATTTCCATTCACCACACTAGCTATTTCACTCCTTTTCCAATCCTATTATATGCCAACTAATCCTCTCATTCTCTGATGACCATTCTTCCTACTTTAGAGAGAAAATAAAATTCACTGGGTTGGAACTGAACAAACTATCTGTGCAATATAGGAAAAGAAAAGAGATGAAAGAAAAGAAAAAGAAAACATAAATGGGTCAATATTTCTCTTGAAATCACAGTCTAATTTCCTCATCATGTCCTAGTCCTTACATCTATATTATGTCTCCCTGGGGATTTCTATACTTATAAGCTTTCATTTTTATTCACTTCATTTCTCCTGTTTTTTTTTTTTTCATAACCAACTAAAAATAATGTACAGCTCTTTTTGGTATTTAAAAATAATGCTCCTCCCCATCACAAACCACCACCCCCAAATCTCAGATGCTAACCTAGAAATCAATACTTTACTCCATCATTTAGTAGTTGCATTTAATATGATGTTACAGACTAAATGCTAAATTCTTTTTCTTTGGCTGAGCATACACACACACATGCACACACTTTTCTTCTTACATCACTCATGCATGCATTTTTAAAGTCGTCTTCTTGTCCCGCCTTTATTGTTTTTCTTTAAGTTTGTTTCCCAGGAGAGTTAGACCGTGAGAGAGATAGAGACAGAGAGAAAGGTCTTCCTTCAGTTGGTTCACTCCCCTAATGGCTGCTATGGCGGGCGCTGTGCCGATCCGAAGCCAGGAGCCAGGTGCTTCCTCCTGGTCTCCCATGCGGGTGCAGGAACCCAAGCATTTGGGCCATCCTCCACTGCCTTCCTGGGCCACAGACTGGAAGAGGAGCAACTGGGACAGAATCCGGCGCCCCAACAGGAACTAGAACCTGGAGTGCCAGCGCCGCAGGTGGAGGATTAGCCTAGTGAGCCACAACACAGGCAGGTGACTCATTTTCGATAAAGCAAAAACATTTATTCGTCTTGTTGTAGAGTAAATATCATGTTTCCCATAATACTAATGGGATACTAAATAGTAGTATGATAAAATTTTATCTACTATTTGCTCTTTACTGATAAGCCTAGTTTTTCTTTTTAAGTCTTTCACTGAGAAACAGATTCTCCAAATGGTTTTCTAAAAAACTTAAAACAGCATATATTATACTATTTTATATGAATGCAGTAGAAAATATTTCTAAAGTTGATCATTTGTTTTGATACACATGGAAACTACATGCAAATATGAACTAAGTTAATAAAAGTACTTGTTAGCACAGCATAAAAGTGGTGAATTTGAAAAAAAAAAACATAATCATTTCCTTATTTTCATCAGTTCCTTATTTTTAAGCTACAATAGGTATACAAGTTTATTATTCCTTTTTAAAAGTGATTTTTACTCATAAAAGAGAACAAACTTTATATATTTCATATATACAATTTTAAGAGCATAATACTTCCCTCTCTACCCTCACTCCCACCCTGCTTACTGCTTTTTTTTATTTTTCTTTTAACTTTTATAATAACATAGATTAAATTTTCTTTATAATCACAAGTTTAATCCACTACTAAATACAGAATTCAACAAGTAGTAACTTGAAAATAGCTGTTCTTCAAGTGTATAGGCAAGAGATATGAACAATAATCAAACCTCAACATATCAATTGCATTCACTTACATTACATTTTTTGTAACCTATATATTAGTTACCACAAATCAGGGAATACATATGATATTTGGATTTTTAAAATGGTTAATCTCACTAAGTATAATGACTGTTAGTTGCATCCCTTTTGCTGTGAAAGTGGATTTCATTCTTTTTAATGGCTGAGAGTACAGTATTTCTGCTGGGGTTGGGGGCTGGTGGTGGTAAAAGGCTGTCTCCCAGTGCATCAGAGAAGAGCAGCCTATACCAGGAGGACAGGAGGACAGCTATAATAATTATAGCTCAACAGAGATAAGGAAAGTAAGCGCTGCAAATTCCACAGGGTAGGGTAAAGGCAACATGTATGGTTGGGCCATTTGGTCACCTGATTTCTGGTAAACTAGGCAGGGCTTAGGAAACTGAAACTTATCTTGGAAAAACCAAAACTTATTTCAAAGAATGGCAACTGGGCTAGAGCCCAATATGGTGCCTGAGGCTTAAAGTGGCAACTCAGATAAGATGGCACCAATTTCACTAAAACTCTGGTCCCTGAGGGTTATATATTAAAAGAGAGTTCAAACTGAATATTGACATTTAGGTCATTCATTGATAGGAGATTAGCATTTTTTCCTAGTTATTTATTTAATGTTCAAACAATTTATGGAGAAAGTATTTAAGAACTGAAATGTCTTCAGAAATGTATGTTATTTATTTAAGGGGAAAAGCGGCAGTTTCAACCATGGATCTCTAACATTTGAAGGAACTTTTATCTTTCAGTGGTTAAAAATATTTTATCTTTTTTTCTGTTGAAATTTGCTACATTGAATTAAAAATAAATTGACTTAGTCATTATTATTTTCCTGGATATTCATCTGCCACTGATTTAAAACTAATTTTATCAATAATAGTTGTTGTGTTTGTTTTGGTTTTTCTATAAATTCTTTAAGTCAAAGAAAGCTATTAAATATTACTAGCAAAGACATCTAAATATATTTTAGTGCTTTATATGTAAAGGGTATTTGACAATTATAAATGAAAATATACCTCCATATTTAAAGATAAACATGCCATATCTATTTCAGTAGAATTTGAGCTGACAAACTCTCTGTGGAGACCTTAAAGCAGTATCCCATGATATTTCTCAGTTAACTTCTCTGTGCCCTTTCCATTTTGCATTTTTTTAAGTTTTATTTAATTATTTGAAAGGTATAGTTATAGAGAGGCAGATGATGAGAAAGTCTTCCATCCATAGGTTCACTCCCCAAATGCCTGCAACATCTGGAGCTGGGCTGATCAGAAGCCATGAGCTTCTTCCCTGTCTCCCATGCAGTGCAAGGGCCCAATGACTTGGACGATCTTTAACTGTATCGCCAGGCTGTTGCAGAGAGCCAGATTGGAAGTGCAGCAGCCAGGACTGGAACTGGTGCCTATATAGGATGCTTGCACTGCAGGTGGTGTCCTTACCCGCTATGGCACAGTACTGGCCCTTCATTTTACATTCGAATTCAATAGAAAAGTATCCACCTAAACTCTTTTATAGTAGCAGAGGAACATTGATTTCCAAATAAATAAATATATGTGTTCATTAAACATAAAACTTACTATGATAAATGCTTATTTTAATATGAAGAATAGAAAGTTTTGTAAATACAGAGATACATTAAAAATAACATTGTAATTGTACTTTATTTTTTATAATCAGACTTCTTTATTAATTCTTTTGCTTTGCAGATACGTATTATTTCTCAATGTCGCTAGAGTCACATTTCTTACAGAAAACATCATCTAAAACATTTTGGATGACTAGACAACTTGAGAACATATGTTTCCAGCATCTCCTCAAATATTTGTTGATGCATATATCATGTCACCATTATAGTGTTTTAAATCCCAAGAACATTAAAACAACATATACCATGTATCTGTTGCAATGTCTAAATTAAATAATATTTTCCTAACTCTTGAAATAATACATATAGAGATTACTGATATAAATATTATGATATAAGGATGATACTCAGATTGTTTTATTTATTTTAAATTATTTTTGT
The DNA here is from genome assembly GCF_051225735.1 of Oryctolagus cuniculus. Classification (NCBI taxonomy): domain Eukaryota; kingdom Metazoa; phylum Chordata; class Mammalia; order Lagomorpha; family Leporidae; genus Oryctolagus; species Oryctolagus cuniculus. Next base: position 68,222,980 of record NC_142871.1, on the reverse strand, counting down.
TTTCATTCTTTTTAAAATTTTTAATTACTTTTTAACAGATTCAATATAGTTCATGGGTATGATTCCAATAATATAATATTTCCTTCCCCCTCCCTTTCTCACACTTCCTCTTGCCCTCTCTCCCTTTCTCTTTCTTAATTTTAAAAAGCATATTGAAAATTAACATGAAAATAAAAAGGGCTTAATGTTTCACCAATTAAGAAGTTTCATAAGTAAAAAGAAAATAAATATTTATGAAGTTATATATTAATCATTATTAATTTATACTATAGCATCAAATATGTAATATATGCCTGTTAAAGTCAAGATGTTGGCAAGGATCCATTACCATCGTTATTATTAATTGTTGTACTGAAATGTTAAGGCAGTAAGATAAGTAAATGAGATAAAAAATAGGAATAAAGATGCTGAGTTTTCATTGTTTACAGGATATGTAAGAGATGATTATCTAGCAGTAAATCAGAGTTAGAATTGTGCCAGGGAATTCCAATACAATCCCATCAAGGTGGCATGTACCAATGCCATCTCACTAGTCCAAATGATCAATTTCAGTTCACAATTGATCACACTGATAGGTCTAAGAGTCAAAGGGATCACACAAACAAGACTAGTGTCTGCTAATACTAACTGATAGAATCAAAAGGGGAGAGAACGATCCATCATGGGAAGCGGGATACACAGCAGACTCATAGAATGGCAGATGTCCTAAATAGCACTGTGGCCTCAGAATCACCCCTTAAGGCATTCGGATCTGGCTGAAGAGCCCATGAGGGTATTTTAGGCATGGAAAGCCAAGACACTCCAGAAAAAAAAAAGAACTAAATGAAAGATCTCTGCGAGTGAGATCCCAGTGGAAAGAAGAGGGCCATCAAAGAAGGAGGTACCTTTCTCTGAAGGGAGGAGAGAACTTCCACTTTGACTATGATCCTGTTGGAATAAGATTGAAGTCCGCCAACTCAAAAGGCTTCCAAAGCCTTGGCAACTCATGACTAGAGCCTAGGGAAAATACTGACGCCGTAAACAAGAGTGTCAAATTGTTAAGTCAACAACAGGAATCACTGTGTACTTACTTCTCATGTGGGATCTGTCCTTAATATGTTGTCCAATGTGAAGTAATGCTATAACTAGTACTGAACCAGTATTTTACACTTTGTGTTTCTGTGTGGTTGCAAACTGATGAAATCTTTACTTAATATATACTGAACTGATCTTCTGTATATAAAGAGAATTGAAAATGAATCTTGATGTGAATGGAATGGGAGAGGGAGCGGGAGATGGGAGGGGTGCGAGTGGGAGGGAAATTATGGGGCGGGGGAAGCCATTGTAATCCATAAACTGTACTTCGGAAATTTATATTTACTAAATAAAAGAATAGAATCAACTAACCAAATATTTTAAATAATGAAACAATCTATAAGTGGCAACTGAAAAAAATCAATACAATTAATCATTCAAAAACTCAGCAAAACATGTATGAATTAAGTGGAAAATATTTCTTCATAGTCATCAGTGAAAATTCAAAGGAATATGAAGCTTTAATATTGTACTGAAGACAATTATTTTCACATTATTCTAAATTGTCCACAATTGAATTGAACAAACACAATTATATAATTTGTGTAACTGAATAATTGAATTCTAAATTCAATGTGGAACATCAAAGAGCTAAGAAGAGTCACGACAGATTTGAAGAAGATATCAATTTTAACATGAAATTATTTTGTACCTTAATATATTTTAAGAGATTTCATGAAAAATATACTCACATTTATTTTTTCTCCTTTATGTTTTTGGATGTTTCCATTTATTTACATTCTACTTACTGTATTTTATACTAGACTCTAGAAATTACTCATATGTCATCATTAATATATTTTGTGTTACATGCAGATTATATATTTCCTTCTATATCATTGTTTGTCATTTAATTTACTATGTCTTTCCTGTGCAGATGGTGTTAATCTTCCTTTAATACTTTGATGGGTTTTTCATTTACTTTGAGAAAAAATTCCCACTTTACACTATATAATACTTATGCAGATGATTTTGGAAGTTAATATGATTTTGGCTTAATTAGGGGGTCGATAAAAGCAATTATCTAGGTCTTGGAAAATATTAAGTGTGTTTTATATTATATTGACTTATTTTAATGCCTTCTCTTGACTTACATAAAAAAATTGCATACAATTTTTGCTTTTTATTTGCTAAGCCAAACTATTCAGTATATTAAAAACTAATGACTGCACGGCCAGCGCCACGGCTCACTAGGCTAATCCTCTGCCTTGCGGCGCCGACACACCCGGTTCTAGTCCCGGTCGGGGTGCCGGATTCTGTCCCGGTTGCCCCTCTTCCAGGCCAACTCTCTGCTGTGACCCAGGAGTGCAGTGGAGGATGGCCCAAGTGCTTGGGCCCTGCACCCCATGGGGGACCAGGATAAGTACCTGGCTCCTGCCATCAAATCAGCGCAGTGCGCCGGCTGCAGCGCGCCAGCCACGGTGGCCATTGGAGGGTGAACCAATGGCAAAGGAAGACCTTTCTCTCTGTCTCTCCCTCTCACTGTCCACTCTGTCTGTCAAGAAATAAAAACAAACAAACAAACAATCAAAAACTAATGACTGCAGTTTTCTTTTTCAATATGTCACTACCTATTGAACATAATTTTATGTAAGAAGTATAAATTCATTAAACGTAAGCTAGAATTAATTTTGTTTCTTTATTTTCAACTTGATGTCATTTTATTTATTTATTTAGTTAGTTAGTTAGTTAGATATTATTGCTGTATTTGAAATGGAGGACAAACAGGGAGAGATAGTGTATCCCCTAGATCATGTCCGAGATATCTGCGACAATGGGTGCTGTGATAGGCTGAAACCAGGAATCAGAAACTCAATCCAGGACTCCCATGTGGGAGACAGAGACCAAAGTACTTGAACTATTACCTACTGTCTCTTAAAATGCTCATTGGCATGGAGCTTGAATTGGAAATGTAGGAGGAATGGAAATCCAAGATTCTCCAGGTGGAATCTTAGCACCGCAAGCAGAATGTTATCTGTTGTGCCAAATGACTGCTCCTCTTTCCTTTCTATAAAATTCATTTTTATTTCAACATATGACTACAATTTTTCAGATATCATTATTAGATAGCTCAGGATCCAATTTGTATTTATACCCATTTATGTTAATGTCAGTTCTATTTTCAGTTTGATATTTGATCAAATTCATAGATATTAAATTAACAGTGATATTTTACAAAAGCATATACCTGTGTTACTATAAAAGAAAGAAAAGGAATTTTCCCCATGGCATGTTCTCAGTCTCTTCGTCACCACAGAGTGACCCCTCTACCAATGGTCTCCAACATCATTTACTTGTTTATGACTTCATAGTAACTTTAGCATTTTTTATTTTTCATTCTCTCAATATATTTTGAGACTAATAATTTTGTTACCTGTATTCATAGTTTGTCTCTGATTATGGTTCAGAAGCATTTCCTTTGTGTGGATTTTTCAGCATTTATCTATTTGGTCTCCAAATATTTGGAAAGTTGGACGTTTCCTATGAAGTTTTAAGGCCTTTATATGTATTTCAAATTATTTTGCACCAGAATAAAATATTAATATCATTTTCCACAAATTTTTTAAACTTCTCTTATAGAAACATATGTTCCTAAAGCAGATAAATAGAATGGACCTGCTGCTTTTTAGGTAATAGTTTAAGTTAGCATTCTGTTTGTCCTATAAGTTTAATTCTGCACCTGGATATGATTGCTGTAATTGTACATTTCTTTATTTTTAGAATTGTGTAAGTTGTGCTCACTTTTTAAAGTAGCTTTAAACAACTATTGAATAGTTTTTGTATTTTATCAATGTAAAGAAAGAATATAACCATACTCCCATCTCCCATTCATTCCCCCTCTCTAAATACTCCCTCCTTCCTTCCTCTTTTTTCCCTTTAAGCTTTTGCAATGACATTCTTTCAATTTACTTCATAATTTATCTTGCTGTAGTTTCTGTTAACTTTACATGGATTTTTTTTTTTTCTTGAATTCTTCACATTGATACTTAATTCCTTGGACATCTTTTCAAATTTCAATTGGTCTTCAGTTTTTGTTTTTTTTTTTTTTGTCTTTGGTTCTTCTTTCCCTTCTACTCTAATATATTATTATTTTCCACAAATATCCTCACTTCTTTAGATAGTAATGGCAACATATGATCATTACAGATGCCCATATGTGTTTTTAATACATTTTCCATGTTTCTGTGTAATTTGAGTTGTGTGTTTAAAAACATTCTAAAAAATGTATACTACTTGCTTTTTAATTTTTATTTTATAAGAATGTTTGATAAATGGGCCAGCGATGTGGCACGTCGGTAAAATGGTTAGCTTGGCTTGGCCTGGAACACACCTGGCCATTGCAGCTATTTGCCAATGAACCAGCATGAATCAATCAACCGATCTGTGTGTGTGTGTGTGTGTGTGTGTCTCCCTCTCTCTCTGAAACTCTGCCTTTCAAACAAATAAATGAATCTTTAAATTTTTATTAACATGTAGTCCTAGTAGTGGGACACTATGTAATATTTTAGAAGTTTATTCATATAAAGGGAACACATGTACTTCACATATAGAGTATAAAGAGCATATTGATACTTCTCAAGCTACCATATTTCTCCCCTTGCTCCCAAACTCCCTCCTGCTCAGTTTGTTATTTTTCTTGTAATTTTTATGACATGCTTTAAATTTATTTTATAATCACAAGCTTAACTCTCCACTAAATAAAGAATTCTGTAAGTATTAAATAGAAAAACCAAACTCAAGACTATAGACAGGGTTATAAATAAAAATGAATTCTCAAAATGTCAATTTTGCTCGTATATAGTATCTATGTTATACTCTCTATATTAATTGAAATAAATCACTTTTCTGTTAAAATTTAAACACCTAAGAATAACTGTGAGTTAATTACAGAGTTCAACCAATGGTACTAGAACAAAAAAAAATCCTAAAATGGATAAAGTATTACATTGTACATCAACCGTCAGGACAAGAGCTGATCAAGTCACTGTTTCTCATAGTGTTCATTTCATTTCAACAAGTTTCCCCTTTGGTGCTCAGTTAGTAGTCGCCGATCAGGGAGAACATATGATATTTGTCCCTTTGGGACTGGCTCAATTCACTCAGCATGATGTTTTCCAAATTCTTCCATCCTGTTGCAAATGACCGGGTTTCTTTATTTTTGACTGCTGTATAGTATTCTATATAGTACATGTCCCATAATTTCTTTATCCAGTCTACTGTTGATGGGCATTTGGGTTGGTTCCAGGTCTTAGCTATTGTGAATTGAGCTGCAATAAACATTAATGTGCAGACAGCTTGTTTGTTTGCCTATTTCATTTCCTTTGGGTAAATTCCAAGGAGTGGGATGGCTGGGTTGAATGGTAGGGTTATCTTCAGGTTTCTGAGTGATCCCTGTTAGGAATTTGGAAAACATTATGCTGACTGTAATAAGCCAATCCCAAGGGGACAAATACCACTTGTTCTCCTTGATAGGTGACAACTAACTGAGCACCAAAAAGGAAACCTGTTAAAGTAAAATGAACACTATGAGAAATGGTGACTTGATCAGCCCTCACCCTGACTGTTGATGAGCAACTTAATATGGTATCCCTCTTAGTATTTTTTGTTTGTTTGTTCTACTTAATACTTTTGGTTGAATACTGTAATCAATACACAATTCTTCTTAAGTGCTGAAACTTAACTGAAAAGTGATCACTGTTAAATGTAAGAGTGGGAATAAGAGAGGGAAGAGATGTGCAATTCGGGACGTGCTCAAGCTGACTTACCTCAAACGGTGGAGTTTGAAACATACCAGGGGATTCCAATTCAATCCCATCAAGGTGGCATGTACCCATGCCATCTGACTAGTCCAAGTGATCAATTTCTGTTCACAATTGATCATAATGATAGGACTAAGAACCAAAGGAATCACATAAACAAGACTAGTGTCTGCAAATACTAGCTGATAGAATCAAAACGGGAGAGAATTTTCCAACATGGGAAGTGAGATACACAGCAGACCCATAGAATGGCAGATGTCCTAAACAGCACTCTGGCCTCAGAATCAGCCCTTAAGGCATGCGGATCTGGCTGAAGAGCCCATGAGAGTATTTCAGGCATGGAAAGCCAAGACAATCTGGGGGAAAAAAAAAAAAAAAAAAAAAAAAAAACTAAATGAAAGATCTCCTGGAGTGAGATCCCAGTGGAAAGAATGGGTCATCAAAGAAGGAGATACCTTTCTCTGAAGGGAGGAGAGAACTTCCACTTTGACCATGGCCTTGTCTAAATATGATCAGAGTCAGTGAACTCAGGGGGCTTCCATAGCCTTGGCAGCTCATGACAAGAGCCTAGGGTGATTACTGATGCCATAAACAAGAGTGTCAATTTGTTAAGTCAACAACAGGAGTCACTGTGCACTTACTCCTCATGTAGGATCTTTGTCCTTAGTGTGCTGTACATTGAGATTTAATGCTATAACTAGTACTCAAACAGTATTTTTCACTTTATGTTTCTGTGTGGGAGCAAACTGTTGAAATCTTAATGTATGCTAAACTGATCTTCTGTATATAAAGAAAATTGAAAATGAATCTTGATGTGAATGGAAGGGGAGAGGGAGTGGGAAAGGGGAGGGTTGCGGGTGGGAGGGATGTTATGGGGGGGAAGCCATTGTATTCCATAAGCTGTACTTTGGAAATTTATATTCATTAAATAAAAGTTTGAAAGCCAAAATAATTGAAATAAATCAATGAATATATAAGATATTTGCCATTTGGGGACTGACTTATTTCACTAAGCATAACAATCTCCAATTTTGTTGTGAAAAACAGGATTTCATTTTTTTTCTGACTAAGTATTTGTCCATCATGCATATATATCACAATTGCTTTGTTCAGTCATCAGTGGATGAGCATCTGGGTTGATTCCATATCTTAGCTATTCTGAACTGACCTGCTGTAAACATAGGTGTACAGGTAGCATTGTGCATACATTGAATTTAATTTCTTTTGGCTATGCTCTCATGAGTGGTATAGCTGAGTCATATGGTAGATTTATTTTCAGATTTATGAGGAGTCTGAAAACTGTATTCATAATGATGAAAGTATTTTATATTCCCTCCAACAGTGTATTAGGGCAGATTTTTTTCCAAAAACCTCTCTCCCATTTTTCTATTTTTTTATTTTTTAATTTTGGATGATAGCCATTATAACTGTGGTAAGGTCAAAGTTCATTGTGATTTTTGTTTTGAATTTCACATATAGCTAGTGTTTCTGAGCATTTTTTTAAAGATTTATTTATTTATTTGAAAGTCAGAGTTACACAGAGAGAGTAGAGGCAGAGAGAGTTCTTCCATCTGCTGGTTCACTCCCCAATTGGCTGCAATGGCCAGAGCTGTGCCGATCCAAAGCCAGGAGCCAGGAGCTTCTTCTGGGTCTCCCTCATGGGTGCAGGCGCCCAAGGACTAGGGCCATCTTCTACTGCTTTCCCAGGTCATAGCAGAGAGCTGGATTGGGAGTGGAGCAGCCAGGTTTTGAACCAGTGCCCATATGGGATGCCAGCGCTTCAAGCCAGGGTGTTAACCCACTGCACCACAGAGCCGATCCCTCTGAGCATTTTTCAAATGCCTCTAGGTCATCGGTATTCCATTCTTTAAAAAATACTGTTTCAATATGGTTAGCACATTCCTTAACTAGATTCTTGTTTTGTTGTTGAGTTTCCTAAGCTCCTTATATATCCTGGATATTAATCCTTTATCAGATGTATAGTTTGAAAATATTTCCTTCCATTCACTTGATTGCCTTGTTAGTCTGTTGAATGTTTTATGTACAGAGGCTTCTTAGCTTGATACAATCCCATTTTCCTACTTTTTATTTTATTTTCAGTGCTTCTGGGTTCTTATCCCTGAAGTCTTTGCCTATTCTATTTTCCTACAGTATTTCCTCTATGTTTTCCCTTAATAATTTGATCATCTATTGATCTTAGGGTTAGATCCCTGACCTATGGTGAGTTGAATTTTGTTCAAATATATGTTCACAGTGTGAACTGATCAAATTGGGCAATCAATATCAGCACATCTCTACTCTTTTTACTTTCATTGTGCCTATCACTTTGATACAATTTCCTAAAGATCTATTTATTTATTTATTTAAAAGACAGAGAAAGAGAGAGAGAGAGAGAGAGAGAGTCTAATTACTCCTCAGATGACTTCAGGTTTTGGCCTTCCTGAAGCCAGGAGCCGAGAACTCTATTTGTATCTTCCATATGGGCAGCAGGAACCCAAGACACTGGTGCCTTCCCAGGTACAGTAGCAGGTAGTTGGATTGGAAGCGGGTAAATTGAACTTAAACTGCACTCTGATATGGAATGTTGAAGCAAAAAGCCATGATTTTACTCACTGTACCACAATGCCAGCCCCTGAAGTTACCTATTAACTTGTCTTTTTTAAAAATCAGTTGAGTTCCATGACAGTGAAGTCATGGTTTTATTAATTATCACCAATTAGTAAACTTAGTGCCATATTAGCATCTACTCAATTTCCAGTAAACACTGGTAAAATGAATAAACAAAAACATATTAAAATCCATTATAACACAAGCATTTAAGTAAATACAGTATCATTGCAGCCAATTTCAAATGTTTTATTTCCATTTTACTTTCCAAATATTTCCAATGACTATTTAAATATAAAGAAAAAGAAAGCAATCAAAAATGTTGGTAGTGATAGCCTCAATACTTAAATATACAGAATAAATATTTATGGAAGGAATTTATAAAAGCAATTCAATGTGACCAAGATAAAATTTTGGCTCTTGGAATGATTTCACATTGTTTATTTGTACTTCTCAAACAGTTGTAAATTTTCTACAGCAACTTGCTATACTTTTCTCATGGCAATAATAAAGGATAAAAGACAAAGGCAATAGTGTAGATTTTTTTATTTCTACAACATTTACCAGAAATAACGTTTTAAGAAAATAACAGGTTTTCAAGGCTTGATGTTTAAAGAGAGAATCTGGGAGCATTCTGATGGCAGTCTCCTTGTACAGTTTGTTGCTATAGGGCTTTTAAGTTGTTAGAGTTGTCTTCTACTCCAGGAATATGCTATAAGGGTGTAATTATGATGATCACATGACAAGATTGTTACGTGCTATGTAAAAGCCTAAGTTGTTGATTAAATCAGATTCTATTTATTTTGTTCCTTAAGCTCATATTATTGCTTTTTTAAAACAATTTGAATGTTCAATAATAAATGGAGAATAAAACTTTAGGGTGGAGCATCATAGAAAAGCAGAGATAGAAGAGGCAAATAAAACAAAATTTAAATACGAAGCTAGCAACTGACTAAGGGAAACAATTGTGCATTCTGGTACATGTTTATATTTTGTAGGGACTATGTACTCTGTTATTGGGTAGCTTTTGTGGTAGGGATTAATATACAAGTAAATCTTACACTTCATTATTAGAAGCAACTCAATAACATCTGTTTAAACTATTTTATAAAACTGGTGGCAGGAATAATCATAAGACCTTATATTTGTTATTCATCATGGGAGCCATAGTCTCAATACTCAGGTACAGTCTTTGTCTATGTGATAGAATTGCAATCATGTAAGTTAATTAATGAAATTTACAGGGGCCAGTGTTGCAGTATGGGATGTAAATCTGTGCCTGTGACATCAGCATCTCCTGTAAGAGACTATTTGGAGTCCCAGCTGTTTCATTTCTCATCCAGATCCCTGCTAGTGTGTCCAGGAAAGCAGCAGAAGATGACAGAAGACCTGCATCCACAGGGGAAACCTGGAAGAAGCTCCTGGTTCTTGGCTTCAGTATGGACCAGCCCTGATCCTGTGGCCATTTTGGGAGTGAATCGACCAAAGGAGGCTCTTTCTCTCTGTCTCCCTGTCTCTCTAAGTCTGTCTTTCAAATAAAATAAATCTTTAAAATATCAAACTATTATAATGAAACGCTTAAAAGAATATTAGTGGTGTCTAACTAAACCTTTCTCTTTTCTAGGTATGTAAAACCATACAAAATTTTCCAGCAAGTCATCTAAAAATCTTTCATTGAATAATGATGAAGATTAGTGAAATATCTGCTGAAGTAGCTGTTGTCCTTTTAATATTGTTCTATCTTTGATTAAACTGATATCCAACTCCCTTTAAATATTATTCATTCATTGATCCTTGCTATACCTCAATTCTTTGAAGCTCGCAGTAATGAATTTCTTGGGGAAAATCATATAATGTCTCCTAGAGTGAAAGAATTTGACAGTTTTCCATCAATATCTATGCCTCCTGTGATTAATTAGCTTCTCTCCATACTTTCTTTCAGGTATGAGATACAGTTACTATATTAGTATCTATTTTATAAATCTACATAGAAATACCCTGAAATATATAATTATGTTTGTTTCATAAAATATAATGTTATTGAGGCCGGCGCCGTGGCTCAATAGGCTAATCCTCCACCTTGCGGCGCCGGCACACCGGGTTCTAGTCCCGGTTGGGGCGCCGGATTCTGTCCCGGTTGCCCCTCTTCCAGGCCAGCTCTCTGCTATGGCCAGGGAGTGCAGTGGAGGATGGCCCAGGTGCTTGGGCCCTGCACCCCATGGGAGACCAGGAAAAGCACCTGGATCCTGGCTCCTGCCATCGGATCAGCGCGGTGCGCCGGCTGCAACGGCGGCCATTGGAGGGTGAACCAACGGCAAAGGAAGACCTTTCTCTCTCTGTCTCTCTCTCACTGTCCACTCTGCCTGTCCAAAAAAAAAAAAAAAAAAAAATAATGTTATTGTATCTTGGTAAATTTGGTAAAGGTATTAAAATTGTTCATATGATAAAATCATTGTCTAAAATTAAAATTAAAATGATGCTCTCTGTAATGATAAATCATTGAATTTATGGGTCAGTTTTAACTTTGTGTAGTAATTATTAGATGAAGACACTGATATTTAATTATTTATTTTTTATTTATCTAAAAACATTGTAGCCTCCAAAATGTTCCTGTAATATATATATTATAACAAAACTAGTATGAATTTTAAAAATGTTTTGCACTAAAATAAACTAATCTTTTCTTTTGATTTTCCTTAAACCTTTTGATGTATTATCATATTGTTTTTAATAATGTCTTACTTTTTGTAAACATATTAAGTTTATCTGTGTAAATAATTAAATCTAGGAATTTAATTATCTTTATTACTAGTTTTAGTTAATAAGTAAAATCTTTTAGAAACTTGTTAAGCTCTCCAAATAGATATTTTTATATTACATTTCAAAAAATACATCAAATTATTAATCCATTTTGGTATACCAATACCACTTACTTGGTGAAATTGTTCTATCCTTGTCTACATGAATTCGTCTAATCCCCACCAGAAATTCCCAAGGTAGGTGCCTTAATTATCATGTTGTTAGATTAGAAATAGAGACCAAGAGTTTACAGACTCCCCTAAGGGGAAAGTTTGCTCTATTGCAATTTGGCTAAAATGTCCAAACCATAATCACTTCACTATTGTAAAAGTTTTCACACTGATTCCTATAATACACTCACACACACATACACACACACAGAGAAAAAGAAAATTCTAAATCAATAGTTCCTGATAAAAGAAAATCTTCCAGGTAAGTCATGAGTTCCTCTCTAATAAAACTTGTTCTGTGTGATTTTTCTTAAGATTTATTTATTTATTTGAAAGACAGAGTTTCAAAGAGAGGTAGAGACAGAGAGGTCCCCAACTGGCCTCAATGGCTAGAGCTACGCAGATCCGAAGCCAGGAGTCAGGAGCTTCTTCCGGGTCTCTCATGTGGGTGCAGGAGCCCAAGGACTTGGGTCATCTTCTACTGCTTTCCCAGGCCATAGCAGAGAGCTGTTTTGGAAGAGGAGCAGCGGGACTCAAACCGGCACCCATATGGGATGCCAGCACTTCAGCTCAGGGCTTTAACCTGCTGTGCCACAGTGCTGGCCCCTGTTCTGCATAATTGTAATGTAAATACCCTTCATCTGTATAATTCTAACATAAATACCTTTCATCTCCATAGCTCTGCCTGGCTTTGCATACAGAGATTAATGTACTTCATAGAAAGGCAAAGCACACTCTGTGTACCAAGCATGAAAGTTATATACCTATAAAGTAGATGTATACTATACAGAACAACAAAAAAAGAATATTCTAAAAACACATATTGAAATATGATTAAAATATGAAACTGTAAAGGAAAAATTGACAATAATCATTATTGTCTTTCATCTGGATTATACTGGCCCTCAAATGGTATGTACCTCATTTGCAGAGTAAATGCAACCAAACTGAAGATTTATTGAAACCTCCTGAATTTTTTTCTTTTCTTAATTAATTAGTTTATATTTTATTTGAAAGGCAGAGAGGCAGAGTTAGAAAATCAGAGAGACATCTTCAACCATTGATTCGTGTCTCAAATGGCTGTAACTGCAAGGATTGGCCCAAGTCAAAGTAAGGAGCCCAGAATTCAATCCATGTGATCTACATGGGTAGCAGGGATCCATCCACACAAACCATCACAACTGCTTTACAGGGTGCACAATAGCAGGAACATATTATCAGAAGCAGATATAAACTAGTACAATCGTTATAGAAGACATCATGGAGATCCCTCCTGAATCTGAAAATGAATCTATTATATGACACAGCTGTGGGGAGCAAACCGGACTAGACTGAGTTACTGGAATTAAGACTTATTCTATGCATCTGCTCTCCCACAATATGGCGCTGGGAGAGAAGTAAACAGCTTCCGCACAGCTGCCTCCAGTTCAACTAATAAACTGTAGGACTTGCTCCTGATTGGAGGAGAGCAGCGTACTCGGCGTGTGGGCAGCCGAGTTGGGATTGGCGGAGGAGGACTATAAAGGAGGAGAGAGACGGCATGCACCAGGGAACATCTATGGGGAACATCTAAGGGAACCCGTGCAGCCCCCGAGAAAGCCGGCCGGCGGTGTGCCGCTCCCCTGCGGAAGTGGGGAATGTGGCCAGGGGGAACTGCCCTTCCACGGAGGTGGAAGGGATAGTAGCCAACCCGGGAAGAACCAGCAGCAAACCCGGGGAGGGCCGAGCAGACGAAAGAACAGTGCAGGGTCCTGTGTTGCTCCTCCACGAAGAGGGGGAGCGACATAATGGTGCCGTGACTCGGATAGGAAACCTGACTTGGATAGGAAACTTAGGACGGATAGCAAACCTAGGAGGGAAAGACCGGGAAGAACTAGGGAAAATATCGGAGAGAGAAACTAGCAAACAGCCTAGGGAAAATATCGGAGAGAGAGACTAGCAAACAGCCTAGGGAAAAGCCGGACGAAAAAGGAGCCGGAAGAAGCTATTGAAAGCCTAGGCATAGACTCAGATATGGACTACGGGGGGAAGCTGGGAGAAATCTCTAAGGTCAAAAGCGAAAGTGAAAGCTAGAACAAACAGACTCGGATGCGGACTGTGGGGAGAGGCCAGGAGAAATGAGGGAGGAATATTATTGGAGGAAAGCTTGGGGAAACATACCGGGTAGAGAAAAATGTTAGGGAAATTGAAGCCGCGGGGGGCAGGCCAAGGCGGACACGAAAGCCACTTTGGGGTTCTCAAGTTAGCCCGGGAATAGGGGGCGAAAAGTTGAAACCAGAAGCTGAAACGTGAGCCTGGTTGGGATCCGTCTGATTAGCCCGGGGAGCAAAGGACGGGAAGCCAAACCGTGGGGCGGAGACGTACGCTGGGTTGAATTCGCCAGGCTAGCCCGGGGAACTTAGATTGAATGCTAGTGGCGGACACGTAAGCTACGCTGTGTTACTCGCGGAAGCCGCCGCGTGCAGAGAGAGCACGGGGCGTGAATAGATAGGAAACGGGGCTGGAGCGAGGCTGTGGTTCAGACGTGAAAGGGTTAAGCGTGGAGACCGCGGAGCGCGCGAAGCCAAGCCGCGCAAAGCCGGGAAGCTGCGCAGATGAAAGAGGCACGGGCTGAAGCGGCTCAGCTGGGAAGCCACGGAGAAGTAGCCTCGGGGCGGGCAGCGGGAAGCTGCGGGGATAAGAGAAACAGAAGTTTTAGAAGCAAAGTGAGAGAAATAGGAATGCTGGAAGATAGAAGTAAAATGGGAGAAATAGGAATGCCCGGAGATAGAGAAATAGAGAAATAGAAAGGCCTCCCTACAACACTGCAATGTGAGAGCTTGGATTCGGTCTGCCTGATTAAGTGAGGCGATGAGCACGATGAGCACCTGCGGCGGCTAGCAGCTTATGCGCCGCAGGTCACCGAAGACAGGCACGAATTAACATCAGTAAGGCCTCCCCACAGAAAGGCAATGAGAAGGCTTGGATTCGGTTTGCCTGATAGGTTTTGTAAGCACCTGCAGGCAGTTCTAGCAGAGTAGAGCATGCGCTGCAGGGCACCGAACACAGGCATGCATCAGTGCCTAAAAACCTCCTCACAACATGGCGAAGAGAGGACCCGGATTCGGTTTGCCTGATTGATAGGACTTGTAAGAGCCTGTGGCAACTCTAGCAAGTAGAGCAGAGTGTGTGCTGCGGGACACCGAAGACAGGCGCGTATCAACGCCAAAAATAAAAAGAAAGGGGGATCTGTGGGGAGCAATCCGGACTAGACTAAGTTACTGGAATTAAGACTTATTCTATGCATCTGCTCTCCCACAATATGGCGCTGGGAGAGAAGTAAACAGCTTCCGCACAGCTGCCTCCAGTTCAACTAATAAACTGTAGGACTTGCTCCTGATTGGAGGAGAGCAGCGTACTCGGCGTGTGGGCAGCCGAGTTAGGATTGGCGGAGGAGGACTATAAAGGAGGAGAGAGACGGCATGCACCGGGAACATCTATGGGGAACATCTAAGGGAACCCGTGCAGCCCCCGAGAAAGCCGGCCGGCGGTGTGCCGCTCCCCTGCGGAAGTGGGGAATGCGGCTAGGGGGAACTGCCCTTCCACGGAGGTGGAAGGGATAGTAGCCAACCCGGGAAGAACCAGCAGCAAACCCGGGGAGGGCCGAGCAGACGAAAGAACAGCGCAGGGTCCTGTGTCGTTCCTCCACGAAGAGGGGGAGCGATATAGTGGTGCCGTGACTCGGATAGGAAGCCTAGGCAGGGCTTAGTGTTGCTCCTCCACGAAGAGGGGGAGCGACATAATGGTGCCGTGACTCGGATAGGAAACTTAGGACGGATAGCAAACTTAGGAGGGAAGAAACGTGAAGAAGCAGGAAAATACCAGAGAGAGAGACTAGCAAACAGCCTAGGGAAAAGCCGGACGAAAAGAGGTGCCGGAGGAAGCTGTTGAAAGCCTAGGCATAGACTCAGATACGGACTATGGGGGGAAGCTGGGAGAAATCTCTAAGGTCAAAAGCGAAAGTGAAAGCTAGAACAAACAGACTCGGATGCGGACTGTGGGGAGAGGCCAGGAGAAATGAGGGAGGAATATCGTTGGAGGAAAGTTTGGGGAAACATACCGGGTAGAGAAAAATGTTAGGGAAATTGAAGCCGCGGGGGGCAGGCCAAGGCGGACACGAAAGCCACTTTGGGGTTCTCAAGTTAGCCCGGGAATAGGGGGCGAAAAGTTGAAACCAGAAGCTGAAACGTGAGCCTGGTTGGGATCCGTCTGATTAGCCCGGGGAGCAAAGGACGGGAAGCCAAACCGTGGGGCGGAGACGTACGCTGGGTTGAATTCGCCAGGCTAGCCCGGGGAACTTAGATTGAATGCTAGTGGCGGACACGTAAGCTACGCTGTGTTACTCGCGGAAGCCGCCGCGTGCAGAGAGAGCACGGGGCGTGAATAGATAGGAAACGGGGCTGGAGCGAGGCTGTGGTTCAGACGTGAAAGGGTTAAGCGTGGAGACCGCGGAGCGCGCGAAGCCAAGCCGCGCAAAGCCGGGAAGCTGCGCAGATGAGAGAGGCGCGCGGGCTGAAGCGGTGCAGAGCCGGGAACCCGCCGGCGGGGCGAGGTGCTGGAAAGCCGCAGGGATAAGAGAAACAGAAGTTTAGAAGTAAAGTGAGAGAAATGGGAATGTTGGCAGACAGAAGTAAAATGGGAGAAATAGGAATGCCCGGAGATAGAGAAATAGAGAAATAGAAAGGCCTCCCTACAACACTGCAATGTGAGAGCTTGGATTCGGTCTGCCTGATTAAGTGAGGCGATGAGCACGATGAGCACCTGGGCGGCTAGCAGCTTAAGCGCCGCAGGTCACCGAAGACAGGCACGAATTAACATCAGTAAGGCTTCCCCACAATGCAACAATTAGGAGGCTTGGATTCGGTCTGCCTGATTTAAGGCGGTAAGCACCAGCAAGCAGCTCGACCAAAGTATGAGCTGCAGGTCACCGAAGATAGGCACAAACCAACACTAATAAGTCTCCCCAACAATACGGCAATGAGAAGGCTTGGATTCGGTTTGCCTGATAGGTTTTGTAAGCACCTGCGGGCAGAGCAGAGCATGCGCTGCAGGGCACCGAACACAGGCACGCATCAGCGCCTAAAAACCTCCTCAAAATGGCGAAGAGAGGACCCGGATTCGGTTTGCCTGATTGATAGGACTTGTAAGAGCCTGTGGCAACTCTAGCAAGTAGAGCAGAGTGTGTGCCGCGGGACACCGAAGACAGGCGCGTATCAACGCCAAAAAATAAAAAGAAAGGGGGATCTGTGGGGAGCAAACCGGACTAGACTGAGTTACTGGAATTAAGACTTATTCTATGCATCTGCTCTCCCACAATATGGCGCCGGGAGAGAAGTAAACAGCTTCCGCACAGCTGCCTCCAGTTCAACTAATAAACTGTAGGACTTGCTCCTGATTGGAGGAGAGCAGCGTACTCGGCGTGTGGGCAGCCGAGTTGGGATTGGCGGAGGAGGACTATAAAGGAGGAGAGAGACGGCATGCACCAGGGAACATCTATGGGGAACATCTAAGGGAACCCGTGCAGCCCCCGAGAAAGCCGGCCGGCGGTGTGCCGCTCCCCTGCGGAAGTGGGGAATGTGGCCAGGGGGAACTGCCCTTCCACGGAGGTGGAAGGGATAGTAGCCAACCCGGGAAGAACCAGCAGCAAACCCGGGGAGGGCCGAGCAGACGAAAGAACAGCGCAGGGTCCTGTGTTGCTCCTCCACGAAGAGGGGGAGCGACACACAGCCATCCCAGTTTTGGGAATTTACCAGAATGACATGAAATCGACATATGAAAGAGTTATCTGTACGCCTGTGTTTACTGCAGCTCAATTCACAAAAGCTAAGATATGGAAACAACTCAGATGTCTGTAAACTGATGACTGGATAAAGAAAATGCAATATATATACAATATGGAATACTACTCTTCCACAAAAAAGAATGAAATCCTGCCTTTTGCAAAAAAAAAAAAAAAAAAAAAAAAAAAAAAAAAAAAAACTGGATGCAACTGGAAATCATTATGCTTAATGAAATAAACCAGTCACTCCCCAAAAAACAAATATCATATGTTTTCTCTGTTATATGATAGTTAACATAGAAAACAAAAAAATTTATAGGAATGAAACAGACATCTTGTGATTTGATGGTTGTTTTTAGGGCTTGATTATACTCCTGTGGAACTGTGGTCTTTCTATTTATTTTTTTCTTTTTGAATATTATTGTTAGTGACACATTAAGCCTGTGATTGTATAGTATGTTGAAGTTCTGTATCTGCAAAAAAATAAAGACAAAAAAGAAGGGAATGAAGGAGGGGGACTGAGAGAGGGAAAAATGGTTACCTTTTTAGAATTGTACCTATGAGATACATGAAATATTTTCTGTCTATACTACTTTTAAAAAAATAAAACAGAGCCAGAATTCTAACATGGGCAACCCTATACAGGATGCAAGCCTCCCAAACAACATCTTAACTGTTGTGTCAAACATCAACTGCTACCCTCAAATATTAACAAACCCAGATAGATAGATAGATAGATAGATAGATAGATAGATAGATAGATTTATATATATATATATATATGGATTTGTTAATTTTTTATTTAAAACAGTGATGAAGACATAGAGACAGAGATTTTCCATTCACTAGTCACTTTCCAAGTGACTAAAACAGCCAAAGATGGGCCAGGATAAGGCCAGGAACCACAGAACTTAAGTACTCAAGTACATTATCTGCTGCTTCCCATGTTTATTAGCAGAGAGCAGGATCAGACGCAGAATATCCAGGACTCAAACCGGTGCTCCAATGGGATGAGGGTATCCCTAGAGGGGAATTAACCCATCATGATACAACATCTACTCAAAACTTATTGATCTTAGTAATATTAAACCTATACATCAAATCACAGATAATTCACATTTTAAACAACATTTTGTCATCTACTAAATGGATATTGTCTATCTCAGCAATGTTCGCAATATTCAATGAAGAAATACAGCAATATTATTAAATTGATTTTATTTTGTTTTTATCATTATTGTAAGTAAATATCTGGAGGCATGCCTAACTAGGATCATTACTAGTATATAGAAGTGCAGCTGTTTTTTTACATATATTGACCTTTTCTCCCTGTGGCCTTGATAAATTCACTTACTAGCTCTAGTAGTAGGGCTGTAGAGGTCTTAGGAGTTTCTACATAAGCAATCATGGTTTTGTAATAAAGATGGTTTCGATTCTCTCTTTTTAAGATTTATTTATTTGAAAGTCAGAGTTACACAGAGAGACAAGGAGAGGGAGAGGGAGAGGGAGAGGGAGAGAGAGAGAGAGAGAGAGAGAGAGAGAGAGAGAGAAGTCATCAATCCACTGGTTCACTCTCCAATTGGCCTCAATGACCAGAGTTGCACTGATCCAAAGCCAGGAGCCAGGAGCTTCTTGTAGGTCTCCTACAGAAATGCCGGGGCCCAAGGACTTGGGCCATCTTCTACTGCTTTCTGGGGCCACAGCAGAGAGCTGGATCAGAAGTGGAGCAGCCAGGACTCGAACCGGTGACTATAGAGGATGCTGGGACTGCAGATGGCAGCTTCAACCGCCACGCCACAGCACCAGCTCCTTCACTTCTTTATTTCAAATATTTGAATCTTTTACTCTTTTTCTGGTTTATTGCAGGAGTGTATAACACAGGTACATTTAAATGGTAAATATGAGTGTTCAGGGTGGCCATGCTTACCTAGACCGGAAGTTAAGGGAAAGTATTTCTTATTTCACCATTTGTATTTGATGGTAGATGCTGGTCTTTCATACATGCCCTTTATTGTATTTAGAAATCTAATATTTCTAGCTTGCTGATAGCTTGTATCATCTATGTACATACAATTGTTGCCAATGTTTTGTACATGTAGTTTGACATGAAATGTTAAAAATAATGAGGAAACATTGCATAATTAAAAAATAGTTTTTACTAATGGCAAATTAAGCATATGTTTTTGCATATGCATCTACATATTTAGTAAATTAGAGTAGGTGTGAGTTTCTAAACAGCATGAGTAACTCTTAATTATGAAGACTATTTTCAAACCAATGCAATGGTAATACCCTCTGCCACACTGCCTCTGGCGACTCCATATCACCTATGTAGGGAAGCAGTTAACGTAAATGGAAGACTCAGAAGGAAAATGGTGATTGTGCAGCACACACTGACTTTTTAATAAGGTTGTATATTTGAAGTAACTATGGAATAGGAGAGATGGTGCTACTCCATTACATAAAACATGCTACATAAGCAACACTACACCTCAGCACCACCTAGAACCATCCATTGTTCAGCTACTACAGCTATGTGTAGCTAGTGTCTGGCTCCTTATTCTAATTAAAATTATTTTTCTCTCAAAAATGTTCATATTAATAGTATTTCCTTTTAGTTCCATTTAGATTTGATTGTTTTCTAATATTATTGGTAAAGTTTTGCACTATTCAATCTACATATATAACATTTCACAGATTATTCTCTAAATTATAGACATTGGAGTTGGTGTTGTGATGCAGCAGCTTAAGCTGTTCCTTGCAAGGCCTATATCCTACTGGAGGGCTGGTTCAAGTTCTGGCTACTCTACTTCCAAACCCATTTCCTTTTAATGCATACTGGGAGGCAAAAGATGATGGATCAAGCGCCTGGACCCCTGCCAGCCATTTGGGAGAACCAGATGAAGTTCCCAGCATCCAGCTTCTATCTGGCCATTCCTGGATGCTATAGGCATTTGGAGAGTGAACAGCAGGATGCACGATCTCTCCTTGTCTTTGTCACTCTGCCTTTCAAGTAGATGAAAATAAATAAGCATTTGAAGCACAAGTATCATGTATTGCAATACATCTTCATAATTATACTTCTCATATGATAGCTATTTTAATTACTAATGTAAGGTTTTTTTCAAATCTTTGAAAGAACAATTTCAGGAGACTTATTTCAAATTCAACACACAATTGCTATCCATGGAGCACAGTTTCTTCCTGTATATCATTTTTAAACTTCATAATACTCTGGAAAAATTATTGAAACCCTATTTCTAATATCATGTACCATACTACTGCCCAGTAGTTTTAAATCTGACATTCGTTAGTACTCACTACAATGATATATTTATGTAGCTTCATAAGAGGGATTTCTTAATCTAGCCACTGTTAAAATAATAACTACTTAATTACTAGAATTTTCATTCTAGAATTCTTTATTTTTTAATATCATATACATATTTTATGTTATTTATAAAATCATAACATATACTATATTGAATTAATTTTATGTGATTCAATATACCTAAGCAACAAATAATTGTAGAAAATAGCCTACTATATTCATTTATTTGTTTACATATTAAGTTTTATTTTACTTTTGGATGACATATAGTGATTACATTTATGTATGGAGTACATTGTCTTCTGTCTATAAAGGTATACATTGTATAATGACCAAATTGGAATAATTAAGGTATCCATCCACTTAAAAATTTAGCATTTTTTTGTAGTAAGAATATAGCTTTTGTGACAAGTTCTTCTTTGAACTGCATTGCTGGGGCTATCTTAATTCCTAATATCAGCACTATGCTGATAAACTGTGTTGGGAGTTACTAGTGTCTCCTTTCAAAACAGCTCCATTAGATTACCTCGTTAATTATTACATTCTCATCATACGTGGAAATTATTTCCTTCCAATCTATGCAGATACAGTCATACATGAAAGAGCATGCATGTGAACACACACAGAGAGACACACACACACATATAGACATTTGACTTTATAAAAATAGATATGGTGAACTGGATTGTGAAAAATGTTGTCTTCTTTAGGTAAAACTTGGCAAGCACCTGAAAGTGCACATCGTTAAGTTCAAAAGGTTTTTCATTTAGAAAAGTAAGCCCCACTGCAGACACAGGTCGATAAATACAACAGTGGAATTTAAGTCAATAGTTTAAAATGGAACATACTCCATATAGTTACAGCTTACAAGAAATAGTCATAACAAGCCTTATACCAGATTTCCAGCCCATTGAAATTTCACTGACAGCTTGTAGGGAAAAAAACAAAGTAAATAGTGTCTACAGATTTTACTCACTACAATCTGAAGAAACGGCACCATTTATTAAAATGCTGGGAAGATGGTAATGATGATGATGATAAACAAAACGGATAATCGTGTCTGGGATTTTGGAGACCCTCCACCTACACTTTGTGTGAAGAGAAAAGCAAGCATCTGGCATAGCAGATGGTTTATATTTGTTATGCCCAAGAGAAAAAAATTAGTAGAGAAGATGGAAAGACATGCCCCTACTGATACTAATAGTTTAGTATTCAAATTATGCTATAAGCACTTTTTCTCTATAGGACATTAATGTTACTATGCATCAAAAAGAAATTTTAAAAATGAACTCTTTAGGAAAGAAGCTAACTGAATTTAAATGTATTATTCCTTGTGGAAAATTCAACTCCTTAATCATCTGAGTTCTAACATCGTGTTATTTTTCTCAACTATTGCTGAATGCAATTATCTTTGTCTCTGCTCTACAACCTCTAGATTCCAAACACAAGGATCAGTTGAATGTCCCTTTATTTCTTGATGTATTTTAGTGTCGTCTAAGGAAGGATTGGTTTATAAGATAAAACAGGCATTGTGTTTTCCAATAGGAAATCTGTTCTTGGCACCTCTGAATTTAAGTTATACTCATTCTCCTAAATTAAAATGGGCAAGTATTTTGATAATGGGTATAACTGGAGAAGAAATGCTCACATTTTCCTCATCTGTTTCAGGTTTGTCAATTCATTTGGTCCCAAAATTAAAAAGTTTTATTTTTATATGCATATGAAGTGTCAAGGAGTTAGGAACATTTCTAATCCTTTCTTTGCTAATCATATGATAAATATTTTGAGAATTTCTCACAAAATTTTCCTTTCTTTTATAGATATTATTTAAAAGAACTAGCCATTCATTTATAAATTGGTAGCATATACACAAAATATTTGGATACAGATATAGTAAAAAATTAATAGTGATAACATGTTAGATATTTTAATCCAAGAGGAAAATGTGATCAAGTCATAAATCACATATTTCATTAAACAGTTCTGACATTCTTTGTCTTGTGGCTACATGATCGTACTTATTTTAATAAAGTGCCTTGCTTAAAATCAAAAATAGCATTTTTCACAATGATGTCAAAGGTTCTAAAGATAGCAGTAAAAATGTAAGCCATGGGAAGATGAAAAATGAGAATGGACAACAATTTAAACCCATCAACGTGCTTATACTTAGGATAGTTAATATTCAGTTCAGGACACTTTATTTTGTCATGTAAATGTAATGTTGTTTTAGTATAATGTGAAATTTCTAATATAAGGATAAATTCTTTCTACAGTTAGACATCCAAAAGCTTTTAAAACATAAATAATTTTTATAATAGTTAATAAGCTATTTTGCATATACAAAAGAAACACAGGTTTACACAACTTTAAGTGGCTGCAATGAATCACATTAAAGTCACATCTTATTAAAAGTTTTTGTCATAGAGTTGAAAAATATTAATTTTATACTGTTAAAATATATGTATATTGAGGTAACACAAAATTATGGTGAGGTTTGGAATATTTACCTATGTTTTTCAAATACTTAAAAGTATTAATTTTTCATTTTGCTAAGTTTATAAATTTATAAAGTATTGATTGGATGGTTAACTAATAAAATGTTTCATCATTCCTCACTAACCTTGTAAGATAAATCAGTATACACTAACTTGCCTAAGGAGGTAATCTCTTACAGGTAGACTCTCCATCATTTCTTGTATTTCACCTCTTTCAGTTAGTTACATATTTTATTTGAGAGGGGGATGACTCTTGTATTACCCTTTTTGTTTCCTTAACACCATATCTCAGCAGCCTGCAATTACTGCAACCTTTGCCAAAGACTGAGTAATGTCCCTCAAAGATATCCAGTGTTCATTCAAAGAATTTAGGAAGGCATTTTACAGATGTGACTAAGTTAAGGATCTTACATGGTCATTTGTATCCTCCTTAAATTGAATTTGTTCTGAAGGGAGGAAAGAGAGGGAGATTAAAACACAGTGTAACACATGGTCATTTGCAGAAGCAGTAGGGAGCAGTGTCAGAGAGATGGTGCTATGCTGCTGACCCTGAAGGCGCACAAAGAGGACATAAACGAAGGAAGGCTAGCAGTCAGTAGAAGCTGGAAAAGGCAAGGACACAGGTTCTTCACTCAAAACTCCAGAGTAGCGAATGACTATACTTTTCTACATAATTCATGCTATCTCATCTTATTTTGGGTTGCCATAACAAAATACCAAGGAATGATTGACTCACGCAACAAAAACTGATTTTCACACAATTCTGGAAATTGGAAAGTCCAAGGTCAAACTTCCAGGGTGATGTAGTTTCTAGCAAATGCTGCCTTCCTGGCTTGGGAGGTCTACCTTCTTGCTTTGTCCTCACATGATGAAAGAAAGGTTTCTAGTTTCTTCATGTAAGGCAGCACTCACTCTTACAACTGTCTTAAAAGTCAACTGTCCAAATAGATTCACTTTAGATGTTGGGGCTTCCAACATAGCAATTTTTGTTCACACAATTCAGTCCACAAGCATATCTTTAATACGGAACAGAGATATTATAGGCAGGCTCATGGTAGGGTTTTTGGAATTAGAGTACTTCTACATAGTTCAGGGATTTCTCTTGGTGAATTTCAAATAAATTTGTATCACTGTGATCACAAATATTGAAAATGTAATAGTAAACACAATATAAGATATACAATAAAGACATATGTAATGAAGATTACTACATATTTTTAAGAGATAAAATCTGCATTTCATCACATTTAAAGATCATCTATTTTATATAAAATATAAAATTATTAATTGGGTTTTTGCTGTTTATTCCAGGTAGGAAGTTATCTCATTAAATCAAATTTCCAGACATGTACTTATGTGAAATGAAATAATTTCTGCCTCAATTATGGATTCTATTTCAGTCTTTCCTATTAATACCTGTTTTTGACACTTGCATTCCAAATTTTAGATTTTCAATTACTATTTATTTATTCATTCAAAAAACATAGCCTATAGATATGATAGAGTTGAATAAGCAGCTCCTACTCTTAAAGAGCTTCAGAGTTTAAAGTTTCATAGATCAGTGAGAACAAGGAAATCTGTGATTGATTATTATGTGATGACTGATATGAAAGAGGATCTGGAATGCAGAATGGGCATCTATTTAATATGCTTAAGAAGACATTAGCAAGGCATTAAGTTTTGTATGAATTTTCAGGATCTGTGGTAGTAGGCAGAGGGAATATCCTGAACATCATCTCAAAGGATTAAGAGGTATGACATTATTTTGAGTTCTAATATCACTATGAGACATGCATTAAAGGGCTTATAAAAGGAAACAGAAAAAAACTAAGAGATAGCAACAGTGTTTATGCGTAGCATATATTACTTGATTTCTCTATTACAATAAACTGATTCCCTTCCAGATTTAATTTTTACCTCTGCAGATTTATTGGCTTGATTAAATTTGGTTGATCAAATAGATTAACCTTAGCTCCTTTAGATTTCTCAACTTTGGTATAACCTGTAATGATACGAGCTGTCTTGTACTGATGTGTATGCCATAATTGTGAGAGTAGAAATAATCAGTAGTTCATTTTAGTGTGAGAAAGATGATATGATAAAGACAGGCAGAACCTTCAGTAGCTCAGAGTCAAATTTTCGATACATTCATGTGTCAAGAGATAATTTCAAGGACCATTAAAATGAGGCATGAAAAATAGGAAATAGGATCTGAGTCCCAGAAAAGCAATGGGCAAAATTTCAAACAGAGAATCCAGCAAACTGAGGAGCAACGCTGAGCCCCTCCCAGATATGTGATGCATTTGATGCTGGAGAGCAAGAGAACTAGAAACAGTCTGGGGAATGTATTACCAGACGTTAGGGTACAGTGACTATTGTTGTGATGATTCTTTGGTATAAATAAAGATAACATCCTTTGCCAGTCGCTCCATTACTAATGAACCGTCATTACAAACGGAAAAGATTAAGGTGCCACTAATTCAGGGAAGGGAACATCAGATACAGGGCTTAAAAGTGTATTTTGTGCCTGAGGAAAAACGAATGCATGACTATATGTTTCTTTATTTCTATACTACAAAGTGATTTCTTTTTTATCTGTTCAGAATCTTTTTCTACCTTGATGGCCTAAAGATAATTCTGTCTTACCCATCCTAGTGTGTGCAAGTTTAAAATATAAAATCACAACAGTGCTTACAGGTAGCATAAGGCAACTGGCTGCTAGGGAAACTATTTTTCAGATAGTATGACATGCAATACTGGAAATGATGAAATACTAGATGTATATATATCACAGTACACAGAGAAATGCATCCCAGATAAATAAAAAGCAACATTCTTAAATACACTATAAACTTTAGAACAGCATTATTTTGATCTCATGGGGAAAAAAGGATTCATTTTTTAAAAATATTTTATTTATTTGAAGAGCAGATTTACAGAGAGGGAGAGACAGAGAGAGAAGTCTTCCATCGGGTGGTTCACTCCCCAGATGGATGCCGTATCATTGGCTGATCCAAGCTATATTCAGGAGCCAGAAGCTTCATCCTGGTTTTTCATGTGGGTAACAGGGGCCCAGCACTAGAGCCATATTCTGCTGCTTTCTCAGGTGCATTGGCAGGGAGTTGGAATGGAAGTGGTTCAGCAGGGATTTGAACTGGTGCCCATATGAGATGCTGGCATCATAGAGAATGGTTTAATCTGCTGTACAACAACAACATCCCCATAAAAATGATAAGATAAATCCATAAAAATATAAATATAATACATGTGAATATATGGTACATATTACATACATAAAATAGCTAACTTCCTATAGAATCATTAATAGCATTTCTTATCTAAACTACCGATTAGAAAATATTTGTCAAATATGTGACACAGTATTAGTCATTGTAATACATTTTTAAAAACTTATGAAATAAGTAAGAATAAAAAACAGATGAGATAACTAAGTGGTGCTTTAAACGAAGATACTTTCTTCATTTTGTTTCCCCTAAAAGCAAAGCCAGAGCCAATGATTTGGGATATAATCCCAGCTAGGAGGAACAAGGGAGCAAAAAGAGTGATTCAGGGAAGGAGGGAAAGTCAGTATCCAGGTCTGTTGTGCATGTTGGTGTTTAGACAAAGGCACAATACAACTGGGAACTCAGAGAAGCAAACAAAGCGCCTACCAATATTTTTTTCTAACAGAAGGATAGAAAGCTGAGGGATTTCTGTTTCTAGCACTGGTTCCTAAACTCCAGCGTCTGATTGGCCTAGAGGGTTATCTAACACTTCAGCCAATACTTCAGAACGGGCTGAGAAATCTCCTCTGGCCTTACGGAAGGCCCTGAGGTGGATTGCGGAGCATTTTGCATTGCAAGCTTGGGGCTGGCTGTTGGTTGTATGAGTTTTCACAGAACTGTACAATAAAACTGCCTCGGATGAAATCTGAGATGAGCTAACTAGATGCTACCAGTACCAGAGGCATCTTCTATGATACAAAGGACCACTTTTCAGAAGATGACTATCAAATAATGAAAGAGTATGTTAAAATAACAAGGAGAATATAAAATGCAAACAAAAATATAATGTTTGACATCTTTGCTATAACACAAAAATAAGTTATAAAACTACCAGTTGACAAGAAATTTTAAGGAAGTAGGAACTTTTATGCACAGATGGTAGAAATGTAAATTGGTATAAGTACTTATACAAAGAATGGAAATGGGATGTTAAAAATTAGCATACCTTCTGATGTAGCAATTATCTTTTATGCATCCCTGAAAAATAGCCAAAACGACTATTACCAGAAAAATATTGTATATTCATGTGACAAAAACAGAAAGAAGGAGATAAACTGAAATAAGTTGATTTATGTTGAAATAATGGGTAGATTTCAAAAATCATAATATGCTTAAGTCAGGTTTTACAAAAAATATTATATTATTTCTTTGTGGATTAAAACATGCAGAAAACACTGGCATGTTTCTGAGAAGGGGTGTGTGTGTGTATGTGTCTAATGCTAACATGTAAATATTGCTGGAAGAGATATATAATAGAGCAAAGAGGACTTAAATTAAGATTTTAAAAATGAATTTTAAATTTAACAAAATAATTATTTTAAAATGAACACAATAAATGTTTTGTTATATCTTGATGGATAATATACAGGTAATATTATCTGAGGTTTACAATTGTAGAGAAAGCAGCATTCCAGCTAACATAACAAGAAACACATTTAAACAAAATGTGTTTAATAATATACCTGATTCATAACACCTTCTGTTGCAGGGTCAGAGAACCAGCTTGCAGGCTGCTCAGCCAGGAACAAGTCCCAAAATACTCTGCCAGGCTATTTCACTTATGTGTGAATATATTGCTGGCACTTCCAACACAGGCACAAAAGTATACATACTGTGAAACATCAACCCTCCTGTCTCTTGGAACTAATTGAAACGCTGTGACCTTTTTCAAGATGAAATTCTAGCAGCCTCTTTTCACATTACTTTCTTCCAATTGAAATTCACAATAGATTTACCTAGTTGACAGAGTTAGTGTCACATCCATATATATTCCATATATATATATATTCCATATATATCATATATATTATATTATATATATATATATGTATAAACACACATATCTTTTAACTTTATTCTAGGTAAGTGGATTTCCTAGTTATAATGAGGATGTTAAAAATATACTAGGGATGATGAACCCTGTAATTGATTCATTACAGGTGTTTCTGGGTTTTTTTATTTATTTCTACATTACTTATATTTTTGAGATTTATTTATTTATTTGAAAAGCAGAATTATAGAGAGGCAGAGGCAGAGCCAGAGTGAGAGAGAAAGAGAGATCTTCCATCTGCTGGTTCACTCTCCAAGTTACCACAACGGGTGGAGCTGCTCTGATCCAAAGCCAGGAACCAAGAGACTCTCCAAGTCTCCCATGTCGATGTAGGGCCCAAGCACTTGGGCTATCTTCTACTGCTTTCCTAAGCCATAGTAGAGCATCCAGGACATGAACCAGTGCCCACAAGTGATGTTGGCACTGCAGGTGGGGGCCTTACCCACTACATCACAGTATCGGCCCCTATTATATATTAAATTATGTATATAATACATAATAATATTACATATTATATAATATATACAATATATTATATATACTATATTTTAAATGTAATATTTGGTCTTCCTCTTCGATTTTCTCTTAAAATGAGTGAAAATAGGCTGGCGCCGTGGCTCACTAGGCTAATCCTCCACCTGCGGCGCCAGCACCGGGTTCTAGTCCCTATTGGGGCTCCAGTTTTGTCCCGGTTGCTCTACTTCCAGTCCAGCTCTCTGTTGTGGCCCGGGAAGGCAGTGGAGGATGGCCCAAGTGTTTGGGCCCTGCACTCACATGGGAGACAAGGAGGAAGCACCTGGCTCCTGGCTCTGGGTCAGCGCAGTGCGCCAGCTTTAGCAGCCATTTGGGGGGTGAACCAACGGAAGGAAGACTTTTCTCTATATCTCTCTCACTGTCTAACTCTGCCGGTTGAAAAAAAAAGAGTGAAAACAAACCCAGTTTATATAAGAAGCATTGCAATATTTTCTTTCCAATTTAAATCAAATTTAAAAGCAGTATACTGAGATGTGAATATAGGCAAACACAGTGAACTATGTCGTTAGATTGTATGTGTTGCACTTCAGTGAATGTATGCGCTACATTTAATTGAGCATGATCACATTTACAGGGCTAATTGTACACTGTGACCTTGTATATAACTGCCATTTCAGACTATAATTTTCTTGTACGTGTGGTAAAATGATCAAAATATAAATGAGAATTTCTAATAAATATAAATGCTTTGTGTTATATATAGCTTGTCAGTTTGTGATTATTTTCATTGAATTCAAAATGAAAGCTTCTTTGTATTAGCCTCATTCTTCATATATATATATACATATATATGAAGAGAGGAATGGAGAGGAGAGAGAGACTATAATAATTAGCACCATGATTTATAGTTGGCAATTAGCAGAACCAGGAGAGCCAATGGTACATAATGTCAGTGTTTATCCAAAGCACAAGAACCAGGGTAACTGATGTCTAAATTCCAGTCTGAAAACTGACAGGCTTAAGAAGAAAGAAAGAGTGAGAGGAATAGTTAGAAAGAGGAAGGAAGGGAAGGAGGGAGGGAGGAAAGGAGGGAAGGAAGGAGGGAGGGAAGGAAGGAGGGAGGGAAAAAGTGATGAAAGAAAGAGTTCAGGGCAACCAGGAGGCAGGAGTTCCCTCTGACTCAGGCTTTTTGTTCTATTGAGGTTTTCCATGTATTAGATGATGCCTCCCTCATTAGGCAGGGCTTTTTGCTTTACTTGGTCTAGTAACTCAGATGTGAATCTCATCCAGAAATGCCTGCATGGACACACTCAGAATAATGTTTGACCAAATGCCTGGGCATCTCATATCCCAGTCAATAAAAGTTAACTATGACAATCTTCTTCATTTTATATTCTATTTTAAATGGCATAAGTAATTTTCTTAACTTCTCATTGTAAAATAGAAATCAAACAATGATACTAAATAAAAAGAACATACTGAAATCACTCAACCAATAATAAATACTACTAACTTTCTGATGAACTTGTTTTGAAAAATATGCACACAAACATAAAAGTGTATTTTTCTCAGTAATTATATTTCTTCTTTTGTTTTTTTCTATGGCAATATTTTATCTCCACTGTGTTTCATCAACTCATTTTAAAATGCAATGAAATAAATGAAATAAATAAAATAAATGCAATGTAATGTAATAAATTTAAATAAATTAAATAAATAAAAATAAATGTGATGTAATAAATAAAAAATTGTAATGAAATAAAGGAAAATCATTTTCCTTAACTGTTCCATAGTATTTCAGCATATGTCTGCTATTATTTAACTAATCAATTTGTCATCAACAGACATTTATGTTATTTTTAAACTAGTTTTGTTCATATGCAAATTATTACAGAAGATTATGATGTATAACTGTATTGTATTGCAAACAATACTATATATGGTAATATGATAAATGGTTAAGCAGAGAGAGAGATCCAGAATTCCTAGCAGAAACCAAAAGTAAGACCAGGAAGCTAAACAGCAAGAAACAATGTTAATGGTAGCATCCAACTGCTCTTGGTGATTATTCCTTTGGTTAGAACACAAGTCTAAACACAATTGATTACAGTAGACATGCTGGACACACAATGTACCAGAGTCGAACCTGGCTAGCCCTGGAATCCACATGGTTTTGCCAAGGCTCTTTGGCTAAAAACTGCTTCCACAAAACATTGCTTTAATTTCTTTTTTGGAAATCTCCCATGCAGCATGAGAACATCTGTATATCAATGCTTATTTCGCATGTATGTTCCCTGTTAGGGATGAGGAGAAAGCAATTTTATGACTTCCATTTTGGACAGG
This sequence comes from Oryctolagus cuniculus, assembly GCF_051225735.1. NCBI lineage: Eukaryota > Metazoa > Chordata > Mammalia > Lagomorpha > Leporidae > Oryctolagus > Oryctolagus cuniculus. The sequence goes on along the minus strand of NC_142871.1, from coordinate 68,191,994 downwards.
CATAACTCAGTGCGGATAAGTCTCTCATACTATAAAAGGAATTAAATAAATCCCCAATGTCCATCTGCAATGCAAGTACTCATTTGATTCAACCTGTGTAGTTTTCTGCATCAGTACCCCATGTTCATGGATAACTACCTTCTAAACAACACAAATGCCCATTCCAGAAGTTCTCTGACTCTGTTCTCCATCTTTTTACATTTGACCCCTAATCCATGAGGAGGACCTGCACAGAATATATCAGTTCTCTTTCCATTTCATTTTGGGTTGGCTTGGCCAAATACGGAGGCTCAGGAGGAGAGAAGAGAGAAGGAGAATGAAATAGTAAGAGTTTGTTCTCTTGGCTCTTTCCCTGTAGTGTTGCTTCAGGCTGGCTACATCTGTCAATTGAAATTAAATGCTTCTTTCAGACTAAAAGAAAATAAAGTGAAGTCTAAAAAACTTAGTCTAGCTTTAACATAGAATTATGTTTTGTTATTTCTTTCTATTTTATTAAATACCATATTGTTTACCAATAGAAAAAAAAAAAAAACTCTCTAAAACTAAAAGGAAACTAGGAAGACCAAGAAAAAAATAAATAGCTATGGTTGGTTCCAGCATATAATTCAATGTGCTTTAGTAAGCAATGCATATAGGTATAAATTAAAGTCCTAATTCCTGTAACCATTCAGCTGGCCATGAGTGAAATAGTTCAACATCTTTCTCTCACTACCCTACATCCTGTTAGTTCTCACCCAGCTCTGTAATTGAGAATTCTCTACCTACTGGATTCACTGCACTTTTCTCATGAGCTATTTGGTATCTTAAAGTGCCTTTTTAAAATAATTTTTATCCCATAGAGTGTAGAAACAGAAAAAGGCGGGATGGGGGGAGGGGCAGTCCAGGACAAAGTTGGAAGCCAAGAACTAAATCGGTGTTCCTCACGTGGGAGATACTGACCCGCATACTTGAGCTATCACCAACTACTTCTTAGAGTGTATATTAACAGTTAACGAGAATTGAGAACATTGCTGGTAATTGAACCCAGAGATTCTGATATTGGATATGGGTATTCCAAACAATATCTAAACAGCTAAGTCTAACTTACCATCCTTGATAATGTATCTTCAGATGGATTCTATTCATTTAAAGACTGCATCATGGGTTAAAGAAAAGAGGAAAGAGTGATCCATTGTGTCAATTAAAAGATTACGACCATAGTCCATAAGAAAGAGAAATTTAGGGGGTAAGTACAGTGAGGCTGGGGAAAATTGGACAATATTGGAAGATAGTTTGAAGAAGAGATGAAACAGAAATCACAATGAATTGATTATGAAATGAAGACAAAGAATCAAATATAACTCCTAGAAATGTATCTTTCATCTTAGTTAATATTTATGTGATTTAATATGATGGGGAAACTAATTGATAAAATATTAGAGTAATAACTATCAAGAAATCACTTGGAATTTGTTAAATCAGAGATGAATATTAGTAATAGCACATAAATTCACTAGAGTTTAGAGAAATACTCAGTCCTCGATATAAAATTTCAGGCATAATCATCATATATATTTTATTTATACCATTGTGGTCAATGTGGACTTTTAAGAGGGAAAATATACATGGAAAAGGAAGATGGTACTGGGTAAATCTTTGGGAACCCCACACTTAAAACTTAAATAGAGAAGAAATCATCCAAAGAGTCTGACAAAAAGTAGCTATTGAGATGGGGCAAAGACTGTCTTGAAATTGTAAAGCCACAAAGTCAATTAACACAGTATCGAAACCAGGGAGGAGTGTGAAATCCCATTTAAAGTACTGAGAAGTGAAGTAGAGGCTTGAAATGTAGCCATAGGTTTTAGTTGAAGTCAGTTGCTACTAAGCTTGCTCAATGTAATTTGGCTTAGTGGACTAGGGCAGAGATGAGCTGATATGGATTATGAAGAGAATTTGGGTTAGGAAGTGAGTACACCAAAAGCAGATTTTACTGACAAGTTAATGAGGATAAAATGTTAGAAGTCCACTTATGGACAGGCAGGCACATATTAACTATCTTAGGTACCTCTATAAAAGAGAAAAGGGTCTTTTTTGAGTATTTTATCTTTTGTTTAATTATGATATTAAACAAATCACTAGCATAGAGGCAATATTTAAGCCCCTTGGGGTTTGTTTAAATATATCTGCCTTAGTAATACTTCACTCTCAGTTTGGATAATGAATTGCACTGTAACTGTATATTTTATACCTTTTATTCAGTAGTAACAGTTGGCCCTAAAAGCCTGCTTAATGACCTATAACTTCTTCAGCGTCAAATCACAAATATTGAATTGAAAATTGCAGAGTAATTTTTCAAATCATATTTGATATTTTAAAATGCTACTGTTATTTTAGGCATAAACCTTTTAAACAAATTACATCAAAATCCTGTGTAAAATGTATCTATTACACGCTAATTTATAAAAAAAAAAATATGGGTTAAATGGTCATTTTTCCATTTGATTATTTTCTATATTGAATGTGTATATTCCCACTAAACTAGGGTATTTTTGCTTTTTACTTGTTAAGCTTCTTATTCTGTGAAGTTTTAAGCCTTTTTAGTGTAATGTAAATTTAAAATACGTTACCTCAAAAAATAAAAAAAAAATGAAGGAAGATAGAAAGAGGGTATGTGGAAGGAAGGAAGTGGGATATCATTATGTTCTTAGAGTTGTATGTATAAATCACATTGAATCTATTAAAACTAATTAAAATTAAAATAAAATAAGTAATAAAAATTAAATTTTTAACCAACAAAGTACAGAAAACAAATGTGACACAAGTCATCTGGTGTATCTATCTTAAAATAAGTATAATAGTGCCATCAGGATGTGTGTGACATTTGTCCCAGAGAAATCACAAGTACACTAGCTTTGTCAGCAGTGGTCCTAAATACTCTAAAATTTGAGCTATGATGTATTATATATTGTTGTCACATATAAAATTTAATAAAATCTATTGGTTTTAATTAAGATCCTTGAATTCTTGAAAAAATTAATGTGTAGCACAAAATATAAAAATAAAAGGATACAGGGATGAGACATTTGTGATTATTCAATGTAATCTGAACATAAAATTTAGTTGGCAGGATTGGATGCACTGCATCATATGAGATTCTTTGGTGTTATTGTTCTTTCTGTTTCCCTGGCTCCCAGAAATATCATGACAGCAGCAATTGATTTTTCCCAAAATCATAGAACGAGAACAAAATTTTATTTTATTAACTCTACTCATTGATCTATTTCTCTTTGACCAGTCAATTGTGTAAAATAAAAGTATATAAAAGAAAGCAAATGTAGGATTATTGAATGATTTGGAGAAATTGTGCCAATATAAATAAATATATAAATACCCAAATGCATAAATTAATATTCTAATTCTACTGTATTCTTAGAATGTGTTTGGGTCAGTATTATAGTACAGTGGGTGAAGATGTTGCCTGTGAAGCTTGCATCGCATATGAGCACCCATTCAAGTTCTGGCTGCTCGGCTTATGATCCAATTCCCTGATGACATGCCTCAGAGAGCAGCAGAAGTCTACCCAAGCGCTTGGATTCCTGCCACCTGAAAGTATTTCCAGGTTCCTGGCCTGCCATTGAGGCCATTTGGGTAGTGAAATAGCAAAAGGAAGATATCTCTCCCTGTCTCTCCTTCTCTTCCTATAGCTTTGCCTTTCAAACAACCAGATCTTTAAAAAGAAGAAAAATGAATATATTAAAGGCCGAATTTCAGCAAACAAATATGGCTTTCAGTTCTAAATTCCAGACAAATTTATGAAACATGTGACAGCCATCACAAATAGCTTTAAAGACTGCTTTCTAACCAAAGGTATAATGTCTTGATAACTTTTAATATAAAGTAACTTATACTTTGCTATCTGTAAAGTATCGTTATTTTAAAATCAGTAGTTTCCATCAATATTTTCATTGCTTGAAACAATTCTAAGAATGTTATTAGAACTTATTTTCAAAACTCCAAAATGTTTTCAACGCAAAAACCTTAAAATAATTGAAACAAATTAATGTGCTTTTGTATTTGAACATTGTACTTTAAAGTCCATATGATATCATCTTTACAAATAGGAATGATGTTGTAGAAGCATATATGATTCTATTTTAATTCAAATGGCTTCAGACCATATTTGTGATTCAAGAGAGAACTAATCATTTTAATGTTATATTGCAGACATAGTATTCCATTACACTGATGAAATGCCAAACTTAAGGATAGAAGTCATAACAGTGTCTATTTTTATAGCTTCTGATTAGTCACCTCTTTTTCTTCAACAAAGAGGACATTATTTGGAGGAATTTGCAGACAGTTTTTCCTTCTGAACCAAAGATCTGTAACTGGTTTTTGGTTTAGTTCCATGCAGCGATGTACTTCAAAGCATCTCCAACAATATCTATTTCACACTAATCCATACCTAATAAGTCTTAATTCTGAAGAACAACAGCACTACATGACCCACTTGTAATGTGTTTTAGCATTTTTTCAGCCAGGCCATGAACAGGAATCACCAAAGTCGGTATTCATAAAATGAGGAATCATGCCCAATTCAATGAACTTGCTGGCTTTCATGTAGTATACTAGTCAGCCACTCTCTTCTCTGCCATAGCAGTCAATTTTCTACTCCAATCAGCTTAGAAACAGCTGGAGCATCTTTGGCTATTCTGCAGAAATGATGACAATACAAATGCAATTTTGTTGCATTTTGTTCCTTGGTAAAAAATCTAAGTCTTAGAAACACCAATGGAAAAACACCACATGACAACACCAAATGGTGTTTGTTGCGTGAATTTGGACTATTTGCTACTGTAGTAGAAGCTGATTCTTTCTTTGGGACATCTATTCTGTTAGATTCTAGTAATTTTAATGAGCCTTACTGGATGTTCTTTCTACCTGTATCTTACAACTAGTGAATACATGGCATATTGTGTCTTATCTATGTCTTCGAGAAAACACACCATGCTGATTTGTATCGTTACTATTGGCATGTGAGAGCAGTTTTTCAATAAATTCAATGTCTGGAGTATGGATTTAGCTAGAATCAAGGTAGTAGAGCCACAGATAGCACAGAGGCACTACAAGACAGTTAGCTATTTTGCTCCAACTAGTTTTACCCTTTCCATTTGGTCCCAATAGCAATATATTTTTTTCCAAATTTATTATGAAAAGAAAACTGCAATAACATAATAAATCTCAGCTTCGTATTTCTTCTAAGGGAAATTTAACTGTTATTGTCTTGATGCATCTAACGCTTCATGATAATTATTATTTGCAGTGATTTAAGGTAATTTAAAGAAATCTCTACTTCTCTTTTATATTCTTATTTCAGAGAATTTAGGTGTTAATAATATCATATTAATTTTCTTTTTCTGTCTCTACCTTGCTGGTATATCATGCATTCTCACACTGTGAGTTCATTGAAGGATTGATTAAAAGCAATTTTCTGCAATAAATCTTTTTTTAAATGTATTTATTTATTTATTTGAAAGGCAGATTTACAGAGAGGCAGAGGCAGGAAAGAGAGGGGTGGGGGAGAGAGAGAGAGATAAACAGAGAGAGAGGTCTTTCATCCATTGGTTCACTCCCCAAATGGATGCAAAGGCTGGAGCTGAGCATATCCGAAGCCAGGAGCAAAGAGCTTCTTACAGGTCTCCCATGTTGGTTCATGGGACCAAGTACTTGGAGCATATTCTACTGCTTTCCCAGGCCACAGCAGAGAGCTGGTTAGAAAGTGGAGCAGCTGGACTTGAACTGGCTCCTGTTTGAGATTCCAGCACTGTAGGCAGTGTCTTTACCTGCTACACCACACTGCCAGCCCCTAAAAGCACTTCTGTAACTAAAAAATAACTAACAACTCAGTATTTATAAATATTCTGGTGGATGGGCCGGCGCCATGGCTCACTTGGTTAATCCTCCGCCTTGCGGTGCCAGCATCCCATGTGAGCGGTGGGCTCTAGTCCCGGTTGCTCCTCTTCCAGTCCAGCTCTCTGCTGTGGCCCGGTAGGGCAGTGGAGGATGGCCTAAGTGCTTGGGCACCTGCACCTGCATGGGAGACCAGGAAGAAACACCTGGCTCCTAGCTTCAAATCTGCACAGCACTGGACCTAGCGGCCATTTGAGGGGTGAACCAACGGAAGGAAGATCTTTCTCTCTGTCTCTCTCTCTCTCAGTCTATATTTTTTTTTTATTTTTTATTTATTTATTTTTTTTTGACAGGCATAGTAGACAGTGAGAGAGAGAGACAGAGAGAAAGGTCTTCCTTTTGCCCTTGGTTCACCCTCCAATGGCTGCAGCGGCTGGCGCGCTGCGGCCGGCACACCGCGCTGATCCGATAGCAGGAGCCAGGTACTTCTCCTGGTCTCCCATGGGGTGCAGGACCCAAGCACTTGGGCCATCCTCCACTGCACTCCCTGGCCACAGCAGAGAGCTAGCTTGGAAGAGGGGCAACTGGGACAGAATCTGGTGCCCTGACTGGGACTAGAACCCGGTGTGCCGGCGCCACAAGGTGGAGGATTAGCCTAATGAGCCGTGGCACCGACCTTCTCTCACTGTCTATAACTCTACCTGTCAAACAAAAAAAAAATTATCAAAAATAAATAAATAAATATTCTGTTGGAATCAAAATGGTTTTGGGCAAAATTGGAAATCGCATTTCTGCTGATAATTTGGGCCCTTTGTGCCTTTTTTGACTGTGCTTCAGATATCAGTACAGCAAAAAACAGAAAGACTAAATTGTTCACCTCTGCCAAAAACTGTGTGTGGCACACAGGTCTCTAAAGCTCTACAAGAGGGGCTGAATTTGCCTTGTAGTTGGTTAAACTGCCACGTGCAATGCCAGCATCCCATATGGGTGATGATTCAAGTCCTGGATGCTCCACTTCTGATCTAACTCCCTGCCAATATGTCTGGGAAAGCAACCCTAGAAGGCCCAAGTGCTTGGTCCCATGCACCCACATGTGAAACCCAGATAAGCTGCTGAATCCTGGCTTCAGCCTGGCCCAGCCCTAGCTGTTGCTGTTACCTGGGGATTGAACTAGTGGATGGAAGATTTCTCCCTCTGTGTCTGACTTTCAAATAAATAAATGCATCTTTTTTAAAAAAAGAAATCATGTACAACAGACACTACATTTGTGATACGGCAGGTTTCCAATTTTTTCATAATTTTTACAACCTGATTATTTCATGCCCCTTTGCTTTCTGATTTTCATTTCCATCTCCAGAATAATCCTTTGTTATTCATTTATTTAAGCATCATATAGTTGTGTTTCTTGCTGGTTCTAAAGGATGTTATTTAAAATCCAAGTTCAAAGTTCTCAAGCCCCAGTATGTAGCCCAGTTGGAGGGATTCCCCTGTGTGGAGCTGAATAAGGAAGTGAGGAGATGTTGACAATGTCACAAGTATGAGCCCATCCTTAAACAAGTTCCTGCCCTGTCAAGCTCCTGTTGCATTGCTCTTGGTTAGGTTGCTGGAAGCCTCATCTCATGCCATCTTGCATGATGCGAGGCCCTCTCACCACGGGGGATCAGTGCACCACTGGCCTTTGGTGACTATTCTTCACTGACCTGCCACCACCCTTGTTCTTATTTCTACACAACCTAATGTTTTAGAGAATCACATAGACAATAATGGAACGATCTAACTTCTTCACCTCAAACTTTCCATTGGCATTTTAATATTCTTCCTCAGATGGGAGATTTAGAGTGCACAAATCTTGTCCTCAAAGTTTCCTATTCTGGAGGCCAGCATTGTGGCATATGTGGGAAAGCTGCTGCCTGAAATGCTGGCATCCCATATGGATCGAGGCCCAGATGCTCCACTTCCAATCCAGTTTCTTGTTAATAGCCTGGGAAAGCAGCAAATGACAGCCCAAGTGCTTAGGCCCCTGCCACCCTCATGGGAGACGTGAAAGATGTTCTTGGCTCCTGGCTTCTGGCTGGGCAAGCCCAGCCATTGGGAGCATCTGGGGATTCCTTTCCCCCTTTCTCTATAACTTTGACTTTCAAAAAATACACAAATTGTTTTTAAAAACATTTTCTATTGTGACATATATTTTGACTAGATGAGGAAACTAAACAACTGTTTATATAGGGACTATTCTTATTACTGTTACTAATATAGCAAATGTATTTGCAGTGCAATGCCTCTAGAATGAATGCATATAGACATTAAATCATAACAAAGATTATAGGAACAGAAATGCTGGACATTTAACAGATATTTTAGGCAGAAATATTTGAGTTCCTTCTACAACCAGCTTTAAGCACTGATTCATTTTATTAATCCCATTAAGTTCAGGGAGTTTCTGAATCACCTTTCAAATTATTGCAATTTTAAATCTTTCCTTGATTTAAGAGATTGTTTATGCAAGGTACTATCTAATGTCCTGCTGTGCTTTTGTAGAACTTTGGCCCATTCCAGTATGACAATGGCTGATACACTTTGAAAGATTCTGCTCTCTTCCTCAGAGCATGGATGTGTATTCATAACCTTACTTTTTTCCCTATAAATCCTTATCACTTGAGTCTTCAAACTGGACTTGAATTTAGTCCCCTCAGGCTCTACTTTAAATCAAATCAAATGCTACATTTTCCCATCCTTATTGAAATCGATTCTCCCTGAAGCTGTGAGAGGGGAAAGTCCTTTTTGTCTTTGCTTCCTCAGTATGTCTTCAGTGTCTCTCAGAGGGCAGAAGGAGTTGTAACAAAAGTCATGTTATTTTGCACTGATCCTAAATGCTGAAAGAGGCATAAACACTAGGACTGCTTATTTAGGATTATTGCAGCTTACAGTTAAAAAAAATAATCATTGTTTCCACTGAAATACTAAATTACTTTTGCTTATTATTCAGTCAAAAGAAAACAGAGTAGTTCTGATTTTAATACACTGGAGGAATTCATACATTTCCTCAAACATGTGCATATTTGATCACCTAAGAAAATCAAAACATCTCTTAAGCCTATCACAAAATCCAAATTCTGACACAGCCATGATTTCTAAAGGATTACAAATCTCTTCAAGAAAACACAGATTATATAAACTCACTTTTAATGTGACATAAGAGGAACTGATAGACATCATATAAGCATATAAGAATAAACATGGAATTTTTTTCATTTTTTTAATTTATATATGGTAAACAAATTTCATGTGTTTCATAAATACAGATTTAGGAGCATGGCAATACTTCCCACCCTAACTGCCTTCCCACCCTTGCTTCCGCTCTCCCTTCTCCTTCTTTTCTGATTCTTTATTTTAATTTTACAATGACATGCTTTCAGTTTATTTTATAATCATAAGCTTAACCCTGCACAAATAGTAAAAAGAAAAATTCACAGTTTCTCAACGGTTGAGATAAAGGCTGTAAACAATAATCAAATCTCAAAATGTGAATTTTGTTCATATGCATTACATTTTTTGTACTCTATTAGTTACCACAGATCATGGGAAACTATATGATGTTTGTCTTTTCTGGACTGGCTTATTTCACTATTAATGAATATGGATGAGTAAGTAGTAATGTGTTACTTTTTAATAAATGGGAGCCCAGACACAGAAGAATTTTTACATAATTGCTATTTCTTTCAAATAGGTCTAAATCAGGTACATTAAAAAAAGATTATAAGAAGATGATGAAAGCATATAAAATTCTATCTGGATAAAGGATATAAGTACAGTAATTTTACTCTTATGGCTCAAAAAAAAAAAAAAAAAAAAAAAAAAGAAAGAAAGATACAGCGTCCGGGGAGGGATTAGGGGCAAAAGCCATCTGAAGCTGTATGAGAAACATGAAATACACAGGGTTCTGAGTATTTGCAGCAATACTGATACACACAAACATTTGTTTTTCGTTCTTTGTTGTTTGTTTTGTGCATTTTAATTCCCACATATAAGGGAGAATATGCAGTATTTTTCTTTCTCAGTCTGGCTGATATCACTCATCATGATCTCCTCTGGTTGCAAAATAGTTGTCCAATGTTGCTGCAGATAGTAGAATGTTATTATTTTTATAGCCAAATAATATTCCGTTGTGTATATATACCACATTTTCTTTATCCATTCATCTGATGATGAACACCTTGATTGATTACAAATTTTGGCTATTGTGAACAGTACTGCTATAAACATGGTGGTAAGTGTGTCTCTTTGATGCATTGTATTCAAGTTTTTTGGATATATACCCAGTAGTGGGATTGCTGGATCATATGGCAAGTCTACTTCCATTTTTTTTAAAGAAATCTCCATACTATATTCCACAGTGGCTACACTAATTTATATTCCCACCAACAATGTATAAGTGTTCCCTTTTGTCCACATCCTCGCCAGCTTTTATTACTCTCTGTGTTTTGGATTTTAGCAATTCTGACAGGGTTGAGACAAAATCTCATTGCAGTTTTGAGTTGCATTTCTATGATTTTGATAGTGATATTGAGCATTTTTTCATGTATTTGTTGGCCACTTGTATTTCTGCTTTTGAGAACTGTCTATTTAAGGCCTCTGTCCATTTCCCCATTGGATTGTTTGTTTTTGTTGAGTTTTTTAAGCTTCTGATATATTCAAGATATTAATCCTTTGTCAGATAGGTACTTTGAAAATATTTTTTCCATTCTTTGGATATCTCTTCACTCTATCAATAGTTTTCATTGTTGTGCAAAATCTTCTAAGTTGGATATAGTCCCATGCGTTTAGTTTTATTTTGTTGTCTGTGATATGTGGATCTTGTACAAGAGGTTGTCCCCTACACCAATGTCTTTTTTTCAAGATTTTTTTTTATTTTATTTGAAAGTCAGAGTTATAGACATGCTGAGGCAGAGAGAGAGAGAGAGAGAGGGAGAGAAGAAGGGGGGGGGGTCTTCAATTCACTGGTTCACTCCCCAATTGACCACAACGGGTGGAGCTGCTTCGATCCAAAGCCAGGAGCCAGGACTTTCTTCTGGGTCTCCCACATGGCTGCAGAGGCCCAAGGACTTGGGCCATATTTCACTACTTTCCCAGGCCATAACTGAGAGCAGATTGGAAGTGATGCAGCTGGGACTCAAACTGGCGCCCATATGGGATGCCGGCACTGCAGGCAGCAGCTTTACCTGCTACACCACAGCACTGGCCCCATCCTACACCAATGCCTTTATGTGTTTCCCCTAGGTTTTCTTAAAGCTACTCCATAATCTCAGGTCTTAAATTTAGGTCTCTAAACTATCTTGAGTTGATTTTTTTTTTAATTTTTTGACAGGCAGAGTGGACAGTGAGAGAGAGAGACAGAGAGAAAGGTCTTCCTTTGCCGTCGGTTCACCCTCCAATGGCTGCCGCAGCTGGTGCGCTGCGGCTGGCACACCGCTCTGATCCGATGGCAGGAGCCAGGTACTTCTCCTGGTCTCTCATGGGGTGCAGACCCAAGCACTTGGGCCATCCTCCACTGCACTCCCGGGCCACAGCAGAGAGCTGGCCTGGAAGAGGGGCAACCAGGACAGAATCCGGCGCCCCTACCGGGACTAGAACCCAGTGTGCCAGCGCCGCCAGGCGGAGGATTACCCTAGTGAGCCGCAGCGCCGGCCGAGTTGATTTTTAATATGGATCTCAATTCTTTCTTTTACATATATCAGGCCGGTTTTGTCAGCACCATTTGTTAAATAAATTATTCTTATTCCACTGTATGGTCTTAACACTTTCAAAAAATACAGTTGGCTATATGTCAGTTGATTAATTTCTATACTCTCTATTCTGTCCTGATTTATGTTTTTTGGTTTTTTTTGTTGTTGTTGTTTGTTTTTTGTCAGTAATATGCTGTCTGAATTCTTATAGTTCTGTGGCATGCTTTGAACTCAGGTATTGTGATACCTCTAGTTTGATTTTTCTTGTTCCTTATCATTTTGGCTGTTTGGGGTTTTTGTGACTCCATATGAATTAAAAATTGATTGTTCTAGCTCTGTAAGAATATCATTGGTTTTTTGGTAGGGATTGCATTGAATCCATAGATTGTTTTAGTTAGTGTAGAAATTCTAATGATATTGATTCTTCTAAACCATGAGCACAGAATATCTTTCCATTTTTTGTGTTTTTGATGATTTCTTTCATCAACGTTTGACAATTTTCATTGTAGAGATCTTTCACTTCTTTGCTTAAATATATTCCTAAATATTTGGGCTTTGTATTTTTTGTGGTGTTGTGAATGGGATTTCTTTCTTGATTTCTCTTTCTGTGAGTTCATAATTAGCATACAAAATTGCTATTGATTTTTGTATGTTTATTTTGCAACCTTCTCTGAATTAGTTTATCAATCTAAGAGCTTTTTGGTTCAGTTTAGGTTTTTCCATGTATAGCATCACATCATCAATAAACATGGATAATTTGAACTCCAATTTTCCAAGTTTTAGCCCCTTTGTTTCTTTCTTCTCCCTAATTGCTCTTGATCTTTAGAATGCTATATCTGTAAAGCAAACATTTTTTTTCTGATTTTTGTTACTTTCCATTCTTATTTTACTGTGCTGCCTCTTGATTTATTGATTATCATTTATATTTTCTATCAAATTTTCTATGTTAATTAACATGTTGAACTATGTTTTTCTAGAAAATATAAATTAATCAACATTCAAATTTTCTTCCTCGAGAAGAAATAAATCTTTCCACAAATATCTTCTCCACTCTGAAAATAGCTTTGTGTTTATTTTTAAATTTTAAATCGAGGCAATTCTACAAAAATATGTTTGCTACCAACTTTGAATTATGTATTCATATATAGTTTATCACATCATGCAATACTGATATTTTTCAAAAGGAAATTACCTATCTGTCCTCCAGATTTACATATGGCTATTTATATACATTATTTGAACACCTAACACTAAAATATTCAGTTCATTCTTCAATACTTGGTGATTGGAACAATGCACCAACATATAGTAGAATCATTTGATGGAAGACTCAGAAGTATGTGACATTCCTTGAAAGAAAGTCAAGTTGAAGTACTTATTAGAGTTCAAAAATTTGTATTTAAGCAACATAAAAATTTGTTTGAGTACCCAAGATTTGCTTGTTAGAGTTGTTATCATTAATTCAACTATGGTACTGATATACTTTTCATATCTTTTATTGCTAGGAAACGGGCAGTGATGAGTATTAACAAGACACATTATCATTTTTTAATAATACCAGTATTTAGCAAAAGTGTACCTAATCAATTTCTACAAGTTTTGTATTGTGACTCAAGGAACATACACAGACTTTAAAGTCCAAAGTCTAGGGGCCAGTGCTGTGGCATAGGGTTAAGGCCATCGCCTGCTGTGCCAGCATCCTATATTGGTGCAGGCTTGAATTCCAGCTGCTTCACTTACAATCCAGCTCTCTGCTATGGCATGGAAAAGCAAGTGGAAGATAACCTAACTCCTTGTGCTTATGTACCCTCAAGGGAGACCCAGAAGAAACTCCTGGATTCAGTCTTCAGCTGGTCCAGCCCAGCCCTGGCCTTTGTAACCATTGGGAAGTGAACCAGCAGTTGGAAGACTTCTTTCTGTATCTCAATCTCCGTCTCTCCCTCACATTGTGTATCTATGCCTTTCAAATAAAATAAGTAAATTAAAAAAAAAAACAAATTTAGTCTCAGATGACATGTGTCAAATATTTCCAAATTATTTTGTTCTTGTCTTTCAAATATATGCAGATCTGTGTTTGATTAACCACTGCTTAGTGTAGTATCCCTTGTGTTATCTCTGCTTACCTGAATTATTTCATTATAAAAGAGAAATAGTTGAAAAAGTCACTTTGCCTGAAGAAATACAATTTGGAGGCAGTGGGAGTTCAAGACTGGCACTACTAAAAGAGCAGGCAAGCAAAACATTAAAGAATACTTCTTGTCAAATGTTCCTTGAAAATAAACTCTATAGGATACAAGGAATGTAGTTAAACAAAGAGATGCTAAGGGTAATTTAGCAGATTCTTTGAAGGAATGAGGAGTCGGCACCATACTTGCTTTGTCAATTGTGTAGAAGAACATTTAACTTGAGCCCCTGCTGAAAATAAAACTATTTAATTACATTTGAGAAAGAGAGAGAGAAAAACATCTCCCTTTGAATTTCATATTTTTAGAAAAGTTACATTGAAAATAATATCAAGATAAAGAATAGCCAAAACTTATTCCTAGCATATAATCAATCAATAGAAAAGTTATATTTAATTAAGTAACTTGTAAAAAGAATCAATGCAAAAGATCAAAGTAGGAAAAAGGAAAACACACTAGAAATTTATTAAAGTAAGAACAATACAATATGGTCAGTTCCAACTCATACTCAATGTATGCTACATTTTGATAGCATACCCTTATTTTATAAACATATTTACATGGCTGGCATTTTGGCACAGTGGGTTAAAGCAACTGTCTACAATCCTGGAAACCTAAAGAACACCTGCTCACATCTGGTTGTCCCACTTCTGCTCAAGATCCCTGCTAATGGCCTGAGGAATGCAGCAGAAAATAACCCAAGTGCTTGAGCCCCTGCCACCCACAGGGGGACAAGGATGAAGCTCCTGGTTCCTCATCTGGAGAGTGAACCAGCTGAATGACAATGTCTCTGTCTCTGTCTCTCTTTCTCCCTCTCTGTGTCTGTCTATCTTTTTGTGTATATGTTCCTCCCTCTCTCTGTAACTCTTTCAAAACAAATAAGTTGTACTTATGAAATTTATATTCCTTAAAAATAAATTTAAAAAAACATTTGCTATGTTCTAACTTTGTGATATCATCCAGTTGATTATAAAACAAAATTAATATTTAATATGCTAGCTTTTATAATTCTCACAAATCTAATTTGCTAGAGTATACTTAATTCTGTCATTATTTTTAAAATATATTTATTTACTTATATGAAAGTCAAAATGGCAGAGGGAAAGAGAGAAATTTTCCATCTGTTGGTTCACTCCACAAATGACTACAACTGCTGGAGCTGGACTAGTCCAAAGCCAGGAGCTTGGAACTCCATCCAAGTCTCCTACATCAGTGTCTGGGGCTCAAACCTTGGACCATCGTTGGTTGCCTTCTAAACACATTAGCTGGAAAGTGGATCAGAAATAGATGAGACAGGACTCAAACTAGTATTGCAACATGGAATGCTGGCATCACAAGTGGCAGTTCAATTTGCTATGCCATAATGCCTGCCCTCTGTGCCTAACACAATATGTTTTAGGACCTGTGGCTATAACAATTTTAATGCAGTCACTGAGCCCAAATAGAGTTTGTATTTTACTCTCTACAGATTTGGCTCAAGGTTCAATTTTCCAAAATGATCCATGGACCTAATACTTTATAAACTCTTACCATGTGGTACACTTGTTTTTTCTTAATTACTTTAACTCCTTCTGAAACTTTGATATAAATAAAAAGTTGTTAAATGAAGAGGCTATCTTTTCACTAATTCTAATGGAGAAAAATGGTTCGCTTTTTCTTTTTGCATATAGTGACATGTATATTTGAAAATGAACAACAATCATTTGAAAGTGAATATATGCAATAAAACAGGTAAAACAATATAATTATTTTTTGTATTTGCCTAAAAGAATAACGAAGATTTAAGAGTGAGTGGTGACTGATGGAACAGGAGTCTCGGTGATGTATTCTTTGTAAATGCATTCTTTTCATGGACCATAGTTTTCTTCATCAGTTTGCAAATTTTGGAGATAATAGTTTTCTTAGTTCTGAGTTCTGAGTTGTGAATTCTGAGCCTTGACTTAAGGTACTCCAGTGTGTAAATATGATAATGATTGGGAAGAAAAAAAGAGGTGGAGGAGAAATTACCAGGGTTATAGGTCTAAAATCAGGAGAACAAAACATATAGTTCAAAATTTAAACAGGACACATCTGAATCCCCTGTCCATGTACAAGATTGTATAAATGAAGTCAGTTTTGTTTCTACATGGCTAATTTTACAGAGTATAAAATTTTAAATATTTCTTTGAAAAAATATCTGATGGCAAATCCTTGCCTACTTAAAAGTGAAATGTCCAAAAATTGCTTTATATAATATCCATGTATGCTTTTAGGTTATTTAAAAAACAAATAGTGTCCAGGAGGAAGTACCTGGCTCCTGGCTTTGGATGGTGCAGCGCGCCGGCCACAGTGTGCTGGCAGTAGCAGCCATTTGGTGGGTAAACCAATTGAAGGAAGACCTTTTTCTCTTTCTCTCTCACTGTCTCCTGTCAATAAAAATAGTGTCAAATCACTTGTCCAGTTATATTTTGATATAACAACTTCTAAGACGGAAACTAGTTGCATTTAAAAAAAAAAAGCAACATGTTACGATGTTTCTATAATCTAAATTATAAGTTCATATAGAAAAAGAGGGATGATATATTTCTATTCTTTTTTTGTATTCTTAGAATTGTTTTTTTTTAACTTTTATTTAATGAATATAAATTTCCAAAGTACAGCTTATGGATTACAATGGCTTCCCCCCCATAACGTCCCTCCCACCCGCAACCCTCCCCTTATCCACTCCCTCTCCCCTTCCATTCACATCAAGATTCATTTTTGATTCCCTTTATATACAGAAGATCAGTTTAGCATACATTCAGTAAAGATTTCAACAGTTTGCTCCCACACAGAAACATAAAGTGAAAAATACTGTTTGAGTACTAGTTATAGCGTTAAATCTCAATGTACAGCACACTAAGGACAAAGATCCTACATGAGGAGTAAGTGCACAGTGACTTCTGTTGTTGACTTAACAAATTGACACTCCTGTTTATGGCCTCAGTAATCACCCTAGGCTCTTGTCATGAGCTGCCAAGGCTATGGAAGCCCCCTGAGTTCACTGACTCTGATCATTTTTAGACAAGGCCATGCATGGTCAAAGTGGAAGTTCTCTCCTCTCTTCAGAGAAAGGTACCTCCTTCTTTGATGACCTAAACCCATTTTGGAACATTTAAGTGAGAAAGACTTTCACAACTGAGGTTAGAATCAAGTAGATTATCTTCTGTCACACGTCTGGCATGTGAATTAGGATGACTTCAAAGGGTGGACTCTATGAAGACTGTCCACAAATATTTCCCTTATAGGCTTTCCATGTGACTTGAACTTTCTCATAGTGCATATGCAATTGAAAGGTAAAAATATGCTTACTTATAAATGTATCATTTATTTATTTTCCATATATATTTATTAAACTCAGACCAAGGTCTGTGTTAAGTTTTAATTGTACATAGATAAACATAACACATGCATGCCCTGCCCCAATGGGTTTTCAAGATAAAAGAGAAATAAATTAATATAAAAAAACTACAAAATCTCAAGTGACAGACTCAGTAGTTCAAGAACACATCTGAAAAATGAGTCCAACAGTCAACATCTGAGGATCTACAAAATACCTGAGTTACAATACTTTGATACAAGGGCAGAAAAGAGCAAGCACAAATAGGTACAGAGCCAGAGATTGGCAGTCCCAATACACCCCTGACAGGGATTTTGAGCCTGCACCATAACAGGGGACTTAGAAACACAGATTGTCATTTCTGACATTGAAATCACTGACTAAAGAGTGAACTCTGGCTGAGTTTCTGGAATCTAGCCACTCCTACTGACACATCAGAAGGAATCAGCTGATAACATCACTGTACTGCCTGAACATCTTTTTTTTTTTTTTTTTTTTTTTGGACGAGTACCACTAAAAGGTAGAAATTTATATCAAGACCTTATACAAAAGATTTACAAAAGTTTGTAGAATGCCAATTCAAGTCATACTGATTGGAAGAAGGGGAAGTATGAAGCAAAAAAAAAAAAAAAACAACTGAAGAGTTATCAATATGAAATACATTGTCCATATAGGAATTTAAACTCCGAAGTCTTGAGGAAGGGAAGGTCCTTAATCAAATATGTTACTAAAGGAAGATTTACACTAATTAAACACATTTTTCATATTCTATCTCATTTTCTTTATCCCTAGGTAAAATAAGCCTTATGTACAATTCATAAGGAAACCCAAGAGACCCCAAATACCTAAAGCAAATTTAAACAAAAATAAAGATGGAGACATCATAATACCAGACAACAAGACATATGACAGGACAGTTATATTCAAGATAGTCTGATAGTGGCATAAAAATACACATGTTTAGACCAATGGAATGGAATAAAATCCCCAGAAATAAATCCTTGCATCTACAACCAACTAATCTTTGACAAAGGAACTAAAATCAGTCACTGGAGACTTTTCTCCAGTCTCTTTAATAAATAACCCTAACGCAAGCCCTAACCCAAACCCTAATATTTAATAAATGTTGCTGGGAAAATTGGTTCTCCATGTGCAGAAGTATGAAACAAGATTCCTACCTTATATTTTATACAAATATCAACTCAAAATGAAGCAAGGATCTAAATCTATGCCTTGATGCCATCAAAATAATAGAGGAAAACATCAGGGAAACTGCAAAATATTAGTATAGGCAAAGATTTCTTAGAAAAGATCACAGAAGGCTGGCACTGCAGCTCACTTGGCTAATCCTCTGCCTGCGGCACTGGCACCCCGGGTTCTAGTGCAGGTTGGGGCGCCAGTTCTGTCCTGGTTGCTCCTCTTCCAGTCCAGCTCTCTGCTGTGGCCCAGGAAGGCAGTGGAGGATGGCCCAAGTGCTTGGGCCCTGCACCCGCATGAGAGACCAGGAGGAAGCACCTGGCTCTTGGCCTCGGATCAGCATGGAGCGCCGGCTACAGTGGCCATTTAGGGGGTGAACCAATGGAAGGAAGAAATTTCGCTCTGTCTCTCTCTCTCTCACTGTCTAACTCTGCCTGTAAATAAAAATAAATAAATAAAAATAAAAAATAAAAAATGATCACAGAAGTCCAGGTAGTAAAGGCAAAAACAAACACATGAGATTACATCAAGTTAAGAAGCTCTTTGAACATAAAGAAACACATCAAAGTGAAGAGGCAACAAACAAAATGGGAGAAAATATTTGCAAACTATGCAAATAAAGGATTATTTTGCAGACAAAGGATTAATATCCAGCATCTATAAAAAGCTCAAAAACTCAACAACAACAAAACAAACAATCCAGTTAAGAAATGGGCAAAGGACATAAACATATGAATGCCCAACAGACACATGAGAAAATTCTGAGGATCACTAGCCATCTGAGAAATGTAAATGAAAACCACTATGTAGTGTCTCCTCAGCCCAGATAAGATGACTATCATCCTAAAATCAAAGAAACAGTAAATGCTGGTGAGAACGGGGAGGATGTTAGGGAAAGAGCACCCTAATAAACTGTTGGTCAGAATGTAAACTATTACAAACATTATGAAATTATATGGAAATTTGGAAAACATCCGATGCCTTAAGGGCTGATTCTGAGGCCAAAGTGCTATTTAGGACATCTGCCATTCTATGGGTCTGCTGTGTATCTCACTTCCCATGTTGGATCATTCTCTCCCTTTTTTATTCTATCAGCTAGTATTTGCAGACACTATTCTTGTTTCTGTGATCCCTTTGGTTCTTAGTCCTATCATTATGATCAATTGTGAACAGAAATTGATCACAGGGACTAGTGAGATGGCATTGGTACATGCCACCTCAATGGGATTGAATTCGAATCCCCTGGTATGTTTCTAACTCTACTGTTTGAGGTAAGTCAGCTTGAGCATGTCCCAAATTGCACATCTCTTCCCTCTCTTATTCCTACTCTTATATTTAACAGTGATCACTTTTTAGTTAAGTTTCAGCACTTAAGAAGAATTGTGTATTGATTACAGTATTTAACCAAAAGTATTAAGTAGAACAAACAAAAAAAAAAATACTAAGAGGGATAACATATTAAGCTGCTCATCAAGAGTCAGGGTGAGGGCTGATCAAGTCACCGTTTCTCATAGTGTTCATTTTTCTTTAACAGGTTTCCTTTTTGGTGCTCAGTTAGTTGTCACCAATCAAGGAGAACAAATGGTATTTGTCCCTTTGGGATTGGCTTATTTCACTCAGCAGACAGAATTTTCCAAATTCCTAACAGGGATCACTTTTCAGTTAAAATTTAAACACCTAAGAATAAATGTATGTTAATTACAGAGTTCAACCAATGGTACTAGAACAAAAAAAATACTAAAATGGATAAAGTATTACATTGTACATCAACTGTCAGGACAAGAGCTGATCAAGTCACTATTTCTCATAATGTCCATTTCATTCCAACAAGTTTCCCCTTTGCTGCTCAGTTAGTTGTCGCCAATCAGGGAGAACATATGGTATTTGTCCCTTTGGGACTGGCTTAATTCACTCAGCATGATGTGTTCCAAATTCCTCCATCTTGTTGCAAATGACCGGGTTTCGTTGTTTTTGACTGCTGTATAGTATTCTATAGAGTACATGTCCCATAATTTCTTTATCCAGTCTTCAGTTGATGGGCATTTGGGTTGGTTCCAGGTCTTAGCTATTGTGAATTGAGCTGCAATAAACATTAATGTGCAGACAGATTGTTTGTTTGCCAATTTAATATCCTTTGGGTAAATTCTAAGTAGTACGATGGTTGGGTTGAATGGTAGGGTTATATTCAGGTTTCTGAGGAATCTCCAAACTGACTTCCATAGTGGCTTAACCAGTTTGCATTCCCACCAACAGTGGGTTAGTGTCCCTTTTTCCCCACATCCTCGCCAGCATCTGTTGTTGGTAGATTTCTGAATGTGAGCCATTCTAACTGGGGTGAGGTGAAACCTCATTGTGGTTTTGATTTGAATTTCCCTAATGGCTAGTGATCTTGAACATTTTTTCATGTGTCTTTTGGCCATTTGGATTTCCTCTTATGAAAAATGTCTATTGAGGTCCTTGGCCCATCTCTGAAGTGGGTTTTTTGTTTTGATGTTGTGGAGTTTCTTGATTTCTTTGTAGATTCTGGTTATCAACCCTTTATCAGTTGCATAGTTTGCAAATATCTTTTCCCATTCTGTTGGTTGCCTCTTCACTTTCTTGACTGTTTCTTTTGCAGTACAGAAACTTATCAATTTGATGCATTCCCAAATCTTAATTTTTGACTTTGACAGCCTGTGCTTCTGGGGTGTTTTCCAAGAAGACATTGCCGGTACCTATATATTGCAGGGTTTTTCCAATGCTCTCTAATAATTTGATGGTGTCAGGTCATAGATTTAAGTCTTTAATCCATGTTGAGTGAATTTGTGTGTAAGGTGAAAGGTAGGGGTCTTGCTTCATGATTCCGCACGTGGAAATTCAATTTTCCCAGCACCATTTATTGAATAGACTGTCCTTACTCCAGGGATTCGTTTTGGACCCTTGATCAAATATGAGTTGGCTGTAGAGGTTTGGATTGATTTCTGGTGTTTCTATTCTGTTCCATTGGTCTATCCATCTGTTTCTGTACCAGTACCATGCTGTTTTGATTACAACTGCCCTGTAGTATGTCCTGAAATATGGTATTGTGATGCCTCCAGCTTTGTTTTTGTTGTACAAGATTGCTTTAGCTATTCGAGGTCTCCTGTGTCTCCATATGAATTTCAGCATCATTTTTTTTCCAGATCTGAGAAGAAGGTCTTCGGTATCTCGATTGGTATTGCATTGAATCTATAGATTGCTTTTGGGAGAATGGACATTTTGATGATATCGATTCTTCCAATCCATGAGCATGGAAGATTTTTCCACTTCATTTTCCATTTCTTGGTATCCTCTTCTATTTCTTTCTTTAAGGTTTTGTAATTTTCATCGTAGAGACCCTTAACGTCCTTGGTTAAGTTTATTCTAAGGTATTTGATTGTTTTTGTAGCTATTGTGAATGGGATTGATCTTAGAAGTTCTTCCTCAGCCATGGCATTGCCTGTGTATACAAAGTCTGTTGATTTTTGTACATTGATTTTATATCCTGCTACTTTGCCAAAATCTTCTATGAGTTCCAATAGTCTCTTAGTAGAGTTCTTTGGGTCCCCTAAATAAAGAATCATATCATCTGCAAAGAGGGATAGTTTGACTTCTTCCTTCCCAATTTGTATCCCTTTAATTTCTTTTTCTTGCCTAATAGCTCTGGCTAGAACTTCCAGAACTATATTGAATAGCAGTGGTGAGAGTGGGCATCCCTGTCTGGTACCAGATCTAAATGGAAATGCTTCCAACTTTCCCCATTCAATAGGATGTTGGCCGTGGGTTTTTCATAGATTGCTTTGATTGTATTGAGGAATGTTCCTTCCAAACCCAGTTTGCTTAGAGTTTTCATCATGAATGGGTGTTGTATTTTATCAAATGCTTTCTTGGCATTATTTGTTTTGCGCACATTAAACCATCCCTGCATACCAGGGATAAATCCCACATGGTCTGGGTGGATGATCTTTCTGATCTGTTGTTGTATTCTATTGGTGAGGATTTTATTGAGGATTTTTGCATCTATGTTCATCAGGGATATTGGTCTGTAATTCTCTTTCAATGCTGCATCTTTTTCCGGCTTAGGAATTAAGGTGATGCTGGCTTCATAGAAAGAATTTGGGGAAAACATCATGCTGAGTGAATTAAGCCAGTCCCAAAGGGACAAATATCATATGTTTTCCCTGATCAGCGACAACTAACTGAGCACCAAAGAGGAAACTTGTTGAAGTGAAATGGACACTATGAGAAACAGTGACTTGATCAGCTCTTGTCCTGACTGTTGATGTACAATGCAATACTTTATCCATTTTAGTATTTTTTTTTGTTCTAGTACTATTGGTTGAACTCTGTAATTAACACACAATTATTCTTAGGTGTTTAAATTTTAACTGAAAAGTGATCCCTGTTAGGAATTTGGAAAATTCTGTCTGCTGAGTGAAATAAGCCAATCCCAAAGGGACAAATACCATTTGTTCTCCTTGATTGGTGACAACTAACTGAGCACCAAAAAGGAAACCTGTTAAAGAAAAATGAACACTATGAGAAACGGTGACTTGATCAGCCCTCACCCTGACTCTTGATGAGCAGCTTAATATGTTATCCCTCTTAGTATTTTTGTTTGTTTGTTCTACTTAATACTTTTGGTTGAATACTGTAATCAATACACAATTCTTCTTAAGTGCTGAAACTTAACTAAAAAGTGATCGCTGTTAAATATAAGAGTGGGAATAAGAGAGGGAAGAGATGTGCAATTTGGGACATGCTCAAGCTGACTTACCTCAAATGGTAGAGTTAGAAACATACCAGGGGATTCCAATTCAATATATCAGTTTTTTATGTTGGTTGAAAACTGATTTCAATTTCAGGAGATATTAATATAAATAGAGAGATATTTGTGTGTATAAATAATAACAATCTGAAATTAAGGAGAGAGAGAAATCAATCTGAAAGTAAAGAGAGAAACATATATTGATAGGTGTGTGTGTGTGGGAGAGAGAGAGAGAGAGAGAGGGAGAGAGAGAGAGATCTAACAGAAATAGGATAGGGGATGTGAGATAGGGTTCAACATATAAGTGAATAATTTATTATAGGAATCAACATTTTAGCTGGCGAGAAACTGGAGGAGAGTGCCAAGCAAGTATGTATAACTCAGTGTGAAAAAATACATCAGAGACACAATATAAATTAGTTTTAAGTTCAGTATACATAGTAGAAATATCAAATATTTTAACAGCCCACTGAAAATGGTCCAATAAAATAGCCAGAAGGGTAGTTTTTAAAAAGTTACAAGTGATTCTGCTTCAGAATATCTAACTAACTTGAAAACCAACACTGTAATTAGAAACCTGGAAAATCTCAAATAGAAGTAAATTTTTAACTAGGCAATAAAAAAATTATCAAGTGAGTCAGGATTTCTGAAGGAAAAAGAAAATGTATGAAAGTGAATGTGATGCACCATAGTAGTGTGTGGGGTTTTTCAAATAAGTAGACAGGACACAGGAATGCCCATTCTGTAAGTGTGCCACTGGATAGCTATGTGCTCCCATTTTTATTTAGAGGGTAGCAGCAAGTCTACAAGTCAGCAGGCACATAGGCAATGTTATACATCAACTTAAAGATGTGGGAAAAGGAATTCGTTCTGATGATCTAAGATAGGGATTAGACTGTGTTGTAAATCTTCAGATACAGGCCCATTTGGATGCTCATGCAAATTTACAAATTTCCAGAAAATATTCCAGATGCCAATTAAGGTCCATGAGCCCCCTGCTGCTCCCTTTGCCACATTCCTTTGGGAGCAGGTGTACCCATCTCTAGCCTGTTTTGGCCTGAGCAGAAACTCTGGCTTTGCCTCTAATTTCAGGGGGGTATGTCCCCCTGAAGCACTTACACAGCATCTCTACAGTAGTACAAAAATGAAACATTCACAGTCGGGTGGCGGAGAGGCTGAAAGGGTGAGTGGAAAAAGGCTTCTGACGCACTGATAAGATGAATTGTTCTGTAAGTGCCATCACGGACCTTGAGGAATCAAAATTTAGTCTCAAATACATGGAAGAGTGCTATTTTGGGAAAGCTCTTAAAAATGTTGGAAGTCATCAATCTGAAAACCTAGGATTATGAGTAAATCTGAAGTAGATAGTCCAAAAATGTCAGTTTCTTTCAAATCTATTACTTTCTTTTAGATTTGATAATTCATTACAGCCATTGTCTATATTTTTGAGGAACAGTGGTTTTTCTGATACTTACCACTTGTTGAATTTTGTATTTAGTGGAGGGTTAAGCTTGTGATTATAAAGCAAATTGAAAATATGCTATAGCAAAAAATAAAAGAAAAATAAAAAAGAGGGAGGATAAATTGTCTGTACGGTGGGAAGTATCATTATGTTCTTAAAACTGCGCATATGAAACACATAAAATTTGTTTTCTTTATATAAATAAAAAGAGAATAAACTAAGTGAAAAATATTATCTAAAAAATTCAACCCGTAATGATTAAATGCACATAATTTTCTTCTCCCTGGAGTTCCAGTTATGAATGAAGACTCTCCAAATCATGAAACTCTCCTTAAACTTCAGAGTTATTTCTGAAATTTATCATACAAAATACACATACTAAGTCAAACATTATCAGGACTACCAGAAAGAGACCACAGCAGAAGACAACACAATGAAAAGCACAGAAAATCCAGCTGTTATCATATTGGAATCATGACAAATAGGCTTTATAAAACAATTGTGCATAATATTCAGAAGGAATTAGAGATACAGATGAAGAACTGAAACAGAAGATTTAAAGCTATAAAATCAAATCAAAAGAAAATACACTGAATCTAAAAACAGAATTCTGGCTAAACCAAATACAACAATTAGATATTACAGAAGTATAAGGTTACAAAGTATTAAAGATTGAGTATTGAAAATACAAGAGGGGCCGGCACTGTGGCATAGCTGGTAAAGCCACCGCCTGCAGTGCCAGCACCCCATATGGGCGCCAGTCCTAGTCCCGGCTGCTCCACTTCCAATCCAGCTCTCTGCTATGGCCTGGGAAAGCTGTACAAGATGGCCCAAGTGCTTGGGCCCCTGCACTCAGATGGCAGACCCAGAAGAAGCTCCTGGCTCCTGGTTTCAGATCAGCCCAGCTCCAGCCTTTGCAGCCATCTGGGGAGTGAACCAGTGGATGAAAGACCTCTCTCTCTCTCTCTCTCTCTGCTTCCCTTGTCTCTCTCTGTAACTGACTTTCAAGTAAATAAATAAATTTTAAAAAAAGAAAATACAAAAAAGAAAGATTCATATTGATGTGAATAAATTATTAATTTGAATAAATAAATTCTAAAATTGAGATGAAAGAGAAAATGGGCGACAATATTTTTTTCAGAGAATATAAATTGAATAACACTTGGAGGGAAAACTATAGAGCATTGTCTCTCAAAGTCTTATAGTTAAACACATACAAAACTAAATACTGTGACACAGAAAAACCATGAGGAATCATTACCACTTGGGATATATACACTGGATTCTTAGTTTTTGTGTTTTTTTATTCAAAAATTTACAGTAGTATGTACAATGTAAATGAACAAGATAGGAGGCTCATTATCTCATCTCTTCTTTCATTTAAAAACATTCAGTTGACAAAAACTTTGCAACATCATGATAAGAGTTTTATTAAAGTAGGCATAGCGGAGATATCCTTACTCAGACCATAAGTATAGATAGATGATAGATAGATAGATAGATAGATAGATAGATAGATAGATAGATAGATAATACTAAATGTTAAAGTAAGTGGTCAAACACAGAAGTAGATTTAAGAGTTTAATAAGAAGGAAAAATGAAGGATAGCCCATTCCACATAAAGGGGATACCATATACAAATATGGTTGTTGTTTAAAATATCAAGGGCCTTAAAGATGGAAACAATTTGTATGAAACACTAATATTTGGAACATATTGGACAGTGATAGTTGCTTGTATTTGAATCTCCATTCTTGTCCTCTCCTAAAAATACAAAACACATGAACAAACACACAAACAAAACAAAAACACAATGAACATAAACAAGAAAAACACAAGATATTCTTTGGCCTTACAAGAAAAAAATTACTGAGACCTCCAGGTTGTTTGCAAACAAATTCTGGTGACATCCTTATTGTGTGACAACTCGGTCAAGATGTCATTAGCATGTTGGATCTTGTTTCTAGTCTCCAGTGCAAGAAAGAATTTGAGAGTGAGGTAGTTGTAGGTTAAAGTTCCCAGAGGAATAAGGTCTATTTGCATGCTATGTCAAAGTACACACTCCAGAGGGAGTATGGGAGTGCTTGACAGTAACCTGCATTCAAGGAAGACAGGGATCATTCCTTTATATGACCTGGAGCCAAAGTATGGTGTCTGCAAAGAAGGTTAATTAAATATTAAGGAAGGTGGAGTTTGGTGCAGAGTTTAAACACTACCCATTTCTGGTTCCATTTGTGGGAAATCTAGGAAGTGTCATTCCTGAGGCACATAATAGGAGTAGGAGTATTCGCTATGGTAATCTTATTATGTTATAATTTACAATTAGCTAAAACTCATCTAATGGCCCTGCTGTGATTTCAGACCATCACAGCTGCTGAATGCAGTTTCACAAAAGCTGTGGTTTTCCACTGCATAGAAGGGGGAAGAGGGTATCACCGAGCAGGTGGGGTTGCAGTAGTGGTGGCGGGGTGTGGGCTGGAGACCTCAGCTCCTCTTTATTAGCTATCCCCTGACTCACTACATTCTACCTTCTTCCTTACCATTATGGGCAGGAGGTTGGAGAGTGGGGTAACAGCAACTGAAGAACCCATGATGTAGATCAGAAGGTGTGGAGGACTTAGAAGTAATATGGACAGCTAAAACACTCACCGTAACTGATAGTCCATAACACCGCTGACATTTGACTTGAAGTGAGTACAACTGGGAGCTGCAGTCTCAGAGCAGTTGTATTTCTTGGGAAGAATTGAGAGAATGGGGAAACATAATGGAAGGGGTGTCACATTCATGACAGAACAATAAAAGCAGAGGGAAAGAGAAAGAAGACATTCAAATCCCATTTCACTTTAAACAAAACCTACTGTTATACAATTAAGAACAACAGGGACAGTTAAATCTGGGGAAAAGACGCCACATACTGACAGAGTGGACTTTTTCGGATCAAGATCCCTACCTCCAAAATGCATAGAAATAGAAAAAAAATCAAACCACATTTAAAATAAACTACTATAAAACAGGAAATTATGAATCAGTACATTTCTGCTTAGGAAGATTTTTTTCTTTAACATTTATTTTATTGATTTGAAAGGCAGAGTTACAGAGAGAGACGAGAGTGAGAAAGAAGTCTTCTATTGTTGCTCTGGATTCATTCTGAGAGGAGGAGCGTGGTGGGGGCAAGAGGCTCAGAGTCACCACATAGACCCCGGGAGTCAGATGAAAGCAGGCCAGAGGCAGGCAGCCTGCAGACTCATTTATTTCAGTTGGTACAGCAGCTTAAATATCCAAGGCAGCCAATCTGGTCAAGGAGCAGTTTATGCCCTAACCAATCACAGCCTGTTGCCAGGCAGGCTCTGTTGCCAGGTGGTTTTCGAAGCCATTCCTGAGTAACTGACGCTCGCTTGCCAGCGGCCATCTTGGCATGGCCTTCTCATTCTACCACATTCTATTACTGGTTCACTTGCTATATGGCTTCAATGACCAGGGCTGGGCCAGGCTGAAGTCAGGAGCTTCTTGGTTCTCCCACAAGGGAGCAGGGACCCAGGAACTTGGGCCATTCTCTACTGCTTTCACAGGCACATGAGCAGGGAGCTGGATCAAAAGTGTAGCAGCCAAAATTCAAACCTGCACCCATAGAGGACTGTTCGGAATGCTGCCCCTTTAGGTGCCGGCTTAACACATTACACCACAATGCTGCTCCTACATAGGAAGGTTTTAGACCAATTAAACAAAATCATCATCAAATAACAAGTGACACAATGCCTTAAACTAAAGAGTGAAAAACAAAGTAAAAAATATTGAATCAGATAAAATAAAGGGAAAATAAAATGGATTAAAAAGAAGAAATAAAACTGAACTCAGTAAATAATATAAAAAACATCACCATATTAGATATTTAGGCAAATTACAAAGTGCTCAAGTACAATAAATTAAAATTTAATTGCAAGAAAAATATTGAAGAAAAGCAGAAAATGATTGTCAATTAATAAAATGAAAATATAACAACTGAAAAAATTATTTTTCAGGGATCCTGACCAACAGATGAAATAACGTTCCAAGCAAGAGAATTGGTATAAAATCACACTTCTCAACAAAAACCAAGTGATACATATTTTTAAAATATTTAAGAAAGTGTGAACTACAGATATATTTATACACATGGCTTTTCAAGTGACAAGACCATAAACAACTTTTTAGAAATTCAGGGACTCGAGGGAATCCATAGAGGTGTCCTTTCTGAGGAATCTACTGCAGTAGGGGTCTGCAAGCTTTTCTGTAAAAGTTCAAATAATAAATATTTTAGACTTTGTAAGCCACATAAGTTTTTTTCCCTCCTATTTTTCTTCTGCTTCCTCTCCCTCCTCCCCATGTTCCTTCTTTCAAACTTATATATTGAGAGAACAATCTGTTTCTTTGTGAAATTAAACAGGTATGAAGTTATAGGTAGAGAAATAATATGTAAATATTTTATGTTGCAAAAAATTAGAAATACACAATTAAATATGTCATGGAAAGCATAGAAAAATAGAAAGTAAAATGAAATCATAGATACTTGATGGTATACATAATAGGTGAGATTCCAATTACACACATCATTTAGAAGCAGTAAATTGCATTTTTAAATTAAAAGAAATAAAGAAAATGGGCTGGTGTTGTGGTATAGTAGATAAAGTTCCTGCCTGTAAGGTCTGATTCCATATGGGCCCTGATTCCTGTTCCAGCTGTTCCACTTCCAATCCAGCTCCTAGCTAATGGCTTGGGAAATGGAGCAGGAGACTGAAGATGGCCCAAGTGCTTGTGCCCCTGCCACTCACATGGAGACGCAGAAGAAGCTCCTGGCTCCTTGTTTCAGCCTGGCTCAGCCCTGGCCTTTGCAGGCCCTTGGGGTGGACCAGCTGATGGAAAACCTCTTTCTGTAGCTCCCTTTATTACTCAGACTTTCAAATAAATAAATAAATCTTTTTAAAAGAAAGAAAAAAAATCAAAAATGCATTTATATGTTTTTATAAAGGTAAATATTAGAATAAAGCAATAATACCAAAAGAAAATTGAAAAATTGAAAGTGCAAGATACACTGAGACAGAGTGCCTACAAGAACCATGGTTAGGCCACATCAAAGCCATAAGTCCCTATCCATTCTGGGCCTTTTTGATGGATGGAAGGGACCGGAGTACTTGTCGTCACCTGCTGTCTCCCAAGGTGTGTGTTAGCTGGAATCTGAATTGAAAGCAGAACATGAGCTTGAACTCAGGGACTCTGATATGGGATATAGGAATCCCCAAAAGTGTCTTGAACACCCAGTCCCTCCTATGATTTTTAAGAGAGTATTCCCTATTTTTTAAAGATTTATTTATTTATTTGAGAGTAGAGCCACAGACAGTGAGAGGGAGAGACAGAGAGAAAGCTCTTCCATCCACTGGTTCACTCCCCAAATAGCCGCAATGGTTGGAGCTGAACGATCTGAAGTCAGGAGCCAGGTGTCTCCCCCTGGTCTTCCATGTGGGTACAGTGGCCCAAGCACTTGGACCACCTTCCACTGTTTTCCCAGGCCATAGCAGAGAGCTGGATTGGAAGGGGAGCAGCTGGGGCTAGAACCGGCACCCATGTGGGATGCCGGTGCTGCAGGCAGAGGATCAACTCACTGCGCAATGGCTCCGGCCCCTCTAAATAAGTTTTTCATGTATAATTATTTTAATAACGTTGCTCTTTGGTGTCTGCGATAGAATAATTACAAGACTCCTCAGGAATACCAAAATCAGGGTCCATGTTGAGTATTTCCTATTACACGTTACATAGCTATTTAGATTATATGATTCCTATTTCAAATTACACTTAAGTTAGATGGTTTGATATTGTTTGACTGGTTTAGGTTGATCCGATTTTTTTTTTCACTCCGCTTTCTCTTTCATTTTCAGTGCAGGTAATTTCTATAGCTCTGTTGCCATGTCCACTTATTATTGTTCAGCTGCATTTGCCTAGTATTATGTCCACTGAAGTCAGTTTTTTAAATTTCTGTCATTTCCATTTGATTCTTTGTTGTAATTTCCATACCCTTTCTAAAATTACCCAATCAATTTTGTATGCGGTCCCCTTTTCTACTAGAATCTTTAACATGTAATACATAGTTACTTTAAATTGCCTGACAATTCCGACAACTACTTCAAATCCGAGTCTGGTTCTGATGATTCGTTTGCCTTTTAGGAATAAATCATTTTATTTTTAACTGAATATATATCGAAGTTTTGATGAAAGCCAAACTTCTTAGGTATGATAAAGGAGATTGGAGAAACAGATATTTTATGCCTTGAAATAGTTATATCGTTCTTCAGTTAGGACTTATACAAGGGCTGAGTTTGGTTTCTAGTTTAATATTTCAATGGCTGATCTCAGCATACAACAGGCATAAATTCCTCTGGTGGTTCTTTGTATTTAAAAGACTAATAAAGAAGAAGTAATTTTTTACCATTGTGTATCCTGCCCTGAGATTTAGGTCTCCATATTGTCCTGAGACTGTAAAGAGATCTGGTGATGATGCTGCACACTTCTTGGAGAATGGTTAGAGGGCATGGATGGCCATTCTCAGATGTTCTAATCAAAAACCTTTTTCATGACTATGCACACGTTCCTGGGTGAGAGGATTTGGGTCTTCTTGGTTTTCTTCTCCTGGTTCAAGTTCTGAGCTCTGCACTGTTCTTGGTAACTGCTTCCCCCTTTCTCTTTCCCCAGCCAAAGTCCCCAATCTTAGTTTTGTTTTTCTGCTCCTTTATCTACTGGCAATGAATTTCAGCATTGGACTAAGGCCAACAGTTTTTCCTGCAATTTTCTTTGCAGATTAAAGATTTTATTCTACAAGGATAGAAGGATGGGGGATTCCAGGAGAGTGTTCTGCTACTCCTAAAGTGGTATTGTTTTCTCTCCCCATTCACTGCAGCAGAATCAGGCCTTCCCAGCACTTGTGGGATCTTTTGTGGGGGTGGTCAGCAGGGTTCAGGAAAGCAGAGTCTCAAGGAGGAGCCAAATTTCCCTCTATTTGAGGAACCCAAAGACAATGCTATCTTGGGAGTGGACATTTGGTGTTCATCAAATTAGCATCTAATCGAGTTATATATAACAATGTTTTGCCCAAGAAAGTGTACTAGTAAATTAATTTAGCAAGAAGCTTAATTCTCCATGTTGAAACAAGGCAGAGGCTCTCCTACCCTTTTTCTGTGTGTCTTTACTTGAAAAAGCTTTAATTCTCAATTATTTCTGTGTGTCTTCTTAAAAGTATGTTCATCTTTACAAAATCTAATAAGTCTCTTTTTAGCTTTCAGAACTTGGAACATCTTTCTCAGGGCCCTGAAAACCATTGCTTTTTTTTTTTTAATATTTATTTATTTACTTGAAAGTCAAAGTTACACAGAGAGAGAGAAGGAGAGGAGGAGAGAGAGAGGTCTTTCATCTACTGGTTTACTCCCCAATTGGCGGCAACTGCCGGAGCTGCGCCGATCTGAAGCCAGGAGCCAGCAGCTCCCTCTGGGTCTCCCATCTCGGGGCAGGGGCCCAAGTACTTGGGCCGTCTTGTACTGCTTTCCCAGGCCACAGCAGAGAGCTGGATTAGAAGTGGAGAACCCGGGACTCGAACTGGCACCCATTTGGGATGCCAGGCTCACAGGCATCAGCTTTTACCAGCTACTCCACAGTGAGGATCCCTTGAGAACCATTGCTTTGAAATGTAATCATCGAGGAAAGTAGAGCGCAGGTCTCCTATTCGTTCTGGCAGGGTAGGATGCTAACTTCAGATGATGCTTCTGTCAAGTTGTAAAACTACTTCCTGTCATAAAGACAAGATAAGTTTATTTTTCTCTTTTGATAGATGTAGTAAATACAGCTGTCACCACGACTATCTATTGCCTTAAGCATATGCTTTGTATGGTAAATGCTACTGTCAAGCCCTCTTACTTAAAGACTAGCTATTGTGTATCCTAAGAATGTTGAAACAAAGGCTTGGTTTTATGTAAGATTGAAATGTATTTCTATATTTGCACTCTCTGGACAGATAGCCTGTGGTACATATCAAATTCTGACTTCAAGTTGATAGAATAACAAATTTGTTTTCTTTCTCTTTTACATTTGTGGAGAAGGTTTCTGGTTTGGCAGGGGATTCTTTTTTTCAATCACTTTTCCCAACAAATCTCAGCTTCATGTCTAGTCATTCCCTATAGGTAATTGTCTCTCATTGGCTTTTTGGCAAGTCAGTCGCCCTGTGACCTCAATATTCTGACAGGAGTGAGAAGTGTCATGAACTTGCCTTGTGCCTGGCTTTTCCTGTAATATTAAGGGCACTGCTCTTCATAATCCACAACCCTGTCCTACCCTCAATGGAAAAGCAAAATACCATAATGGACTTTTGATTCAATTAATAGAGGAATAAAGGATGGGAGGAAACCTAATTATGTTTTAGCTTTAAAAAATAGAGGTTAATTCATTATTGTCCTAGTAATGGAGTTTTATAATAAAGATTTATGTACAAGGCAAACTGAAATCACAGCTACCTGGACAGAATGCAAGCTACACAATCAGGCCTCACAAAAAGAACAATAATTCAGTAATTGGTCCCAGGAGGTGGTGGGTGTTATATACTGACTGCAGGAAGAATCTTTTGAAATCTCAGCATTGGGGATTTCTAGATCAACCACCGTTACATCATTCCATTTCAAACTTTCTCTATTTTTACCTCCTCTGTAGGTTCCATCCCAAAATCTAATATTCTATTCGATAAACATTCAAATTGCTGTATTTGCTTCTACACACACACACCCCCACACCCCCCACACATACACACACAGTAGCTATGTGTGTGTTCTGGCTTCTGCTGCCTTGAATAGACAATTTATGTACTACAATGAAAAAATTATGCAATATCACTAATTCAGATTTTAGGGTATAGAGAATATGATTGGCACAACTAATTGAATCTGCCTATTTAGACACCGTTTTATTTCTCCCTGAGGCAATATCAGAAGCTACTCTAATATTAATAAATTAAGTGCTGCTAATTAAGCATTGCAGCCAACAGAAATCCTAAGGAACTAGGGCTTTCCCCTTAACAAGCAAAAATGTGGAAATTTTTTATAGAACTGGATTGAGTTTGGCAAAAAATGCATAGTGTCTTCCAAAATGTGGATCAACAATGTGTTTAAGAATACTTTTTAATACGAGAGGGAATAAGAGAGGATAGAAGAAAAAGGGTAGGGGTGTGGGTGGGAGGGAGAGTAGAATAAGTATCACTATGTTCCTAAATATGTAAAATATGCTAACCTTGATAAATGAAAACTAATTAATTAAACAAAATATATTTAAAGGGCCAGTGTTGAGGCACAGCAGGTTAAGCCTCTGCCTGCATTGCCAGCACTCTATATCAGAACTTAAAACTGGGGTGCATATTTAGCATGGCAATTAAAACCTCAGTCAGGATGCCCATCTAGCACCCTGGAATGTCTGGGATTGATGACCATCACTAGCCTCGACCCCAGCTTTCTGGTAACGCAGAAGTGGGAGGCAGTGGTTATAGCTCATGTAGTTTCCACCACCCATGAAGGAGACCTGAATTGAATTTCTGCCTGCTGGGTTTGGCTAGGCCAAAGCTCAGTTCCCTTGGGAGTTTGAGGTGTGAACCACCTTATGGGAGTCCTCTGTCATTTGGTTGTTTCTTTGTCTCTCAAGTAAGACAATAATTAAAAAACAGAGAACTCTTAAACTAAAAACCTATGAAATATTTCCAGTCTGCTTTATGTTTTCTTTCCAAATTGATTTGTTTTGATTATTCTACACTTATACTCTACCTCTTGTCATTCTAAATAATAATAAATAAAATAATAAAATAATATATATAAATACATAAATATATATTACATATATAATAAAATAAAATAATAAATAAAAATAAATTTTCTGTGTCTCCCTCCTGCCCATATATACATACATACATACATATATATGCATACATATATATGTGTGTGTATATATATATATATATATATATGTTATGTCTCTCTCTCTCTCTAGAAACTCTTCACAGGTCCCTTCCACTTACTTGAGGCTAAATCTTACCTATCCCTACAGGTTCGTGGAGTTCATATTATAATTACTGATGTATTTCCCTGCGGCCTTACAAAAAGTAAGCTTTTCTGGGGGAGTGAATATGTTTATTTCATTATTGTAGCCTGGAAGTTTTTCATACTTAGTGCCATTTTCTGAATAATTATATTCTTATTTTTATGTAATTCGTCATATATGTACATGCATATTCATTTAAAAATTTCTAAGCTTTTGGTAAAAATCCCTAAATAGTGTTAATGCTATAAGAAAACAGAAGCATTACATACCATGTAGTGAAACATGTCCAAAATAATTGATGTAAGTGTATAGAAACCATCTGAATTTAATAATATATTTTGTGTGCTCTCCTATAATGTCTAAAATATTTGAAATTAAAAGTAAATGTATATATACAAGCAGAAGACAATATTGCCCTCATTTTTGATCTAGAAAAGTGGCTAATTTTCTTTGTATATCTTCCAGAGGGCAGTTTATTTTTCAGAGATTTAAAGGAAAGTCTGAAGAAAAAGAGAAGCATTTATTCAAGATACACTTGGTGTCAGATTTTCGTCCACATTTAAGGTTTTTTTAGCTTTGTTTTGTTTATTTGTTTAATTTAGAAATGCTCAATTGTAGAAACCTAGTAACCTCCTGTGTTCATTTTATATATTCTGACTTGGAGATTTATATGCTCTGAATTAGAGTATCTACCAAGGAGATAAATCAAAAAATAGTTTAGGTTTGTGTGTCAAGTGCAATTTGGTTTGTTGTGGTTTGTCTGAACAAGTTTCTCTCACCCTTGTCTGTGGTATTCTTTGATTCCCCTACTTAGAAAATAAATAGTAATCCTTAAGAAAAAATAGCATTTATACAAAACATCTGCAAAATGAAATGAATTTGGTATAATGTTGCAGGTGCATTTTCAAAATTATAGGTTACATGTTTCATATTATATTTACCTCCATTTGTATCAGATTTACTTAGAGGTGTGTCATTTTACACAATTTTGAATAGTGAATCTCATTTGATTAATATGCACTCATATGAAATTAGGATCAGATGTTATGTCTACTGAGAGTTATTTAATTCCATTTTCTCTAAGAAATATTTTCATTGAAAAAAAATCTTTAAATCTTGTGGTGCAGATATTCGTTTAATAACCATTTTGTCACAAAACAGTATGATCAAGGCAAACTCAAATCTTTTGGGTCTAAAAATCATAAACAAATCTGTTTCCAGGGATTTCAATCTTAGATCGAAGGCTGCAAGGCAACCCGGCTTTGCGGAGACTTTGCTCTTGTATTTTTTTTTTTTTTTTTTTTTTTAGATAGAAGTACATGTGGGACTGTTTCTGGATTCTTGTAACCAAAACCATTATAAAATAAATGCATTTTGTTATTTTTTCTTTAGCTTTGAAAGAATTAAGTTTGCAGAGTAAATGTAAATTCTATTGTAATTTGTATGGTATGTGTTTTGAATAGTACTGACATGGCTAGTTAAAATATATCCAAGCAGTAAAGACCCTTTCAGCCCTCTGGGTCTAACACTAATGACAAAACAAAAACAGAGAGGTGGGTTTTTAAAAGTACAAAGTGATCTGCAGTAACAACTTGAGTTTGACATCATAAGTTATGTAGTTTTAGTAAAACATCATCTTGGGACCTGCGCTGTGGCGCAGAGGGTTAAAGCCCTGGCCTAAAGAACCAGCATCCCATATGGGACCAGTTCTAGTCCCGACTTCTCTTCTTTCGATCTGGCTCTGTGTTATGGCCTGGGATAGCAGTAGAAGATGACCCAAGTACTTGGGGCCCTGTACCCACGTGGGAGACCCAGAAGAAGCTCCTGGCTCCTGGCTTCGGAATGGCTCAGCTCCAGCCATTGCGGCCATCTGGGGCGTGGACCAGCAGATGAAAGGCCTCTCTCTCTGTCTTTACCTCTCTCTGTATCTCTGTCTTTCAAATAAATAAAATAAAGCTTAAAAAAAAAAAGTTAAACATCACCTTACAATCTTGCTGCTGGACTTCTTCCCCTATGTCCTTGCTGTTGTTGTTATTTTTTCCTGAGCTATCAAACCATGTCTTTAGGGCCTGTTTTTTGGTGTAGTGGGTGAGGCCACCACCTGCAGTGCCGGCATCTGATTTGGGTGCCAGTTCAAGTCCCGGCTGCTTCACTTCTGATCCAGCTCTCTGCTATGGCCTGGGAAAGCAGAAGATGGTACAAGTGCTTGGTCCCCTGCATCCGTGTGGGAAACCCGAAAGAAGCTCCTGGCTCCCGGCTTTGGATCGGCCCAGCTCCAGCCATTGCAGGCATTGGGCAGTGAACCAGCTCCACGTCTTCCTCCCAGGTGAAATGCCCTCTTCTCAAAATATATGGCTTGTTCCATCTCTTACTTCTATTTTGTGGGTCAAGGATTTAGCACAAATGTATAGGACTGCTTAATACTAAAAGTAAAACACTATCATGACATTTAAAATCACTCTATAGAAAAATTATCAATAAATCCAAGACTACTTCTACAGGTCAGGGCCAACATTTTACATCTTTGAATAATTACAACACACATAACTCTGAATGTAGCTGGAAATAAATATATATGCATGCAATAGTAGCATCAAAGACTTTTCTAAAAAACACCTAACAAACATTTAATTAGGTACAGTCATATTTTCTGGTATTGTGCATCTATAATGTGAAACTCACTAAATAAATGTGTTTCCATTAGTTCAGATAAAAACATATTTTTACTTTCCTATGATAAACCATGATACAACTGAATTATTTTCTGAACATGAAGATGCATCTTAATTTATCTGGAGGAAATATCGTTTTTTTTTTTCTGAAGAAATATGAATAGGATCAATTTCTCCAGAGATTCTCATATTGTAATGCCCTTTATAATCTTAAAATATGGTATAGACTCACCTGACTCAGAGGGCTTAGGTATATTCAATTTATTTTATTCCACACGAATTCAGTGTGTGATTACTGTTCCAAATCATTACTATGCTGCTTTGAGGAAAGGGAATGGACTCCAATATTCTCTAGGGAGGCAAATCAAATCCTTGTAAGACTTTCAATATTAAAGAAACAATTTATTTTCCAGACTAAATGTGTTTCCCTCTTTGTGAATACAAAACAAAATCCCAATGCACAGAAGTAGAAAGCAAATAAATAGAACTTCAAATGCCCTATCATGAAGCAAATTAAAAATGCCTGAAAGCAGATGATTATAATCAAACCACAACCTACCTTCAAATTGTGATTGTGGTTGATCAGCTTAAGTCAACAAATTTGATAAGCAATGTTATGATATTTCCATAAATGAGAAGTGAGGATCCATTTAAATCCAGTTGTCTAGAGAGATCTTTGTTAGCCTACTTGTTTTGCATTGTATAATTGTTACATTTTTATGCCAAATTTAAATTCTGTAGTGTTTATTACTGTGACACAAACACACCCAAGATTTCTTTTATGCTTCAATGAAGTTTAAGGACACAGTTAGAACTTGAAATAATAAAACCTTGATGAAAACTTATATTAGATGGAATTTTTCATAATCAGCTCAAGCATTTGTTCAAAAGTATGATATAAGGCACATTTGCTTCACAACGCATCTTACTACTGAAGCTTATGTAACTTTCTGGAGAAATTTTTTGTAACAAAATGATCATTGGCATAAAAATTACACATAAAACATCACACTTGAAATTTTAGTGTCTATAAAACCCATATAATCATATGCTTTTTCAATCTTTCCTAAAAAAAATGTCTAAAATCAAGAAATGAGTATTTTGTATTCTAAAAAAGGAAAAAAGTAATGATTTTAATGAAAGAAATTGTTGTAGATTTATTTATTTTCTTTGTAAAACTAAAATTTATATACTTTTAAGTAATACAAGTAATTGAAGAATGTTAATAAATTTAACTACATTAAAATTAACATTTTTATTTATAAAAAGTTACAATCAATAAGAGTTAAAAACACAGAAACAATGAAAATGAGTAAGGTAGTAGATATATTTAGTTACATTTTAGAAAAAGATGTTGAGAGTAACTGGGAGGAGACATGACCATAGGATTGTTGGGAAGGTTGTATGTTGAGTTGTTGGTGGGAAAAGAGGTGCATTTAGTTTGTAGTAAATCATAAATCACTCAACTCGCAATCTCCATATTAGAGATTCAATAAATAATTTGTTAGCAATATTTATGCAAAGTGTGATGAATCAACTTTTTTACATACAACTTTACATACATATAAAATTGACACATAAGAATTAGCTACAATATAAAATATTATGAAATTTGATGCTATAAACACTACATAATTATGGCTACTAATTTAATACAATAAACTGATTTTATTGAAGTGAACCTGAAAATTAATATGAATTAGAAAAATGAAAGACAGTTATTAGCAATATTCTTAAAATATTCACAATAGTGGCTATTTCTGTTTATTTTACATCCTTATAAATTGTCTCTGAAATATTTATCTGAAGTTGAGACAGTCATAAAATATATTTTGGGGGGAATACATAAGTGGAGTACCTTATACTCTGGATATAAAGCTTACCATATAATTTTTTATAATTCTTTATTTATTGTTAAACATTCTAATAATGGGATTCTGATCAAATACTCTTTTGATTTAAAAATATGGAATTCACATCTTCTTAGCAAGCAAGGCCATTCTTAGCATCCAACATACATTATACTCCCAAATTAAGGAGACATTGAGACAAGATTATGTCAAAATCAGTTGCGGGATCATCAGTTAAACTCCAATTTGTCACAGGAGCAATATATTTCTTGTTAAACTGAATTTATTTTAAAATTCAGCAGCTTCTATCATAACTTCAGAAAGTGAAGATCAATTGTTTTCTGTTTATAAAACACCTGTCTTGGATGTACTATTTATCAGGAATGACAATCCTTTGGCTAAGATAAAACAGACTTTACATTTTTGTATTACTGTGTGATAAACTCAGAAATGATAAATAAATAATAATATTTTGTTAGATATTTGAACTAGATGTCTAACTCTAGATGTATCTTTAATTATTTACAATTTCTAAATGAAATTACATTACCAATCTGAGAATGATTTGTTACTGTCTAAAAGAGATGATTTTGGGGCCAGCAACACGGCATAGCAGGTAAAGCTGTCACCTGCAGTGCCCACATCCATGTGGGCACCAATTGGAGTCCCAGCTGTACCACTGCTGATCCAGCTCCCTGCTGATGTGCCTGGGAAAGCAGTGGAGGATGGCCCAGGTGCTTGGGCAACTGCACCCACGTGGGAGACCTGGAAGAAGCTCCTGGCTCCTGGCTTCAGAAAGGCCCAACTCTGGCTATTGAGTCCACTTGGGGACTGAATGTGCAGATGGAAGATACTCTTTCTTCCTCCCTCCCTCTCTCTCTCCTTCTCTCTCTCTGTCTCTCCCTCTCATTCTGCTTTCAAATAAATAAATACATATTTTTGTTTTTTTAAAAAAGAGATGATTTCTATGTTCCCATAGAGTACTCCTTCAAAAAATAAAAATTATATTTCATGAAGTAAGCATTCGGCTAGAGGGACAATCCAAAATATTCATGAATTGTGAGAATGCTAATTTATTTTATAGTTACTTATATTCCATTTGGAGTAGCAATAGAATAAATGCAGGTACCTGGTGGGTCCCAATCTCACATAAATCTTTTTTTTTAAGATTTTATTTATTTATTTGAGAGTTAGAGTTACAGATAGTGAGAGGGAGAGACAGAGAGAAAGGTCTTCCTTCCGTTGGTTCACTCTCCAAACGGCCTCAACGGCTGGAGCTGCGCCGATCCAAAGCCAGGAGCCAGGTGCTTCTTCCAGGTCTCCCATGTGGGTGCAGGGGCCCAGGGACTTGGGCCATCTTCCATTGCCCTCCTGGGCCACAGCAGAGAGCTGGAGTGGAAGAGGAGCAACTGGGGCTAGAACCAGCGCCCATATGAAATGCTGGCGCCGCAGGCAGAGGATTAACCTACTGTGCTACGGTGCCATTCCCTCTCACCTAAATCTTGACATCATACTGCTTCTTGTAAAGGAAACTTGTGGATATTTTATATAACTCATCCTACTTTGTATGTTGAAGCTAGAGGAAATTATTAAATTTGTACATATGATAAATGTTGAATTATGCACTCACAGTATAAAGTAGAAGAAAAATTTCAACTGCACATTTTTCGAAATCCCAATTTGCTTTCGTATCATTAATGAAGATATATCATTAGACAACATGTACTAATATTTGAATAATATTCAAAACCATTATTTCAAAGTAATTACAAATTTATTAAACTCCAATAATGTATTAGTTATTTAGTTTAATTCTTTACACATTAGTGCAAAATAGTAAATTTTATTATAATATTAAGATTTGCATGACATTGATTTTAGATGATATTATTTTTTTTAAATCAAAGAAGATCAGTACACGGTTTTAATAAAGGCAATGAGACACATATCAAGTTTACTAAGATACAAAGAGATAAAATCACCCTTGTGTTTTCAAAATATTTCTCTGAGTGAAATAAAGAGAATATGCAGAAAAAGCATAGGTTAGGAGTCAGGAGCAGTGTATGAAGGGCTTATGAGGTAAGTAATTTTGTTGAAAACTAACACAACTGAAACAGAAGAGTTTTCATTAAATGGAGAAACTAATTTTGAGAATCAGAAAAAAAAAATGAAGGAAACGATATTTGAGATAAAATCTATATCCTCTTTACGGTTTTCTGAAGGACTGAACCTGTTAGTTAAAACTAAGTCTAGAATAGAGTTTGACCAAACAAGTCCTTCAAGAACAGGTAGCCACTAGTCCTTGAACAAATTTTATTGATACACTAATGGTTGTACCCCTTAGTTCAGATGTTAATTGTGGTGCTTTTGAGTGACAAGGGCAAAGTTGAGTGGTTGAGGCAAGGACAACATGACACAAAATATATCACTTGCTCTTTACAGAAAAAGTTTACAGAGGGGAAAATAAATTTCTGTAAATGTTTTACAGAGACTACATGATTTTTCTGATCTATGTGTTAGAAACTTCAAAATGCAGTACATTTGAGAATGCATCGTAATATTCATGGAAAGATGTAT
This sequence comes from Oryctolagus cuniculus, assembly GCF_051225735.1. Taxonomy (NCBI): domain Eukaryota; kingdom Metazoa; phylum Chordata; class Mammalia; order Lagomorpha; family Leporidae; genus Oryctolagus; species Oryctolagus cuniculus. The sequence goes on along the minus strand of NC_142871.1, from coordinate 68,150,226 downwards.
ATTATGAGAAAATTGTGGAGTCTAAAAATTTCACCAAAATAAATTTATCTTTTATTTTCATTTCCCATTGAATTTTTGAGATACTTTCTTTTAAGGCTAGTAAGAAAATATTTCTGCTATGATTTATAAAGCAATTTGAGTTATTTTTCTCACAGCACTCTCATCAATGAATATTATAAAATAATATAAAATTATTTTTCAAAGACTCAAGAACTTTTATACAGAAATCTCAATTAATTCTAACCTTTACCTCATTTATATATGATTAAATATTTAATATAAAGATTTGAAAAATTATCAAAGAACATATCCAATAATTATTGTAGTATTTAACAGAGAATACATTCAACTACATCTATAATGAAAGGTTTTGGGCTCAATTGATTAAATACAAACTTCTCAATTTATTGATTTTGTTTCCCAAAAAATGGTAATTTTGAGCTTAATCATATAAGAAAAAGTAAAAAAGGAAACTGTTTTAATGGTACTATGTAAAAGCCTGAAAGAATAATCAATTGATATTTATTGCCTACTCTTCTGTTTATTCTGAAAATTACACGCTCTCTCATTTCTCATTCTGTTTATATGTTAGATTTTTTTTTTTTTTTGACAGGCAGAGTGGACAGTGAGAGAGAGAGAGACAGAGAGAAAGGTCTTCCTTTGCCGTTGGTTCACCCTCCAATGGCCGCTGCAGCTCGCGCGCTGCTGCCGGCGCACTGCACTGATCCGAAGGCAGGAGCCAGGTGCTTCTCCTGGTCTCCCATGGGGTGCAGGGCCCAAGCACTTGGGCCATCCTCCACTGCACTCCCTGGCCACAGCAGAGAGCTGGCCTGGAAGAGGGGCAACCGGGACAGAATCCGGTGCCCCAACCGGGACTAGAACCCGGTGTGCTGGCGCCGCAATGCGGAGGATTAGCCTACTGAGCCGTGGCGCCGGCCTATATGTTAGATTTTTAAATTTCTAAAACTTAGATTCATTTAATTATAGGAATTAGACTTATTTATTTATTTTAAATGTTTCCTCACTTATGTCAAAACAGAATCAAAAAAGAGAGAGACAGCAAGTGTGAGACTCTTCCATCTGCTGGTTCACTCCTCCGCTGGTCACAACTGCTGATAGCCGGGGATAGAGTCAGCCTAGATCTCAAACCTAGGTCTCCCATGTGAGTGGCAAGGATCTGTCAAGCTGTGCCATTATCTGCTGCACCCCGGGGCAGAATTACTGGGATACTGGGTTGAAGTAGAGGCTGACTTAAACCCAGAAACTCTGATAAGGAATCCTGGCATCCCGTGCCAGGGCTGAACCAAGTGCAACACAATGCCCACCCATAACAACAGTCATTTTAAAAATAATTTATTGAGAAATATAACAAATAGCTAAATGTGGTATATAAGGAGCTACAATTTAAGGACAAATAAGACTAAGCTTTGTGTCCAGTTCTTTCACTTAAAACACATTATCAATATTACCAAAACCCTAGGAAACCCACATGGATCCATCTATGATTTGACAACATTTCCTTTGAGAACCACTTTCCTGATTTTTGGGAAATATACCTTACCTTTGTTAATAGTTTGTGAAGTATATTTGCAACTATATGTACAACACTGTTCATTTGTTCATTTGAAAGGATTTTTCAAAGGCAATCTTTTTTATTCATGTCTGTGCTACTTGCTTTTGACATTTGTGGGTTTTATTAAGGATTATTTATTTATTTTGAAAAAAAAAAAGAGAGAGAGGTAGCAAGAAGGAGAAAAAGAGAGAGAGATTAGAGAGAGAGAGAGAGCTGAGAGAGGGACCTTCCACCCATTGGTTCATACCCTGAACGGCCACAACTACCAGGTCTGGGCCAGGCCAGAGCATGGAACCAGGAACCCCATCTGGGACTCCCACATACGTGGTGGCAGAAGTCCAGGTTCATGAGTCATCATCAACTGCCTTCCCAGGCTTCTTTTTGTTTTTTTACTCAAGCATAAGGTTGTTTTCATATATAGTCTGTGTGAAAAAGAAGAGCAAGAAGAGAATGTTACCCTGAAGTATACAATGTAAATAATGTTAACTATGTTATTTACCCTTCTTAAATTTTTATTGAATTTAATTTTCTGCTTGTTCCATCATTTTCAGAGGAAGGCATGCACCTCTGTTAATTATTTATAAAGTATAAACAGCATTGCTCACTATGACTTGTTTAACAAAAGTATTTATTTAGATTTATCTATACTTTTATTCTTTCAGGTACGTCCATTTGCTCTTATAAGATATTGTAAAAACTGTTGCTTGGATAAAATTGTTTATAACATCTTCTATGGGATAACATAAAAACTTTTGTTCATGAAATACACTTGCTTAATTTTGCTGCAATAGAATAATATAGCAAAATTTTAAATTCTATATTGACATGTATTTTTGAAAGCATTTTAAAGATACTTTCAGTTCTGTAATGGTTTCTTTAATTTTCATTGAATGGGTCTCTCCTAATCCCTACTTCAACCACATTTAATATTTTTGGCTTTATATTTTATGAGTTTCAATATAATATATATAGGTGTGACTCTCATTGCCTTTATTCTTCTTATGTGGCTTTTTGAGTTTTTTTCTGAATAGTATTTTTTATTTTGCAAAAATTGTGTCTTCTACCTCTTAACCTACTGCATGTGGTACTACCCTCTCTTCTCTGTCACTTGGACACAAATTACATTTATTTTTAAATCTACTAGTTAAGCATCTTGGATTTTCAGATTAGGTATACTCAACCATTAGCCTCTATGGAAATATTCTAAAATAGGACATATGGAAAATTTCTGTTCCAGGGCATTTCAAATGAGAGATATTCCAAGTGTGATTTCGATTTTTGTCCCTATTAATTTCAACATTTACATCCATATGTGTATAGTTCTGATGTTCCTTTTACCTACCTTTTTTCTGCTTTTCAGCTCATCATTAGACTTGAGTGAAATTTGTATATATCATAGCATATAATTGATACAAAGTTAGGTAGGTCTTTAGTGAAAGATATGTGTTAATCTGGCTAGAAGTTAAACTACATTTAGTATATGTTATACCAGGGATGCCAGGGGATTCGCAGTCCAGTAATGCTCTTGACTTTGCCTGCCTACCTGACTTTGGTGCTTATTTTTTACCTCCAGAAAGGGTCTTGGTCTTGTGGCTCTTGCAGCCTTAGCCCAGTGGTATTACACAGTGTTATTGTTGTAGTATTATGTTGTATGGGAGGTCTATCCTTCCAGTTATTCTCAACATATTAGTAGTCTCCAGTTTGGGAAGTTGATCTTTACAATGATTTGTGTTCCTACTCTGAAAATACATAATCTTTCCCTTCTGAATTTATCATCATTTCATTCACATCACGTCTCTGCTTATAGTTTTGGTTTCTGAATGTCTCTAATTGATTTCTTGAATTTCTGTCTGTGTAGTTCCAGTATGAGATAGAAACACACAAGTTGTTTTAAGAAAATGATTTCATGCAAGGCTTGGTAACTAGGCATGTGCTAACTAAACATTTGAAAAAGAGAGTGCTGAGCTATCCCAGGACTAGAAATTGCAGAAAGGAGAGAGTGAAATCAATAAAGATTTAAAAACTGAAAGAGACTCCTATAGAGTTGAAGCTCATATTTTGAAGCAGGAGGTATTGCCTGGTTTGTGTTAATTTCTCAGAATTCAGATTTGGGACTCCAAGGGTCTAGGACGTAGACCTCTAAAGGAGGACACTGGTGAGCTAATTCTATTTCTCAGCGTAATAAAGCTAGTGCTGCAAATTTTAAAAATTCTGCAAGCAAGAATCGACAGCTGCTACTGGAAAGGCTTCATCCCGCAGAGTATAGATACGTTGCTGGAGTCCGATTAACAGAAAACAAAAGGACTAAACTTGGAACATCAAGCAAAATAAATAAATAAATAAAAGGCACCGTCTCTTCTGTTCCCTTTAACCTCCTTGACTTCTATTGCTCATGTGTAATGCAGACGGTGGGTAATGAAGAAATATGGTATGTACGTTACTCTCCTCCAGCATAATAAATAAGAATATGTATGGAGGTGGGGGTGAAGCTGAGAGTCCACAGTTTAATAACTCATATACTGAACTTTCATAGTGTTTTCTATCATTTTCCTAAATTCATTTTGATTTCATATTGAACTGTTAGGATAAATCTGTACTTGTATCAGAATTTTTATTGATATGCTTTCATTTCTAATGTAGTGTTATTTAAATCATGCAGACATGAAGAGTCCCTATTCCTTTGTTATCAGGAATTACATTGAACCTGTTCTCTTCATGTTACCATTGAAGTAGGCAAGCATACAGGTTAAAATCAATTAGGCTTGTGAGCTGGAAGACCACGCCTTAGCCACACCCCTGTGTGACCTCATTCCCCTACCTGGCCACACCTAGGTGCCCACCAGCCAATAAGGTTAATTAACCATTCCCCTTTGGAAGTGGGTTAAAAGCCTGGGACACAGTGTGTCTGGGCCTTTTCTTCCCTGGCCTCTTGCCAGGAGGGGGGTTTCTGTAGCCCTGCGCCTAGGCTTCCTGGCCTAGATGTTCCTCCATATGGCTGGATCCTTGTGCTCCGTATAACCCAGATTTACCTCTCTCTCTTAATAAAGCTCTCACTCTCCTATGCATTTTTCTCACTAAATAAAGGCTTAAAATGTATCATGCTGCCACGTTTATCTATGCCTGTGTTTAGAATTCTTCTCTGTGAGTGAGATCCCAGCGGAAAGAACAGACCATCAAAGAAGGAGGTGCCTTTCTCCGAAGGGAGGAGAGAACTTCCACTTTGACTATGGCTTGGTCTAAATATTATCGGAGTTGGCGAACTCAGGAGGCTTCCACAGCCTTGGCAGCTCATGACAAGAGACTCTGGTGATTGCTGATGTCATAAATAAGTGTCAGTTGTTAAATCAACAACAGGAGTCGCTGTGCACTTACACCCCATGTAGGATCTCTGTCCTTAAATGTGTTGTACTATGTGAATTAACGACATGACTAGTACTCAAATAGTACTTTATGCTTTGTGTTTCTGTGTGGGTGCAAACTGCTGAAATCTTTACTTAGTATATACTAAATTGATCTTCTTCTGTGTATAAAGATAATTGAAAATGAATCTTGATATGAATGGGATGGGAGAGGGAGTGGGAGATGGGATGGTTGAGGGTGGGCGGGAGGTTATAGGGGGAAAAAGCCGTTATAATTCAAAAGTTGTATGTTGGAAATTTAAATTTATTAAATAAAAGTTTTTCTTAAAAAATAGAATGCTCTAAATATTAGGCAAGAACCCTCTTGGGCTTATTAATATTGGGGATTATTAATAAGCATATGGTGAAATCGTATGGCACCCCAAATTCCAGTAGTCTATGTGACACCCCAGATAGCACTTCTGCGGAACTTTAAGGGGCCACATTTCTGTATAAATTTTAGGGGGTCATCTTCAATTTCACCATCACCTTAACATTGTTCTCAGTAGTTCCTCATTGATGACCTGCTTTGTCCTGGAAAAGTTTCTCATAGCTGATAACAACTCCCAGCCCACTTCTAGCCCAATTTACCTTTTTCCAACCTTTAATGTGGGAATAAACTTTGAACTTTTAAGTCTCCTCCCAATTTCCTCTGCTGTTCTCAGATTGACAAGACAGCCAAGCTTTCCCTGCATAGTGAAGACCTTTCAATATGGGGGCCATTATTTGTTAATAGTTCAATTTCCAAATTCTCTGGTTCTCAAGGCCTTCATAAATCTCTTTATTTTCTGTTTGTTGAATTGGGTGACAATTGTGCTCCTTTCACTTTGGATAAATTAATCAAATTTTACTATCAAGTAGCTGTATGATTAACTTCCATCAAAAATATTTTTTAAAAATTTTCAGATTTCCAGGCAAAGCAACTGATCAAGTAAGCATTTTACTGCAATACAAATTAAAATGTTATCTCAAAAATAATACATACATATTGACTTCAAAATTTTTAAAAGTAAAAAAAAAAACCTTTTTTATGAAAAAAGGGAAATTGGGTAAAGAAAAAGAATTGAAGGGACAAAAATATTAAAGCCACTGCCTGCAATGCCAGCAACCATATAGGCACCTGCTCAAGTCCTGGCTGCATTGCTTCTGATTCAGCTCTTTGTTCAGCTCTGGCTATTGCAGCCATTCGGGGAGTGAATCAGCAGATGGAAGACCTCCCTCTCTCTCTCTCTCTCTCTCTCTCTCTGTAACTCTGCCTTTCAAATAACTAAAAAAATAAATAAATAGGGGCTGGCGCTGTGGTTCACCAGGTTAATCCTCCGCCTGCGGCACTAGCATCCCATATGGGCACTGGGTTCTAGTCCCAGTTGCTCCTCTTCCAGTCCAGCTCTCGGCAGTAGATGATGGCCTGGGTCCCTGGGCCCCTGTACCCGCATGGGAGACCAGGAAAAAGCACATGGCTCCTGGATTCAGTGCGGCGCAGCACCAGCCATAGAGGCCATTTGAGGGGTGACCAACGAAAGGAAGACCTTTCTCTCTGTCTCTCTCTCTCACTATCTAACTCTGCCTGTCAAATAAAAAATAAATAAATAAATAAATAAATAAATAAATAAAACACAACTGACATCGTTGAGGTGGTAATAAATTTATATTTTTACACTTGATCTTAGCCAAGAATGATAATAAATTTACATTTTTAAGATGTTCAGTACACAGTTTGAAATATTATCAGAACTTGGGAGAGTTATATTTAGCTTTGAGCTGATAATTGAAATCAAGCAGTGGTTTCAGAGAAGAGGTTTCAGAAGTGAAATATATTAGGAACATAATGATCATTCTTTCAAATGTTCATTCTTTAATTCTTTATGAAAAAAATCCTTTTCTCCACTTCCTGCCTCATACATTCCAGGATATGAAATTCTGCTGTACAAAAATGCAGAAACAATTCATTTTGTATTAATCAAAGACATGCATGCACACAAATACATATTCACATGCATACACATACAAAAAACATATGCAAATAGGTTTGTATGAATAAGTGCATATAGTCAATTAAACTTTAATTTCAGAATAATATACATGTAAATAGCACTGCTGAAATTAGCTGACATAATCCTCCTGAAATAAAAACATTATTTGTTCCTAAACTTTCCTTATGGATTATTTTGAATATTTTAAATCCTTATGGACTATTAAATTTTTAATTCCTTGTTTTTATGTTAAAATCATGTTGAGGATAAAATCCTAAGATTTTTAAAGATCTGAAAGATAATGGCATATTGCTAACTATACCTAAAATATCTAATTCACTCTCTCTACAATTCAGCCTCTTTTAAAATTGAATGTGAGGGGCCCCACCATGGCACAGTAGGTTACTTCATCCTCTGTGGCACTGACATCCCTAAAGGGCTCCGGTTCTAGTCCTGGCTGCTCCTCTTTTGATCCAGCTCTCTGTTATGGCCTAGGAAAGCAGTTCAAGGTGACCCAAGTGCTTAGGCCCCTGTACCCGTGTGGGAGACCCAGAGGAAGCTCCTGGCTCCTTGGCTTTGGATCAGCCCAGCTATGGCCATTACAGCCATTTGGTGAGTGAAACAGCATATGGAAGACCTTTTTCTTTGTCTCTCTCTCTCAACTGTCTGCTACTCTACCTGTCAAACAAATCAATAAAATATTTTTTAAAAAATTGAATGTGAGAAGCTGGCTTTGTGGCATAGTGGGTAAAGCTGCCACCTTTGGAACCGGTGTACTATATAGGCACTGGGTTCTTGTCCCAGTTGCTCCACTTCCAATTCAGCTCCCCAATCAAGGCTTGAGAAAAGCAGTGTAATATGGCCCAAGTACTTCAGCCCCTGCTATCCACATGGGAGAACTGGATGAACCTACTAGCTCCTGGCAGTCATGTCCAGTTGGGGAATGAATGAGCAGATGGAAGACAGCTTTCTCTGTCTCTTCCTCTCTCGATGTAATTCTGACTTTCAAATAAATAAATAAATAAATATTAAACATTAAATTAAATGTGAAATCAGTAAATAGATAACATATATTTCGTTGATTACAGGGTCGCCTTTCTCTCTTGGGAATAAAATTTCCCAGTACACATATTCAAATTTAAAAAATAAATGTTCTAAAAGATTTTTTAACGGAATACATGCTTAACAACTAAGGGGGGGGAAGTAACAGATGGAGAATCATACTTTTGCTTCGCAGACACCAAGTATTAAATGATCAAACTTGCTACTATTATTAATTTTTTGAAAAAATATTTTCTTTATGTGTTAAGGAAGACCTTTCTCTCTGTCTCTCTCTCTCACTAACTCTGCCTGTCAAAAAATATGAATACTATTACTAATATTGATAAGTAAAAAGCTGCCAAAAACAGAAGGAAACCTTTAAAAAGTAAGTAATGAAGGCAATCATAATATACCATTGTATTACATGTTGCTTTTTGAAATGATAAAATCTTTTTAGAAGTCCAATGTGCTATCCATTGTGTAACGGAGCCAACCTGAAATGATAAAATCTTTTTAAAACCCTATTTCTGAAACTATTGATGCCATAAAAAAGTAGTCCACAAATAGGCTCTATTATTTTCTGATACAATATTATTTATACTAATCATGATTCAAATTTTTAATTGCAAGACAAGCTCAGTCGTTTATGATATTTATGTTTTAATAGTTTTCAAAAAGATTACTAATAAAAAGAATAAAATCAAACTACTGAAAGTATTTAACATACCCCTGAAATATAACTACCTCACTGAAAATGCGCAATAATTACAAGCCATTTGCTTCCCTGTTGATGATTCTTTACTTCCTGTTTCAAATTAAGAGATAATATCATTAGCCACATTGCTAACACTGTGTTTAAGGAAGGACCAACCTCCTACTGTCCGCAGCTGCTTTTAATTCACAAACAGTTGGAATTATTGAAGCATTACTAGTGTGTCTTTCCTGCTTCTTTTGCTATGTCATTTCATGTGGGAAGCCATTATGCAAACGATAGCATTTGAATATAAGAACCCCACTTAAAATTGCACAGCAGGGATTCCATCATTTTTCATTTTTGGTCCACTGCATTGTTGAGTCACATATGTTGTACTCTTGATATCCATGATCGCCTGGATTAGTCTAAATGTTTACAAACTCTGTGACTTGCTAAACTTAATTTTCCTTGAAGTTAAATCAGAAATAAACTTCCAGATATTATTAATGTGGTTTGTTTGCTTTTGAAATCACTTGATTAATTATATCATAAAATACAGAAATAAGTTATGTGAAATGGCCAATTTTATTTTGATTCCTGCTAATTAATTCATGGTAAATAATGTAGTGTGGGTACAGTCCAGTTCTATGGTAAAAATAACTCTAGGAAACCTAGCTTTCTTAAATTATACTAAAATAATGAAATTACTCCTGAACTATTCAATTTTGGATGGAATTGTGAAGAAAGTTGGGATGAAAATAATTTTTCAGAAGCATTCATCACACTGAGATTAGATTAGATTTTACTTGAGAATATTTTATAATTTCTAGCATTTCCTGAAAAAAAGATTGAATATTCATCATCCAAATGCTTGGTATCAGAAGTTTTATAGGTTTCTGATAATTTTGCAACTTTTATAATATTTAGGGGCCAGCGCTGTAGCCCAGTGGGTAAATGCCCTGACCTGATTGCCGGCATCCCATATGGGCACGGGTTCTAGTCCAGGCTACTCCACTTCCCATCCAGCTCTCTGCTATGGCCTGGGAAAGCAGTAGAACATGGCCCAAGTCCTTGGGCCCCTTCACCTTCATGGGAGACCCAGAAGAAGCTCCTTGCTCCTGGCTCCAGATTGGCACAGCTCTGGCCGTTGCAGACAATTGGGAGGTGAAACAGTGAATGGAAGACCTCTCTCTCTTTCTACCTCTCTTATCTCTGTGTAACTCTGACTTTCAAACAAATAAATAAATCTTAAAAAAAGAATATGACGTTATATTGGGGATGGGACCAAAATCTGAACATTAAATTCAATCTCTTTTCATATATACTTTATACACCAATTATGAAGGGATTTTTATATGATATTTTTAGGAACACATTGTTTAGATGGTAACCCCATCATGTCAAGTAATTTGTAGAATGTTCTACTTAAAACATGATTTTGGTTCTCAAAAAATGTCAGATTTGGGAGCATTTTGAATTTCATATTTCTGGATTAGAGATGCTCGACCCATGTGCTTTTCCTTTATTTTAGTGCATAGAACTAAGATATCCTTACTTTTGCTCTGCTTTGAAATTTATATGAAGTAAATATTTAATAAATCAGCATGAACTATAACTATAAATGCAACACTTTCCTAATGTAATCTTAGATCCCATTTATTGATCATTTACATCAACATTTTCATCATTACAGTAATAACAACAGCTTTAAATATTGTCTTGATGCCTGACACAATGTTAATTTCATATCATACTTAGTCCTCACAACAGCTGTCTCAAGTAATATTACCTTCACTCTACTTCTGAGATAACTGAGGTTTACAGAGCAAAGTAATAAGCTGCATACAGATGATACAGCTAGTAAGGTCTGGACAACCGTTCAGAGACAGAAAAGCCTTATTAAGAAACCAACTCAACAAAGCATCATAAACAATGAAATCTTGCATTTGCTAAGTAACCTGTTGTTAGAATGAGAAAAAAATACTTTCCAAATGTGAATATATTTAGTTTATGAAGATAAAAAGAGCAAGAAAGCAAGTTCCTTATATGGTACTCTAAAATCCATGTTATCTTTTCAAAAATATAATGAAATGGCATATATTATTGCTGAAACAAATTTGGATCATTTGTGTAATATTATGCTTATTGACATCAAAGTTCTTAGTGAACGTGTGGTTACATATTATAATTATTTCAGTATTAGTTGTGTTGTACCTAACAGAAATTCACAAACAACACTGGTTTAAGCAAGACAAATTATCTCTCTTCTACAAAGCATCACTAACCTAGATAACTCAGCATTTATGGAATAGTTGTACAGTCAAGGTAGACTTCGCTTACTATTAGCCATCTTATAGTCCTCACAGTAAGCATATGCACCACAATGGCTATTCTCATCCCACCCATCAAATGCATATTCCACCCACTGAGAATGCCATTGGATCAAAGAAGAGCACATAGTCTCTACTTAAGACATTTCTGAGAAATAGTACATGAACTTTCTGCATAATACTCCCACAACTTATGCAAATGACAACAAGAAGTCACAGGTGAATTAGGTTGCTCTGTTTATTTTGGGAAGCCATATGTTCAGGTGAAAAAGTTGTGTTCTATAATTAAATAAAAATGTGACAATGGATAGACTTTTTAGAAAGTAGAAATGTGACTTCAGGTGTTATTTAATATTTTCATATTTTAAATTGCCACAGGTTATCCAATAAAAGGGTGTATAGAAAAGTTAGTTCTGAAAATCAATGTCCCTACTCTTACAAGCAATGTCATAAAGTTTATAATATAAATATTAAGTGTAAGGAATTTATAAATTGTCATGTATGTGTATGTGGAATGCCTTTATCATATTTTTATTAACTCTCTATGATGTGTCATGAGCATTTGCATTTAATATTAGAGTTTCTTTGAGTGATATGACTAACGTTGCTACTCCATTTACATCACACTGTGCTGTTTTATACAATCTGATATTGCTGGCAATATCTTATATACCAAAAATAAAGCTATTTCTATATAACATGGTTTTATTTTGTATGACCAACTTAAAAACAAAAATTTATGCACTTCACTTAGCATTTAGTGAAACTTCTACTGTGGTAAAAAGCCAAATATTTCATGGCTCTGTTTATGTTTATTTCTTTGTGATCTATAAAGAAAACGGGCATGGCTTTCTTGTAGGAAGATTAGACTAGAGTGGACCCTTGCAATTATCTCACCTCATGGATTGGAGCAAATTTTCCCTTGATGGAGTCTTCCACTGGAATGGAAGAGAATCTTTCATTTAAGGCTAAAGTTCTGTTTCAAGATATGATACTCATAGAAGCAAGAATCAAATATATATATATATATATATATAGAGAGAGAGAGAGAGAGAGAGTAGAGATAAATGCAGAAGACTAAAAACAATTGAAAGAAGTATGGACAGAAGGAAAGAAGAGTTGAAGTGTCTAGATAGGCCAGGAAGAGAGAAGTTTTGAGAAACAGTTGGCTTTTTACATAGAAACCTTTTATTTAAGGTGTACAAACTTCATGCATTTCATATATACAAATTAAGGAACACAGTGATTCTTCTTACCCTACCCACTCTCCCACCCACATTCCCACCTTTCTTCCTCTTCCCTCTCCTATTCCCATTCTTACTTTTTACAAAGATCTATTTTCAGATAAATTTATCCTCATAAGATTAACCCTACACTAAGTAAAGAATTCAACAAGTAGTATGGCAAAAAAAAAAATAAAATAAAATAAAAAAAAAAAAAAAACTTTTCCTCAACAGTTGAGACATGAGACGAGAGCTGTTCAAAATCATTGCATCTCAGAGTGTCAGCTTCACTTCTACAAAGGGCAGATCCCCGTCTTCAGCTGGATGGCTGCAATCTGGTGGTATCTACTTTACACAGCAAACGATAGACTAAAGTACAGTTACAAACTTTCCTCCTTAGACGCTGAACTGAATGCTTAAAATTTACCCGAAGTTTCACTAGGAAATCAAATATTTTCACAATAGTGTTGTTGGTTTGGTCTGTCAGACCAGCAAGACACATGGACTGTCATAAATGCTATAATAATGTGGACTGTAGGTGGGGCTAAAGATATCATGTCCTTCTTCTCCAGGAGTCATGGGAAGAAAAATATGACCAACTCTATCAGTGACAAGAGGCAGACTCGCTCAATAAAATCAAAGTTCAGTAAGGCTCAAGCAAAAGTTAGAAAAAAATTGCTCCACTAAACCAAGCTATAGACAAAAATTCTAAGTCATCTTTGCCTGATAATAATGTCTGGTTTGCCAAAGACCAGACAATCTAGGATGTCATAGTCTGCACATGGGCATTTTTTCCAGTATAATTATTAGTGATCCTGAGAGGATCCTGCCTGTTTGTTGGTGCAGAATAAATGCCCTAGCTACCCTAAAGCTTAATCAGCAATGACTCCTTCCCAAGAATTTACAAGCAATCTCTTAACAGTCATTTTCAATGAGGCTTTTCATGTTATAGTTCTGATAAAAGTAGTGAACTTATATTTTAAAGGTTGTATCTTGTAGACACATGCTTTGAGATGATATGTTGAGATGATTATTACTTCTTACTAATATCCTAGAGATGATTTCAGGGCTCCAGAAAGTTGGAATTTCTATCTTAAACTTCAAAAATGTACTTGGATATGTGGGGGGTGGGGGTTGTGCATAGTAGTAAACACAGGTGACAGAATTAAACTGTGCCTAAAGATGGTGCTTTATTTTCCATTAAATGTAATGTCAGAATCATGCCCCATTATGTATTTCAAAATGATTTCATTTTCCTATGCCAATTATGGGCCAAAAAAAAAAAGTTAAAAAAACAACTGATCTCATTGTAGAATAGTGGTTAATGGTGAAGGCTGGGAAGAGAAAGTAGAGGGGGTTATCAACATAGTTTAGATAACAGCTTCCAAAACACAAAATAATGGGGTAACTATGTTTCACAATCACATATGTTTTATGAAGAATGAGAAGAGAAAATCATGAAATTTCTTCACATATAGAGAATATGAGAATGAGGATTACACAGATTTGATCAGTAGTCGTTTATGTACATGTGTTGAGATAAAATTCTGTAACTCATAACTATGTAACATATATATTATTATTGCATATCGATCATTTTTAAATCCAAACATTGGGGCCTCTTCCAACTCTCAGCTTCAACCCCTTTAAGAAAGGTGTTGAAACTTCATCTAAAAACATATTGGAGCTATTAGTACACAAATTTCCTAATCTTCAGTCTCCCAAAACCTAGTTGTTTAGCTTTTAGACTACTTAATCCTTAGCAGAAACTCTTTCCTTTGTTCTCTATAGGAAAAGTTCTCTATAGGAAAAGATTTTGTATTTCCTCTTATCTCTTTTATAATTTGTAGCTTTTCCTAGTGTATTTAGCAATTTAGTATTTAGTGTATTTGTAGTCTTTTGTACTTTAAGTATTGTCTTAAGTTCAGTATTTTCTTCTTAGATGTCTTATCATAATTATAATTTTGAATTTCTTATCACTAGCTACAGCTTTATTTCTGAGATTCAGAGCACTTAAAATATCACTGAAAGGTCTTGTTGATGCTTAAATCTTTAAAGCAGCACTGTCCAGCAGAACTTGCTGTGGAGATGCGAATATTATATATTTTGTTGTGCATCCCAGTACCTACTAGCAGCATGTGAATATTCAGCATGCGGAACGTTGCTATTAAGACTTGGAAATTGCATTTTAATTTAATTTAATTTTAATTTTTACAGCCACATATAGCTAATATCAAATATGCAGCTGTAAAGCAGTTTTCATAATCCTCTGCTTCTTTCTCTTGAATTAATATTGTTATTAATGCCACACATGTGAAATATAGGGATTAAAATGGCAACAATCCTACATTAATTAATACACATATTAATAAACTCTGGCCCTTGTTATTCTATTCTACTTTCCCCTTGGTCTTTATATTCATAATATATTCATGTCTCTTGTATTTATGATCTCCTATTCCTTTTGTTCAGTTTACCGTCTATTTGACTCTCATAAGCTTTTACTCTGTCTGCTAATTTGAGTTTCCCACATCATAGCCACACATCTTTGGTGGATTAGGACTAGATCTAGATTAGGACTAGAGTTATTGCCTATCTACAAGGGCTTCCTCCCAACATACAATTGATCTTCGTACATTTTAACAGGAGTGTTGAATTCCTTGACTATCAAAACTAAAACTGATCCTACTCACAGAAGCTATCACTGTATCATTTACTTCATTGTCTTTATGATTGCCTGACATTTTTATATTTATCTATTGCCTAGAATAACAGTAATCAATAAAAAGAAATCATTTCAGCAAAATAATTATCTGTAGATTCATTTACATGCATTTCATAGAGCATAGTCATCTTTTCTTAGTTCTTTTTCTTAAAAAAAAGATTTATTTGTTTATTTGAAAGTCAGAGTTACACAGAGAGAGAAGGAGAGGCAGAGAAAGAGAGGGAGAGAGAGAGGTCTTCCCTCCACTGGTTACTCCCCAATTGACTGCAACGGCCAGAGCTGCATTGATCCAAAACCAGGAGACAGGAAATTTTTTCTGGGTCTCCTACACGGGTACAGGGGCCCAAGCACTTGGGCCATCCTCCACTGCTTTCTCAGGCCACAGCAGAGAGCTGGATTGGAAGTGGAGCAGCCAGGACTCCAACTGGTACTGGTATCGGATTCCAGCACTGCAGACGGTGGCCTTACCCATTAAGCCACAGCGTTGGCCCCATTACTGTTTTACATGTTGAAATCAAGAATGATGTGATGACCACAGTAAAAATAAAATAAATGATTATCCAATCAAGAAAGAAATAAAAGAATGTTAAGAGGTTGTTGTATACCATTCTTGTCTTATGTTTCAATCTGAAAAATTCACTTTTGTTTTTATTCCTGTACTGTGTATATTCCCCTCTTCTTCTATCTCTGGTAGATTTGAAAGGTCTCCAACTGTCTCACTGCCTTCAGTTAATAAGGGTTCAGGACTTTTTTGGACTTGATTTTGGACACTTTTGTATCTTGAAAAAGTAGAACTAATATTCTGTGAAATTAACTGCAATGCATAAATGAAACTCATGTTCTAACACAGGCCTTTTTTTAAAAACTATATGCATATATATTTTAATGATAAAAGCATTCATGATATTCCTATTCTTTAGCTTTGACCATGCACCAAGATTTTTACTCCATTTTCCCAGTCTATTCGATGACTTTGAAATTCAGAATTGGATAATCTATCCCGGAGTAATTTGTCAAGTTACATAGCATATTAAGTGGAAGACTCAGTCTTGAGGTAGGAGTTTTTGGCCAACAATCCTGAAACAACTTCTAAGTCTTAAAATAACTTATTGCATCTCATAGTTCGTGGAATTTCTAAAAGTGGAGTTTATTATAGAGAGATGCTTGGTAATTATAGACCATGTGATGATGATGAGTTCCAGAGTGGAGACCACATTAGTGTTCAGGGCCCTGTCATCTCCCATGGCTTGAAGAAAGAACCTATCACCAGCTCCTGACCTGATGATCTCTATTCTTAAAGGCATAATTAGTATTCAGTTTGGGCTGGCATTGTGGCATAGCTGGTTCAGTCACTGCCAGCAACTGATTTGCATCCTCCTCTTCCAATTCTAATCCAGGTAATGCACTTGGGAAAGCAGCAAAGGATGGCTCAAGTGCTTGGGCCCTGCCACTTATACAGGAGATTCTGATAAGAATTCTAGGCTCCTGGCTTCAGGGTGGCCCAGCCCCAGCCATTATAGCCATCTGATGATTGAAACAGCGAATGGAAGATCTCTCTTTCTCTCTCTCTCTCTCTCTCTCTCTCTCTCTCTTTCTGTTTCTCCCCCTCCCCTTCCTTCCCTTCTTCCTTCTCTCTGTAACTCTTCATTAAAAAAAAAAAAAAAGTAACTCTAAAAACAAATTGGATCATTAGGCTAAAAATATGTCAAGGTATGTGATACAAAATATTGAAAATCCCATTTTACTTTCTGATATTTTAAAATTAAATTCCATAAACAAGACTATAGGACTAGCTTGTTAAAATTTGCAATACTTTTAAATTCATCTATATCACAATTTGTTTCAATTTTCCTAGGAATCTCAGGAAAAAAGACATGCAGTGAATAAGAAGTAGTCTATTTGAAAAAAATTTCTAAGGAAGTTGTAAAATGTTTATGTGTGTGCATGCACATGTGCATATGTAAGTGTGTGGGTGTGTTTGCCAGAGTACATTTTATGAGGGCATTTACAGATATAATCATGAACAAATGTAAGTTTTTTTTTATAGCCAAGGCAAATGAAGCATGTCTTCAATTAGAAACTTCTGAAAATACACTGTGATAACCTACTGAGAATGGAATTGCTTTTCTTCACAGCATCACACCCACCTCTCCTTAGAAGCCCATAGCATTGAGTATAAGTGTTGTGAGTGCAATATGTTCTTCTCGAATCATTTTAGTTCATTAAACGCATTTTGTACTTCAAATACCATTCCAAGATTATACAATTCATATAAAAATGTGCATACTGCTTTTAGAGTTCAATATGTGGAATAAGTGAACCTCAAAAGTCTGAAAACTGATGTGCTATATGAATTGACATATGAAACCTCAGAGTATTAAGGTTTTCTGAAAAACCTGAAACATAGGCATCTCCAGTTCCATAATTTGTGGTTATTTTGTTTTCAACCCTAACATCTAGTTTTGTTCATCCTTATCAAAAATTCAGAAAGAACCGTTCTCTACCTAAGCTTAAAAGCAAAATAAACATATTCTCAGGAAAGAATGAGACAAGATCTTGCCTTCATTTTAGGAATTGTTAGGTAAAAAATCCATTTCCTACCCTTACAGTTAAAATTGCTAAGTTTGGTGCTAAGATAGTGTTTTTCAAGAAATTCAAAATCTACTTTTTCATCAATTGTACATATATATAAAAATATAAATATATAAATTGATTTTTACCCCCAAAGAAGACATATAAATGGACAAAAAGCATATTAAAAAGCTCAATATCTCTAATCATCAGGGAAATTTGAATCAAAACCACAGAGATATCACCTAACATACTTTTGGTTGAACACTGTAATCAATACGCAGTTATTCTTAAGTGTTGAAAATTAACTGAAAAGTGATCACTGTTAAATATAAGAGTGGGAATAAGAGAGGGAGGAGATGTAGATTTGGGACATGCTCAAGCTGACTTGCTCCAAACGGTAGAGTTAGAAACATACCAGGGGATTCCAATTCAATCCCATCAAGGTGGCATGTACCAATGCCATCTCACTAGTCCCAGTGATCAATTTCTGTTCACAATTGATCATAATGATAGGACTAAGAACCAAAGGGATCACATAAACAAGAATAGTGTCTGCAAATACTAGCTGATAGAATCAAAAAAGGGAGAGAACGATCCAACATGGGAAGCGAGATACACAGCAGACTCACAGAATGGCAGATGTCCTAAACAGCACTGTGGCCTCAGAATCAGCCCTTAAGGAATGCAGATCTGGCTGAAAAACCTGTGAGAGTATTTTAGGCATGGAAAGCCAAGACACTCTGGCAAAAAAAAAAAAAAAACAAAAAAAAAAAAACAAAAACAAAAACAAAAACAAAAAAACAAAAAACAAACCACCACCACCAACAACAACTACAACAACTAAATGCAAATCTCCGCGAGTGAGATCCCAGTGGAAAGAACGGGGCCATCAAAGAAGGAGGTACCATTCTCTGAAGGGGTGAGAGAACTTCCACTTTGACTATGACCTTGTCCAAATATGATCAGAGTTGGCAACCTCAAAAGGCTTCCATAGCCTTGGCAACTCATGACAAGAGGCTAGGGTGATTACTGATGCCATAAACAAGAGTGTCAAATTGTTAAGTCAACAACAGGAGTCACTGTGCACTTACTCCTCATGTAGGATCTCTGTCCTTAATGTGCTCTACATTGTGATTTAATGCTATAACTAGTACTCAAACAGTATTTTTCACTTTATGTTTCTGTGTGGGAGCAAACTGTTGAAATCTTTACTTAAGGTATGCTAAATTGATCTTCTGTATAGAAAGAGAATTGAAAATGATTCTTGATGTGAATGGAAGGGGAGAGGGAGCGGGAAAGGGGAGGGTTGCGGTTGGGAAGGAAGTTATGGGGGGGAAGCCATTGTAATGCATAAGCTGTACTTTGGAAATTTATATTCATTAAATAAAATATTAAAAAAAGAAAAGAAAAGAATGTTATCAAGGAGACAAAAAATTGCAAATACCAATATGAATGTTAAAAAAGGAAACTCATTGTAATGTAAATTCTACAGCACAGTGGGATAGAGAGGAACACCAAAGCTCCAAACATGAAGAGATGACAAAGATTTGATCATCACATTTGAATTATATATATTAAATTATCATCTTGTACTCCATAAATAAGTACAACTCAGTTTTTTTAATGGAAGAGTATGGGTGGGCATTGCAGTGCAACAAGATAAACTGAATTTGGAACACCCACACTTCCCATGCTGGACTGCTGGTTAGAGTTCTGGCTGGGCATCCTGGGAGGGAATTAATGAGAGTTCAGGTTCTCGGGCCCTGCTCACCTATGTGGGGGATCCAAATGTAATTTCAAGCTCCTGAGTTTGGCCTGGTCCAATCCCGGCTGTTGCACATGTTTAGGGAGTGAAACAGAAGACAGAAAGAGATAAAAGTGGATATACGAACTCTCTAACTCAATCAGTCTCATTCTCTCTCTCTCTTTCTCCCTCTGCCTTTAAAACAAATGAATATCAATAACTATATATTTAAAAAATGAAAGAATTGGTTCTAGTGCTGTGACATAGGAGGTTAAGCCTCCACCTGCAGTGTCACTTTGAGTCCTGGGAGATCCACTTTTTATCCAACTCCCTGCTAATGCACCTGGGAAAGCAATGGAAGATGCCCTGAGTACTCAGGTAGCTACACTGACGTGGGAGACCTGGAAGAAGCTTCTGGCTCCTGACTTTGGCCTGTCCCAGCTCTGGGCATTGTGGCCATTTGGGGAATGAACCAACAGATTATGTCTCTCTCTCTCTCTTTCTGTAACTCAAAATAAATAAACAATTTTTAATAAAAGAAACAAAAATAAATTAATTTTGCATATTGATTTTGTATCTTACAATCCTGCTGTGTTTAATTATTGATTCTAGTGATTTTCTATTGTCAAAGGAGCTTATATTGATCTCTTCCATTTTATCTCTCCCATTGTTACAAATTGAATAAATTTTATATTAAAAATATAAAATTTTATATATTAAAAACTCATAGCATTTTGCTACTGCTACTATGTAATATAATCTGTTACCTTTTAATGTGATTAAAAGTGAAATGAAAATGCATTTGATTTTTTTTAATTTTCTTCCCATTATATTTACCTTTAATCAGTTTCCATCATGTTATTTCTTTATGTAGAGCTGTGTCATTTAGCTAGCATCATATTCCTTCCTCTTGAAGACCTGTATTTTCAGGTTCATAGGATCTTACTATAAATGGGTAAATGCACATTTTTGTTTTTGTTTTTGATATTTATCCTGCTTTCTATTTTCTGAATTTCTAATCTGGAAGGGTATTTAATTAATTAGGGAAAAGACAGGCATTTTTTTCTTCCAACATATCTCCACCCTATTGTGTCCCTCTTTTAGCTTCCCAAATTACTGAATTTTGGAGACTTTCATAGTCTCTTTCAGTGCCTGGATGCTCCATTTTGATGGTTATATCTTCTTTTTTCCCTGTATCATTTCCATGGTGTCTCAGTCTTAAGCAATCGTTCTCTTCCTGTGTTTTCTGAGTACTTCACTGTGTTCATCTAGAGATCCATGCCCAGATATATTGATTGCCTCTTGTCTTTGAAATGGATTTTTTTTTCCTGTCCTTCCCCCCAAGAGTACCTTGATTTTTTTGTCCTCCTCCAAATGGCTTAGGGTTTTTATTCCATATGAGACCCAGGAGAAAGGGTCTAAGCAGGATTCCTTCCTTTTGTCCGGTGGCTACTGTCCTTTCCTGCCAGCCTTGGGCAACTTGGGTTGTTACTTGGAGATCTCATATTACCCAGAATCTATAAATGAGCATGCTTATGTCTGTGCAGAAGGGCCTATGAGTGACTGCTCATATTCTTTGTGTCTGTCACTACCAGTGATTCAATATTCCTGAGTAGATATGACCTTCAACAATGTATTATTTCAAATAGAGTTGTTTCAGTCAACCTCCAATGGTGCCAGCTTCAAATAATCAATTGCCTATTTATCTTTTCTTTGAGGCCACCATCTTTTGTTAAATTTTGTGTTAATTTATTGCTTTGTAGTCTCAGCTTCCTTATAGATTTAATAAAATTTGTGACTTTTCAGATGGTTTGGAAATTATGTTTTTTTGCTGTTCTTGTTGAAAGGGAAACAGTGAGATTAATTTCTTCTTTCTGCATAATACACAAAAGCCAACAGAGCTACATGTTAAGGTCTTCTACCTAATAAGGAGAAATGATATGATTGGTAATTTTATGTGTAAATTTGATTGAGACGGGGGCTGTTTTGTTGCCATGGATTAAGTCACTGACTGGAATGCTAACATTCAATATCAGAGTGCTGGTTCCAGTCCTCACTACTGTATTTTCAATTCAGCTTCCTTGGAGGCAGACATTTCTGAAATACTTTGATCCCTGCCACTCATATGGGGATGTGGGTTCTAGGCTTCATTCTGGAACGACATTGGCTGTTATAAATATTTGCGGAGTGAAGCTGTGAATGGAAGATCTTACTCTCTTCTCTCTCTCTCTCTCTCTCTCTCTCTCTGTTTCTGTCTCTCTCTTTCTCTCCACCCTTCCTTTGCATTTTAAATGCAAATAAATAAATAAATAAATGAGTGAGGTAAGGGATGCCAACATAGCTGGTAAAACATTGTTTCTGGGTGTATCCAGGAGAGTGTTTCCTGTAGACATCAGCATTTGAATTATTAGACTAAGTACAAATCATCCTCTTCAATATGAGTGAGTATCCCATAGTCTGCTGGGGCCCTAGATAAAAGAAAGTGGCAGAGGATGCATCCATTTATTCTTTCTTCCCAAGCTGGGACTTGAGCCTTCTTTTTCTTTTGGACATGAGCTCCTGATTCTCAGACCTTTAGATTCTGACATTTACATCCGGATCCCACCCTCAAAGTTCTCAATCCTGACCTTCCACCCCTGGAATGAGTGATATCATGTGTTTCCCTTGATCTTAGGTCTTAAGGCTCTGGCTGACTTACGCTGCCACTTTCCTGGTTATGCAGCAGATGGAAGGTATGTCATTGTCATTAGACTTCTTGGCCTCCAGAATCCCATGACTCAATTCTCATGTTAACATTCCTCATCTATGTATCTATGTCATATTGGTTTTGTATCTGGAGAACTTTGACTAATTTAGAAACATTTTATAAATAAAATTTTGAGATAAGCTTGGGTCTTTAAAATTTTTCATTTTTACATCTAATTATCTCTATTTTGTTTTCTTTTTGTTTCATAATGACTATTTGATTTATTTTAATTTTTAGAATAAGATAATCATTTTATTCAGTAGCCCCTTTGCACACAGATTTCAACTGAATAAGTTATACCTATGACTACCTTTCTCATCTTAATGCATAGTTGTCATTATAAGACATTTTATCTCCTTATTAGGGATCTGTATTTGGTTGGCCAACACACTCCACATTTTATATACTTCAGAAATAATGCCAACAATATATTTTGTCTTCATTTTTATTGTTGATCATTGTCTCATTTTCATTAAAATATACAAGAAATTTTCAAATATAAGCAGGTAATTGGTACCATGAAAAATTCATATTTTAAGCAAAATCTCTTTTACAATTATGTGATCATTTCTCAACTTGGCTGTTAGCAAAATATTTTGTAGCATAACAAAACAAAGAAGAAAGAGCTGAGGTTGTTTATTTTTATGCTATATTTTCCCTATTCTTTTGGCTTCACAGTTGAAGCTTTTTGTTTCTGCATGTTCAGATCAGGGCAGCCAATCTTCAGAGCCCTGTTTGGGATGTACAGGAATAAACAAGGAGATGCAAGGAATTCACTGAAAGTTGATGAAGCACTGTGTGTGTGTGTGTGTGTGTGTGTGTGTGTCTGTGTTTGAGGTGGGTAAACTAAGTTTTGTTTCTTCACAGTAAACGGAAATTGTCTTCTGGGCAGTGATAACAACAGTGTAAAGGTGATGATGAGTAACGTAAATATTCAATCAAAACCTAGGTAGCGTGGAGAGGTTTATGAACTACACACGGTATTACACTTTATTTTTCAATTTTTTTATATTATATATAAAGGCTAGTATAAGCATGCATCCATTAGAACAAGTTTGATAATGTGGATGCAATGAGAAAGAGAAAGACAAAATCAACTACCAGGCAGATTGTTTAAGTGGTTTGTTTTCCACAGTGTCCCGAAGAGTAGACGAGGTGTCTGGCATCTAGTCTTTTAAATCTCCTTTTCTCCAAAACATATCTGAACAACCAAATGTGGAAGAGAGGAAATTGGGCACCTCAAAATGACTCTTTTAAGAGCTTTTCTCTTGCTCTCAAAGAGATTTGTTTGTTTCTAAGAGATTTATTTTGTTATTATCACACCCGAAATGTACTAGGAAGAAAGAAAAAGACTTTTGTTAGCTCAGAACAATAGTAAATCAGCCTTCCAAAGTGCATGTCTGTCTTAAAGATTTATTTTGTTTTGTTATAATTGAGATGAGTCAAGGAGACAATAATATGGAAACACTTTTGATTCTGCATCAGGACAAAGGTTAGTAACTTAAAACTTCAGTGTCCTTGGAGTAAAAACATTTTCTAAATATCTATTGATGGTAAACGCTGCTATAGTGAGGATTACAGCACATTTGTTAAGAGCTTGCTATCCAAAATGTTAGAGAAAACAAGGATTTTTAAGAAATGAATTTTGTACTCTATTTTGTTTGCTATAGTGGACAGGGTATACATAGAGTAGAAATTGCTGTTTTACTTAGATAATCTGCCTAATGCATTTTGAGACACTCAATTTTTGTAGCAGAATGACTGTCAATTTTATTCTGCATTAGATGTAGTTTTGTCAGGCACTCATCCACCACACCTAGTTACAAAGTATCTGACTTTTAGGTTAATTTGCCTTTTGTCATTTCACATTTTTACATGAAGAATTGTTATTCTAGATAGTCAGACTTCTCCAAACCCAAGACTTATGATCTTGTTATGTTTGATAATTATTTACATCTGGAAGCTATCTGTGCATGTGTATGCGTGTGCATGTGTGTATGTGTGTGTGTGTGACTTTGTGTTTTTCCAATAAATAAATAAAACAAATTTAAAAAATGATGATGCATTACTTTAAAAAATTTAGCCTAGTGCTTAACATAGAGATGACTTTATACCTGTGCTTATATTCCTCATAGTTCCAAATTCAGTCTTTTTCCATTTTAAAACCAAGGGAATAAAGTCTTTAGAGATAAAGAGTTTAGTAACATGTGAGAGTTAAAGTCTTTACAGCTCTATGGGCCTATTGATTTAAGTTTTCTTTTCCTGTCCTTAAAAGACACAAACATGGCCTTATCAAAGATTATTTGCTAATCTTATTTGAAAAGTATATGTCAAGAGTAGAGCTAAAACTCAAAATATCAAGGATTGATCACCCATTGCATCATTTTATCCTGCTCCATGTATTTGGATTGATCACATCCTTTTTTAAATGAATGAAAAAAGAAAAATGAGTATTAAAATTCTCAATGCATTTTCTAAACCTCATAAGTTTTGGTACTTTCCTAAATTTACTACCTGCTTCCAGAGTCTTCTTGCGAAATGTATATAGGTTTGTATATATGATGTACTAATCTATCATTCCATAATCTTTCGTGTATCAGGTATATGTGAGAGAAATTCTTTGGAAAAATAAATAAGTTATGTACATATATTAAAGTCTGAAAAATCGTCAGAATATTTTCATAATGTGAAACTTCGATGAAATTTTTGGAGACCCCATGCATCTACTTCTCATATATACATATATGTCTATATAATGAAAATTATACTGAAGATAAATTGTATATTGTGGAATTATTTACTTGAAATAAGGCTGTTATTTTTTAAAATTTGAAATTTTGACATCATCTGATAAAAGTTTTAATTTTTCCTTGCTAGACTTACTAATGCCATAACAGCTTTGGTGGATTTTGCATCAGTTTTTGGTCCTGCTATCCATCCTCTAGAAGTAACTCATTCAACATTCAACAAACACTCAAATGTCTATCTTATGCTAGCGAAAGGCAGATAAAATGCTGACCAAGAAGAGATAGGCCTGCTGCTCTAGTGGAGTCTATAATCATAGGAATGACAAATATCAAATAATAAAACATTATAATAATTATGACTTATTGTACATAAGGAAATTGAAAAGTTCCATTAGAAGCTATGAAATAATACTTAATCATTATCAGTTTATCAAAGGATAGTAGGTTTAGATCTGCTCTATTATATGAATTTAAACAAACTTTGAAAAATATTTATTTATTTATGATTTGAAATGGGGAGGCACAGATATCTTTCATCCACTGCTTTCATCTCTAAATGCCCACAGCTGCCAGGATGGACGGGCGGATTACAGAAGCACAGAATTCCATCTGGATCTAACGAAGTAGTAGAAACTCATGTGGTTGAGCCATCACCTGCTGCCTTTCAGGATGCACAAAGACAGGAGGTTTGATTGAAAACAGAGGGTCTGAGACTCAAGCCAGAAATTCTACTGTGTAAAGCAGGCATCCCAAGCAGTGTCAAATAACTGCCCCAAACTTCAGCAAACTCTAAAACTGGTAGTTAACAGAGAACAAATTGAACGTGCAATATATGTGTTTAGAACCTACAGATGTGTTCAAAGATTGACTTCTAACATGTAAATGAGAATTTAAGATATGCATATGGGTGACACTGCCAATTGTAACAAAACAAATTGATATAATCAAAGATATGAGGACAGAAGGTTCTAAGCAAATCCGTTTTTTTAAACTTTTATTTTATTTATTTGAAAGACAAAGTTACAGAGAAACGTAGAGACAGAAAGAGAGGTCTTCCATCTGCTGGTTCATTTCCCAGGTGGCCGCAACGGCCAGAGCTGTGCTGATCCAAAGCCAGGAATCAGGAGCTTCTTCTGGGTCTCCCATGTGGGTGCAGGGGTCCAAGCATGTGGGCCATCCTCCACTGCTTTCCCAGGCCACAGCAGAGAGCTGGATTGGAAGAGGAGCAGCTGAGACAACTGGTGCCTGTATGGGATGCCGGTGCTTCAGGCCAAGGCTTTAACCTGCTTCGCCACAGCACCGGCCCCAGAAATCTATTATTTCTGATAAAGAGGGTTGGCACAAGGCAAACATTTGTGGAATCACAATACCATTAATAACTCACTCTCATTAATAACCTAGCAAAACAATTGAAGCAGGAAATAGGAATTTAAACTCTTGAGATTTCTTTAATCATTTCTTTTTGAAAAGTGCATATTCTCTTGCATTTACAATTACTTGATTGTAGCATGTATATAAGAGGATCCAGCTTATTTTTAAGGCTGTGATTTTTTTGATGCGGCATATGCTGTTGGTAAAATTAAAAAAGCAGCAAGGATTACATACCTCGCCTGTGATTATAAAGTAAATTGAAAATATCTTAGTGCAAAAATAAAAAGAAAAATAAAGAAAGGAAGGAGGAGGTGGAGTTGAGGAAGGGAAGGAAGGAGAGAAGGATGTTTATCTTTTCAGGATTATATCTATGAAATGTATGAAATCTATTCTCTTAATATTAATTTTTTAAAAAGATGACATCCCTTAGAGGCCTATTTTAGGATGAAAATGAGTGAAGGAATGCTAATTGATTAGTCTCAATTTTCCCAGAGAGTTGTTATGAAATCACAACAAAATAAATGTATAATAAAGTAGGTATGTTTTTTATTTGTTTAGTGTTTGGTTTGGAAATCCAAGTATATCCTGATTTCCATGAATAAATGTCTAAGGTAATTGTTTGGATTACAAAATTACTTTTTGAAATTTTTTTTGGGAATCTCAACAATGTAGGAATGTAAAAGAACACATTAATTGTGTATGTTCACAAAATCACTCAGATCTCAAGTCCATCCATATAACTCAAGTTTAGAACTCTTTAGAAAATGGGAAGATCTGTTTTAGATAAAATTAGAGGAATCATGGTGAGGTTTGATCATTAATGTATTTAGGTAATAAAAAAACTAAACGATAAGCCCATATCAAATTGTAACAATAAAAAAACAGCATGTTAAATGAACTTAACATGTGCCATTTTCTCTAAGAAATGCCATTGCAAATTCTGAGAGCAAGAAAATTCATTTCTAATAGTGAATTAATTTTAATTGTTTATTACTGTTTCATAAACAAAGAACTATGTCTTTGCAGTACTGTAAGTTCTACTACACATTTAGGGGCCAAGATATATGTCCAGAATTCCTCTAAATACATTCTAAACTCCAGCTAATGATAGGCTAGACAGCTAACACAGTCAATGTTAATGAAAGCCACAAATTTCTCATTATATAAGTCTTTTGCTTGATTCTTGACTTCACTAAACAAGTACACACACACACACACTCAATTTTAATTGAGATAGAGTGGCATCCAAACAAATTTGATTCCTAAAGAAGACTAACAGAACTTTAAATAACAATGCCTCTGAAACTACATTTTACTGCAGGAGGCGAACACAAAACAACGTCATTAGAGGTTCTGAAACAGTGCTGATATAAAAGATGTGCTGACAAGTTATTGACACCAAAGAAGCTATGCAATAATTTTTATTCTGTAATCATGAATCCAAGGAAAATTTCATAAAAGCCTGTATTAGCTTATCAAACTTTTTATTGATAGTATTCATATTTGTGGTTTGAACTTAGTGTTTTGTTTTTTTTTTTTTTTTTTTTTTTTTGACAGGCAGAGCTAGACAATGAGAGAGAGAAAAAGAGAGAAAGGTCTTCCTTTTCCATTGGTTTACCCCCCAAGTGTCCACTACGGCCAGCTCCTTGCAGTCAGCGCTGCACCAATCCAAAGCCAGGAGCCAGGTACTTCATCCTGGTCTCCCATGTGGGTGCAGGGCCCAAGGACCTGGGTCATCCTCCACTGCCTTCCCAGGCCACAGCAGAGAGCTGGACTGGAAGGAAGAGGAGCAACTGGGACAGAGTCTGATGCCACAACCGGGACTAGAACCCAGGGTGCCAGCACCGCAGGTGGAGCATTAGCCTACTGAGCCATGGCACCGGCATGAACTTAGTTTTTAATGAGAACTTTAGAGAGCCAGGCCAATGGGTTTGTAGTAGCGTTAAAGTAAGTGCATTCCTTGCAGTTAAAAGCAACCGCCTCATGAAGGATCCAAAACCATCAGTCACATTCTCTAATCTTCCTTCTATTGAGTCATAAAGAAACTGGAAGCAAGTTAAATGTGTATTAAACACCCTAGGACTTCATGATACAAAATGGATTTTCATAGAGGGCTTTTTATACTCTGCTACTCAATTCTGTACATTTTTGTTATGTGATCAGTCCAAATGGAACTCTCTAATGTTCTCACTGAAACTATGTTCAAAATTTAAATATATCTATCTAAATAGGTAGATAAATAGAATGATATTCCATTAAAAATGTTGATGTGTTAGTTCAATTGTCCAAATTTGCTTTGGGTATATTATCACAAAAAAAAAAGAATTGTTAATCAGTGTATTTCTTAGCTTGCATAGATATTAAAACATTTTCTTTTCTTTGCATCCTTCATGGGTAGCAATGCATTCAAGAAGGTATTTGACTAGAGTATATCTTCACATTATAAAATATTTTTGTGGGATCCGGTGTCATGGCAAAGTGGGTTAAGCTATGCTGCCTGCAGTGCCAGCATCCCAAATGGGTGCTCATTCCAGTACAGGCTGTTCAACTTCTGTTTTCCCTGCTAATGAGCCTAGCAAAACAGCAGAAGATGGCTCAAGTACTTGGACTGCTGCACCCACATGGGAGACCCAGATGAAACTCTTGGCTCCTGATTTTGTGCTGGCCCAGCTCCAGCCAGTGCAGCCACTGGAGAGTGAGCCAGTTAATGTAAGATCTCTCTCTATATATCTCTTTCTCTCTCTCTCTCTCTCTCTCTCTCTCTCTGTGCCTCTGCCTTTCAAATAAATTACCAAATCTTCAAAAATATTTTGTGTATATCTTACATTCTATAGAGTTATACATTTTTTGCCATCATGGTTACCAGATGATGGAGTCATTACCTCTGGGTTGATAAGTAATTATGTATTCTTTTGTATCACTAATAAACATCATATCCCCAACCAAATTTAGAAATAACTGAGCCTTTAATGTTGATCCTAGCATATCAACAAGTGTTCACAAGTCATTGACATCTCTCTATTTGTTGTTTAAGTTGTTCTTATTTGCAGTCTATCCAATTTGGCTCTTTCATGTTTTATTCCTTATGTTTAGGGAATAACACATTTTACATTCCCTTAACACTTTGAAAGATTTAAACTATATTATATACCACATTTACCAGAATTCTATCCTAATTCTGTACTCCTCAGAATTATTTTTTGCAAGAGAAAACTCAAGTAATATGTACTTGTTTTATTGAAATTGTTTCAAATATTTTATAGAGTACTAAATTTGGTGATATCAATCATATACAAGTTGATATTGTTTCAGTTACTTCTGTTTACTATATGAAATAATATTCTATTCTCATGTTATCTTTTTAGTGCTTATTTTCACAACATGCATCTACTATTTGAAAAAGAATTCTCAGTAGGGGAATGAGGAACAAATTGTGGAGAGGAATAAATGACATGGTCAAATGCCAATGTAGGAAGCCACCAAAAGGCTGCTATTGAAGTGAGAAATAATGTTTCCATTTAATTAAAGAAGAAGTAATTAAGGGATTTTAGCCAGTGGGTGTGGAATATGAATTTTTGAGATGTAAAATGATGAATACAGTTGTCCTGATCTTTGAATTTGAATGCCATGGTAAATAACATTACATGGAATATGTTTGAAAATAAAGACTAAAAAAAAGGTTTGCTTACTAAACTTTTCATTTTGTTTTGCTTTATTTTATCTGCTTTAGTTTTTATATTCTTATTCTAATCTAGGAAAGAGAATCTTTCTTTACCTGGTATAGTGAATTATTGTTCAGCTTTTCCTTCTTCTTTCACCCAATACCATTGTCATGTAAGTTTGCATTTTCTCCTTTTAAATTCAAAGTACACTCCCTTGTCTCTTGTTTCATTCTTGGCTATGTGAATTTCTCTTACTTACAAAATATATGTGAAAATAAATTGTGTCCATTTTGCACCAAAGCTGAAAGTGACCTCCATATTCCAACATTGTCTTGCATCTGTGCCACTGTCAGGTGGAGCACTTGTCCTTGCTAACCCAGTGGTCTAATGAGTACTAGTAACTCATGCAGCTGACTCTGTCCTAACACGCTCTTTTAGAGATACTCATCCTGGTGAAACAACAGAATCTCTCCAGCTTATTCACAGTGATAGGAAAAATACATGTCATTGTAATATTCAGGTAATATTTTTTTCTTTTCCATAGCAATAGTTGACTTATATATCATTCTAGTCTTTGATTTCTTCTTTACAAAGCCCTATGTTTTCAATGCGGGAACCAAAAATAGATGGACTAGGAATAATGAAGGCAGAAATATTATGCCAAGTGATATTTATAAATTATCATGTATAAAGTCAAAATTACTATGTGAAAAAATATATTGGTGCTCAGTTAGTTGTCACCTATAAAGGAGAACAAGTGGTATTTGTCCCTTTGGGATTGGCTTATTTCACTCAGCATAATGTTTTCCAAATTCCTAACAGGGATCACATTTCAGTTAAAATTTAAACACCTAAGAATAATTGTGTGTTAATTAGAGAGTTCAACCAATAGTATTAGAACAAAACAAAGTACTAAAATGGATAAAGTATTACATTGTACATCAACAGACAGCACAAGAGCTGATCAAGTCACTGTTTCTCATAGTGTCCATTTCACTTCAACAAGTTTCCCCTTTAGTGCTCAGTTAGTTGTCGCCAATCAGGGAGAACATATGATATTTGTCCCTTTGGGACTGGCTTAATTCACTCAGCATGATGTTTTCCAGATGCCTCCATCTTGTTGCAAATGACCAGATTTCCTTGTTTTGACTGCTGTATAGTATTCAATAGAGTACATGTCCCATAATTTCTTTATCCAGTCTACTGTTGATGGGCATTTGGGTTGGTTCCAGGTCTCAGCTATTGTGAATTGAGCTGCAATAAACATGAAGGTGCAGACAGCTTTTTTGTTTGCCAATTTAATTTCCTTTGGGTAAATTCCAAGGAGTGGGATGGCTGGGTTGAATGGTAGGGCTATCCTGTTAAAGTGAAATGAACACTATGAGAGACGGTGACTTGATCAGCCCTCACCCTGACTGTTGATGAACAGCTTAATATGTTATCCCTCTTAGTATTTTTTTTTGTTTGTTCTACTTAATACTTTTGGTTGAATACTGTAATCAATACACAATTTTTCTTAAGTGCTGAAACTTAACTGAAAAGTGATCGCTGTTAAATACAAGAGTGGGAATAAGAAAGGGAAGAGATGTGCAATTCGGGACATGCTCAAGCTGACTTAGCTCAAACGGTAGAGTTAGAAACATACCAGGGGATTCCAATTCAATCCCATCAAGGTGGCATGTACCAATGCCATCTCACTAGTCCCAGTGATCAATTTCTGTTCACAATTGATTGTAATGATAGGACTAAGAACCAGAGGGATCACATAAACAAGAATAGTGTCTGCAAATACTAGCTGATAGAATCAAAACGGGAGAGAATTATCCAACATGGGAAGTGAGATACATAGCAGACCCATAGAATGGCAGATGTCCTAAACAGCACTCTGGCCTCAGAATCAGCCCTTAAGGCATGTGGATCCAGCTGAAATGCCCATGAGAGTATTTCAGGCATGGAAAGCCAAGACACTCTGGGGGAAAAAAGAAAAAAAAACTAAATGAAAGATCTCCATGAGTGAGATCCCAGTGGAAAGAATGGGTCATCAAAGAAGGAGGTACCTTTCTCTGATGGAAGGCCACTTTGACCATGGCCTTGTCTAAAAAGTATCAGAGTCAGTGAACTCAGGGGGCTTCCATAGCCTTGGCAGCTCATGACAAGGGCCTAGGGTGATTACTGATGCCATAAACAAGAGTGTCAATTTGTTAAGTCAACAACAGGAGTCACTGTGCACTTACTCCTCATGTAGGATCTTTGTCCTTAGTGTGCTGTACATTGAGATTTCATGGTATAACTAGTACTCAAACAGTATTTTTCACTTTATGTTTCTGTGTGGGAGCAAACTATTGAAACCTTTACTTAATGTATGCTAAACTAATCTTCTGTATATAAAGAGAATAGAAAATGAATCTTGACATGAATGGAAGGGGAGAGGGAGAGGGAAAGGCGAGGGTTGCGGATGGGAGGGAAGTTATGGGGGGGAAGCCATTGTAATCCATAAGCTGTACTTTGGAAATTTATATTCATTAAATAAAAGTTAAAAAAAAGAAAAAATATATTAAAAATTTCCCTTATGTTCACCTTTCTCTTTTAACATTAAAGTGATCATATTAAAACAGATAGCACTCCTGCTGCAAACACAAAGATTCAAATCATCGCTGTGGCCCAACAGGTCACCCCCATATGTCCTAAACATACCTTCATCTTAAGACATGTCTTAATCTGCACTCTCACACGAATTATTTGTGCACTCATACTGGACTCACTGATATCCATCAATGGTTATAATTTTTTTTTTCTTTCTTTCTTTCTTTTTTTTTTTTTTTTTGACAGGCAGAGTGGACAGTGAGAGAGAGAGACAGAGAGAAAGGTCTTCCTTTTGTTGTTGGTTCACTCTCCAATGGCCGCCGCGGCCAGCGCGCTGTGGCCGGCGCACAGGCGCACCGTGCTGATCCGATGGCAGGAGCCAGGTACTTATCCTGGTCTCCCATGTGGGTGCAGGGCCCAAGGACTGAGGCCATCCTCCACTGCATTCTCTGGCCACAGCAGAGAGCTGGCCTGGAAGAGGGGCAACCAGGACAGAATCCAGCGCCCCGACCGGGACTGGAACCCAGTGTGCTGGTGCCGCATGGCAGAGGATTAGCCTAGTGAGCCACAGCACCGTCCCTCAATGGTTATAATTTAATGTTTCTTGTTATCACTCTCTGTGCACTTCCTTCATTCTACTGGAACAACTTTATTTTTCAGGATGTTACTATCTTTTGGATTTTTTACACGGTTCACTTTAATTATGTTTCAGGTCTCAGTTTAAGTACCATTTGTCATAGAGTTCTTTTAAACTACAGCATCTAGATTAACACTTCTCTTTTCACTCATTGTCTCCCACCACTTACTTTTGTTGTCTTTCTACCACTGCTCATTCCCTGGTAATTATATTATTAATCTTGTCACCTTCTTGCTATTCTCCTCTCCCTGATAGATGAGCCATAAGAACAGAGCTCTTAGCTATGGTGTTTGTGTTCACAACCGTATCTCCATAGCCTGGAATTTTATCCAAAATAAGGAACTTGCTCAAAAATATATTAAACCCCCAAACTGCAACCCCTGTTACCCCCTTGTCACCATCTCCTAGGGATTTTTGTCCAGTAAATATAAAGTCACTGTTATACAATTTGTGTAAATCCTATATATTAGCTGTACAAGATAGAACTCACAGTTAATTCAGTGTCTTGCATTTAAAACTCTGTTCAAAGGGAAAATCTATTCTTAAGGGTTTTTGTCACACACCAGAAAGACATGCAAGGGAGAGAGAAAATGAAAGAGAGAAGGGATGAAGGGAAAAGAGTAGCATATTTATTACCTTGATTGTGGTGATGGTATCAACTTGTCTGAATGTATGCAAACCCACCTAAGCATACATATTAAATATGTGCAGATTTTTCTATTTTAATAATATCTGAGTATGCTATGAACAAGTTTTACAATCAAGGTATAAATAAGTTAATCTTGCTTTAGTGATGTTAATAAGATCAAAGGGGATTAGGTAGCTATTACTCTGTCATCCAAATAGCATATTTCAAAGTTTTACTTTTATCCCAATAGTGGTATTTCCATGAACACTGAGCCAGCTCACTAGATTATAAGATCCCAGGTGTCTATGCTTCTGGATTCTTTGTAGTAGATAAGAGCTTTTAAATGAACTTTATTTCGTTGAAAATTTATTTTTTAAAAAAAATATTTATTTACACAAAAATTCACTCAACATGGATTAAAGATTTAAATCTACAACCCGACACCATCAAATTATTAGAGAGCATTGGAGAAACCCTGCAAGATATAGGTACCAGCAAAGACTTCTTGGAAAAGACCCCAGAAGCACAGGCAGTCAAAGCCAAAATTAACATTTGGAATTGCATCAAGTTGAGAAGTTTCTGTATTTCAGAAGAAACAGTGAGGAAAGTGAAGAGGCAAAGGATAGAATGGGAAAAAATATTCGCAAACTATGCAACAGATAAAGGGTTGATAACCAGAATCTACAAAGAAATCAAGAAACTCCACAACATCAAAACAAACAACCCACTTAAGAGATGGGCCAAGGACCTCCATAGACATTTTTCAAAAGAGGAAATCCAAATGACCAACAGGCACACGAAAACATGCTCAAGATCACTAGCAATCAGGGAAATGCAAATCAAAACCACAGTGAGGTTTCACCTCACCCCAGTTAGAATGGCTCACATTCAGAAATCTACCAACAACAGATGCAGGCGAGGATGTGGGGAAAAAGGGACAGTAACCCACTGTTGGTGGGAATGCAAACTGGTCAAGCCACTATGGAAGTCAGTCTGGAGATTCCTCAGAAACCTGAAGATAACCCTACCATTCAACCCAGCCATCCCACTCCTTGGAATTTACCCAAAGGAAATTAAATTGGCAAACAAAAAGCTGTCTGCACCTTAATGTTTATTGCAGCTCAATTCACAATAGCTGAGACCTGGAACCAACCCAAATGCCCATCAACAGTAGACTGGATAAAGAAATTATGGGACATGTACTCTATAGAATACTGTACAACAGTCAACAACAATGAATTCTGGTCATTTGCAACAAGATGGAGGCATCTGGAAAACATTATGTTGAGTGAATTAAGCCAGTCCCAAAGGGACAAATATCATATGTTCTCCCTGATCGGTAACAACTAACTAAGCACCAAAGGGGAAACCTGTTGAAGTGAAATGGACACTATGAGAAACAGTGACTTGATCAGCTCTTGTGCTGTCTGTTGATGTACAATGTAATACTTTATCCATTTTAGTACTTTGTTTTGTTCTAATACTATTGGTTGAACTCTCTAATTAACACACAATTATTCTTAGGTGTTTAAATTTTAACTGATAAGTGATCCCTGTTAAATATAACAGTTGGAATAAAAGAGGGAAGAGATGTACAATTTGGGACATGCTCAATTGGATTTGCCCCAAATGGTGGAGTTAGAAACGTGCCAGGGGATTCCAATACAATCCCATCAAGGTGTCATGTACCAATACCATCTCACTAGTCCAAGTGATCAATTTCAGTTCACAGTTGATCACACTGATAGGTCTAAGAGTCAAAGGGATCACACAAACAAGACTAGTGACTGCTAATACTAACTGATAAAATTAAAAATGAGAGAATGATCCATCATGGGAAGTGTAGGGAATTTATAGGGGGGGGAAGGCATTGTAATCCATAAATTGTACTTTGGAAATTTATATTTACTAAATATAAAAGGAAAAAAATAAAAAATAAATTGACTTCAACAAAATTAAAAAAAAAAAAACAAGGGAACTATGAATACTCTTGTAACTGTGTAAAAGGTTTTTTGCATTCATTACAATAAAACACTAAAGAGAATAATTATACCCTGCACATCTTGGATTATAAAATCAAAATGGCCTTAGCTTAGTAGAAAGTTTTTAATGGCCTACTTGATCTATAATTCTAAATAGCTATAAACTAATTTTGCTTTGCCATAGATTAAAATACACACAGGGAAATCAGTTTGTGGTTTGCTAACTAAAGGTTCATATCTGGTTTGCTAAGAAAAGATTCAGTAACTTCCTGATTGCAGATACAAACTCTTTTTGATTTGTGTTGGTACTTGGGGTTGATGATTTCTTTCTTCAGTGTCCTTCACACTTTTTGGAAATACTGAAAAATGTTGATGCTTAATGAAATAAATAAAAGCCAATCCAAACACACACACAAAAAAAATTTGTTTATTTATTTGTAAGAGTTACAGAGAAAGCGAAAGACAGAAAGAGCAATTTTTTTCTCTCCACTGGTTCACTCCGCAAGAGGCTGCAATAGACAGGGCTGAGCTAGGCTAAAGCCAAGATCCAGGAGCTTCAGCCAGGTTACCCACAACCGGGTAGAGACCAAAGCACTTGGGCCATCCTCCGGTGCGTTTCCAGGTCATTAGCAGAGAGCTGGATCAGAATTGGAGCAGAACAAAACTGAACGGGTACCCATGCGGAACGCCACATCATAGGCAGTGAATTTACCCACTATGCCACAACATTGACCATTGAAGATTTATTTCTAAGGTTACTCATCTACATTGATTAACATGCACAAATATAATAAAAGGAGAAAAATCCAACTGAATTTCATATAGCCAAAAAATAATTATTTTGCAATTAATAGGGCATAATGAAGAGAAAAAGAAATATTTGAGGATTTTCAAAAGGTCTAGCAGTGTCATTTTCAGAAATCTATTGGCATATCACTTACTTAAATGATGTTAAAGCATTTGTGTAAGAATGACTGAATGACGTAAATTTTCCTCATTTTTTCCTTTCATTTCGCTTCTCTCACCAGGTGTCTTGTTAAGTTGACTTAGGTACAGCAATTAGAATCAGTCTGCATTTCTGTAAACTTAAAAAGGTCAAAGCATGCCGATCAGTGGGAATTAGAAATAGGACTTGTTAGACTAGCCAATTTGACATATTTTATTTTCTATAAAAATCTTAAATTAGCAAAAGTTTTAATGATACTGAATGAAAAACATCAAAGTACGCTGAATATTTTGTTTCCAATGTAAAGTTATCAGATCTTCAACCGCTAATGACTTACTCATTATTCATGCTTGTCTCCAAATACTCCATTCAGAGGTTGGGAACTCATTTGCTTCAAATCACAATTTACCCCTATAATCCATTCTGAAAACTTAGTAAAGTCCATAAATATAAACATATTCCTATTTATGCTTTTATTGATCTGTTATTATCAAATCTATTTCCCTAGTTTCCTTTTCAAGAAATCTACTTTATTTTGTTCACCATAAAACTCTAAAGCATTGTTTTAAAATTAAAAACCCAGACTGGTTTTCTCCAAAATATTTTCATTATTATGGTTTCAATGTTTTAAGACATTCAGTCCCATTCTCCCAAACATTGTCCTTTTGTTTCTGTTTATTTCAATTCAAAATATATTTCTTCATGGAAAACTATCATTCCTTCCTTTTCTTCTCTGAAACCAAACACAAGTAAAACACTCAGGAAACAGAAACAATATTCAATGCAATTAGAAATCACTTGTAACTTAAACTGTGACAACAGTATACAAATGGAGAAATTTGATAAAAGTTGATAAAATTGAATAGGATGAAACAGTTAGGAATAAAAGAAAAAAATTAAAAGAAGACAGAACATGAACTGAACAGCCAGAACAGGTTTATCCAGAGACAAAGCTGAGAGGGACACATTAACGGAAAGGATAGAGAGCGCCATTCTTGTACATACTATGGGTTTTTATAATCAGAGCTGCTTTTGGTTCTGGGTGGGTGGCTTTAGGCAAGGGAGGCTTTATAAACTTGGCAGGCACTAGTTTTTTCAAGCTTTGGGTGGGGCTGTCTCCTAAGCTGGTGGTGCCCCTCTAAGACAATGGTATTCCTGCTGCAACTGTAAAATAACAGCACTCCTGTTCAGGATCCAGCAGAAACAAAATGCTAGTGGTGATATTCATAAGCAAATCAGTAAAACACAAAATTTTCAAAAATAAAAGGGAGTATCCTGACAGACAAAGTCAGGAAACATTTGTTGGGAACATGAATTGCAGAAGTCTCTCACAAAGAAATTTATTAATATCACAGAATGGCAAAATAGCATGGGGAAAACAAGGCAGGTCCAGAAGTATTGCACTTGCAAAAAGAAATATATCAAGTAGCAGTTACTCTCAATTCTTCAAAGTTAAGCAAAGTCAAGAGAACCCACCCAAACCAAAAAATATTCACATTGCCAAAACTTTCACAAACATCATAGGGGTTTATTTATGCCTGAAGTCAGTAAAACTTGGAGCCCTGAGACTTCTGCCATCACCTCTGTCAAACACTCCCTCCACCTGGAGCATTTTCAGGAAAGGTCACTACATTGAAATGTAAAAGTAGTTTAAAAGGATTCAGAAAAGTAAGAGATATAGGGAGAAAAATCTGAAAATGGATAAAATATAACACATACAAAAACATGAGAAAAATCTGTTAGATCAATGGAAAAAAATATGCAAAAATGATAACATTTCCATGGCTCTAAGTGAACAATATGGTTCCATGGAAATCATGGGCAAGGAAGGAAAATTCAATGAAAAATATGTTTAAAACTTAGATAAAGAAAACAAAGTATGGTGATTTTAGACTTACAAATGTGTAGAAGAAACATAAGATCACTCATGGCAATAAAGTATTTAGAACAAATAAAAGACAAGTGGCACTGTTGAGGAAATATGAATGAGTCTTGAGGATACTGAGCAAAATAAAATAATTTAAAAGTGAGCTTTCAGAAGGCAGTGAGCAAATCTTCAGACACTTTGCCAGGAGCATTTCACTTGGTAACCAAGAAAGGCCTTTCACACAGGAAAAAAAAAGGGGGGGTGGGGTAAAAAGCGGGACCTGCATTATGTCCTGCAGCTCTACTTCTGACACAGCAAGTGCTTGAACACCTGCCACCCACAGAAGAAACTTGAATGGAATTCCTGTCTCCTGCTTCAGCCTGTCCCAGCCCTGTCCATTTAGAGAATGAACCAGCTAATGGAAGATCTCTCTGTCTCTTTCTCTGTCTCTTCCTCTCATTGTAACTCTACCTTTCAAATAAATAAATAAAACTTTAAAAATAACTTAAAATTTTGAATGTTCATAGACAAATAACAGAGATATCAAACTGCTAAAAGAAATGTGCTAAAAAGGTAACTATGTTACTGAAACCTGCAAGAATAAAATAAAACTTTATAAAAGAGAACTTTTTTTTCTGAGTAAATTAAGCTAGAGTTCAGTGATGAAAATTGCACAATATAAACTAGAATATTAAAAAATATATATTAATGGCTTAATCCTGAGTGAAGCTAGTAGTGTAGTTAGTGAAGCTACTCAGGAATGCATTTTTGAAGAAAAAGGCAATAGAAGATTAAGAGTCAGAGACAGCAGAAAAACATTGGTATGTTTTCAGCCTTCTTCGAAGTAAGATTAGAATAGAGAAGAAAACGGAACAACAGCTACCAAGTCACCAAAAGCTTTGGCATAATCCACGAAGTTTACATTCTACCAAAGCTTCATTCGCTTATAAAGTGAAAAATATTTCAAAATTTGCAAGATCTTTTTTTATTTAATAAATGTAAATTTAAATTCCTCCATCTTGTTGCAAATGACCGGGTTTCGTTGTTTTTGACTGCTGTATAGTATTCTATATTAAGCCAGTCCCAAAGGGACAAATATCATATGTTCTCCCTGATCGGTGACAACTAACTGAGCACCAAAGGGGAACCTTGTTGAAGTGAAATGGACACTATGAGAAACAGTGACTTGATCAGCTCTTGTCCTGATGGTTGATGTACAATGTAATACTTTATTTTGCAACTTTGGGTTTATTCCATTGGCTTTTTTTTTTTTTTTTTTTTTGACAGGCAGAGTTAGACATTGAGAGAGACAGAGAGAAAGGTCTTTCTATTTCCATTGGTTCATCCCCCAAGTGGTTGCCATGGCCCGTGTGTTGCGGCCGGTGTGCTGCGCTGATCAGAAGGCAGGAGCCAGGAGCCTCCTCTTGGTCTCCCATGCAGGTGCAGGGCCAAAGAACCTGGTCCATCCTCCACTGCACCGGCCACAGCAGAGAGCTGGACTGGAAGAGGAGCAACCGGGACAGAATCTGGTGCCCGGACCGGAACTAGAACTCAGGGTGCTTGTGCCACAGGCGAAGGATCAGCCTAGTGAACCGCGGCACCGGCCTCCATTGGCTTTTAACGGACATAAACTGTGGTTGCATTGCACTCTTTAAATAAGTGTTGTTTGCAATGTAATAAGAGAAAGTATAAGATTATCTTCAGAGTCATAATAAGATTTAGAAGCAATAATATATATTATCATTTAGACAAGTGGCAGGTAAACCTGTAAGCCTCTGTCAACTCATAATAGCAAACAGGATTACTTGAAATTTACAAATTTAAAATGAACATAAGTCTCAGCTGCTTATCTATATGATCATTACCAAACATTTTAAAATGTATCTGGTATGGTCAGAAAAAATATGTATAGGAGGTTGGCGCTGTGGCATTGTCAGTCAAGTGGCAGCCTACAGCCCCAGCATCCCATATGAGCACCTGTTAGAACTCAGGTCCTTGCTATTGTGTCTAGAAAAGCAGCACTGCATGTCCCAAGTACTTGGACCCCTGCACCCACCTGGGAGATTGGGATGAAGCTTCTGGCTTGATGTTTCGGCCTGACCCAGCCCTGGCCATTGAGGCCATTTGGGAAGTTAACCAGTGGCTGGATGACTTCTTACTCTCTGCCTCTCTGTCTCCCTCTCTATAACTCCACCTTTCAAATAAACAAATAAATCTTTGAAAAAAATATAAAAAAGAAAAGAAAACATATGTATAATGGCATTCTTAAATCTCAGGTTAATGTGAGGCTCAAGTATAATTCCTATCACTGGCAATAGGATTGGGAAGGACTATAATATATTCATGCTGTGAAAATATCATATTATCTGTCTCCTGAGAAAATTATAAAATAAGATAAGTTTGAAACTATGGCTAATAACTTTAAATACACAAAAGTAATTTTAGCTTTCTCTGGAAATATGAACTTCTCAAGTGCCTCTGTAATTGAGCCTGTATTAACATTGTTCTGATATCTATGATTACATTAGCATGCCTTAATCCAGAGCTTTTAAATGTGAATGCCTTGCATAGAGTTTAAGCCAGGTTATGATTATATTATAAAATATGGAAACCCTCTGCACATCATTTATGAGTTGACTTAAGATCTTGTCCTTCTCTTATGGTTATCATGACTTAAAATGCCCTTGCCCACAGCAAAAATAAGCTGTCAAATATGTTTATAAATTTACTAGTTGAAGACCTCCTCTAGGACACATAAAAGTTATCTATATTGAATTAATTACTCAGACACAAGCACACTTTATCTACATCCAGCACAAATTGGTTCTGGGTTGAAGTAGTGCCCTTCTGACCAGCTTGCATTGATTCACACTAGTTTTCTTGAAAACAATTGAATCATTTTGCCTCGCTTTTCTCTTTATTGCTAAAACGAATTTTGTCCTGCTTGACAGTGCAAATCCCATTTACTTGAGTTATTATAAATGATTAAGAAAGGCATCCAGATAAAACATACACTTAGCTTTTAAAAAATGAGAATATGATACTCACATATCCTGTAAATCAGAAAAACACATAGGGATTAACGCAAAAATTAAATGCTACTCAGTTTTCAAAATAAACTTGTGAAATAAATATATTTTGTTATTGAGAATGGGTATTAATATCACATTTAGGGGAATAACTTAAAAAATCAAATAAACAATTTAGTGTGTGTGTTCATTGAGCCGGCATTTGCAATTCTACAATTCTATTTTATAAAAATGGTCACATGAAACACAAATACAATAATAAAATTATTCATTGAAATGTTGTTTACAATAACAAAAGGAAGAAATAACAATGCTTAAAATAGAATTGTTTGTAGCAATAATATTTGTATTTCATAATTTATGGCACATAAATAGATGTAATAATCCATTTTATGAAAATGGAAGTAACCTCTTAAAAACAAAGGTTCACATAAAAAAAGACTCTAACATACTTCAATGTTAAACATAATTTTCGGAAGGATATTTGATGCAGTAGTTAAGTTGCTGCTTGAGAGGCCTGCATCTCAAAGAACATGGGTTTGAATCCCAACCCTACTTTTGATTCTAGCTTTCTCTAGGTTCATTTTGCAAAAGCAGCAAGTACATTGCTCCCTGTCACCCACATGCGAGGCCTGGAT
The DNA here is from genome assembly GCF_051225735.1 of Oryctolagus cuniculus. Lineage (NCBI taxonomy): Eukaryota > Metazoa > Chordata > Mammalia > Lagomorpha > Leporidae > Oryctolagus > Oryctolagus cuniculus. Next base: position 68,108,115 of record NC_142871.1, on the reverse strand, counting down.
TGAGTTTGTGATACTTGCTTAGCCTAGTCTAGGCCTGGACATTGTTGTCATTTGGGAAGTGAATTAAGAGTAGACGTCTCTCTCTGTCTCTCTCTCTCTCTCTCTCTCCTTTTCTTTGGCTTTCAAATAAAAAAAAAAAACACAACTACACTGAAAATTGGAAATTTCAACTAACAGAATTCCTCATTGGAATAACTGAGATACATGGTAGAAGTCTTGACAGACATATATGTATGTGCATTGCTGTGAGTATATGGAAGTTAACTCTTAATTCATTGTTGCTCCACATAATAATTATTTTCTCTGAATCATAAAAATGCAAAAGTTTTAAGTTATTTAATTTTTATATTTAGGGCATCTATTTCAAGTTTTAAAATCACTAATCTCTCAGATTATCTGTAACACTGTTGAAAAATGAAAGCACTGATATATCATCTATCTATAAACCTATCTTCTATCAACTAAAAAAATCATCTGACTGTATATTTTTGCTTATAGCAATCAAGTTTTATTCTCAATGAACAATGTAATAATAAAATATCCTAAGCAAATCAGTATAAATAACTTTATCTTTGTTCATATTTACCAGCGATAGACCTAAATTAATTAAATTAAATTGGATTATTCATTTAAAAGGACAAGAATTTTACCCACAGAATCAATACATAGACTACAACTTACAATTATTTTTTACTGAATGGCATTAAAGAGAAGTTATAAAATGAAAACATTGGAGATCCAAGTACAGATTAATTTCTAACCATTTTCTCATTTCATTTCAGGGGTCTAATAGATTTTGTCCCTTATTCTGTTTCCATTACACTGTGATTTCACAATTGCCAGGAGAATAAATTAATTCTCTGTAGTTTTCCTTTCTTTCTTCAGGAGAATGCATTATTAAAGAACTTTATACTCTTACAGCTCATTGCACTGTGTGTTCCAATTGATGTGACAAAGATGTTAACAAAAATAGAAAGAGACTCAGTACATTTTGGAGAAAGTAATTAGAATAAAGAAAGTGGTACAAATTTTATCCATTGTTCTGACCTATATTCTAATATGATATCACTCTTGAAAGGTAAAAGACAGCCAAATATATAAACATTTATTCAGAAATCTGTATAATACATCATTGCAAATTTTCTTTAACACTTCTATAAGCAAGTGTCTTAAAGTTTCAAGGTCTTATAAATTAATGTTGTGTCAACAAAGATTTGCCTATACTATATTATTTTTATACTTTTACTCTATTTTAGTTCACACATGCACACTCTGAAGCAATAAAGGGGCCAAAAACTTTCTAAGTTTTCGTGTTTAACTTTGTTGCATTCAGAAATGAAAGAAAACTTATCAATCCTAATTTTGGAATAGTTATAACCTGAACAAGAGATTTGCCATTCAACATAAATCACCTTCATCAATTTTCTAGTGTACTGTATTGGAAGTTATCATTAATGGCAAAGATTTTGGTAATTAGAATATTTATGTTTTGAAGCAAATATCATAAATTCAGGTTGTTTTTTTTTTTTTAACAGGCAGAGTTAGACAGTGAGAGAGAGAGAGAGAGAGAGACAGAGCGAAACGTCTTCCTTTTTCCATTGGTTCACCCCCCAAATGTCCGCCATGGCCGCTACGCTGCAGCCGGTGCTGTGCCGATCTGAAGCCAGGAGCCAGGTGCTTCCTTCTGGTCTCCCATGTGGGTTCAGGAGCCCAAGCACTTGAGCCATCCTCCACTGCCTTCCCGGGCCACAGCAGTGAGCTGGACTGGAAGAGGAGCAACTGGGACAGAATCTGCCGCCCCAACGGAGACTAGAACCCAGGGTGCTGGCGCTGCAGGCTGAGGATTAACCAAGTGAGCTGAGGTGCAGGCCAGTAAATTTTTTTTTTTGATATTTAAAAGTATTTATTAGAATCAAGGACCTCCAGTCAGAGCAGAGTGGAGGGGGGCTTCCAAGAGAGGAAAAATCCAAAGGGGACTGGTGGCAGTCAGTTTTAAGTACAATTTTGAAAGAAAAAAATAACTTATGTGGGGGGTGGGGGTGGGGGGGAATCCAAAGACACCATTTACAATTCTCCATCCTGTCTGGCCTGCTAAGGGTGGGGTAGATAGCCTGCTTTCACAATAAGCTGTGAGCTCTGGACGGCTCCCTTGCTATTCTCATGGTAAATTTGGAGATTCCAAAGGAAGCAGCGTGGCCTATTAGTTCTTGTTGAAGATAATGTTTTGGAAAAGGAAGCAAATATTTCACACCCCAAGTTGCATTGGGATCCCCTGACTATCTATTAACCCATCTGACTCCTCACATTCCCTCCTCCTGGATATGGAAACCCTAACATCTGTTAGGGGGAACTGGGCGATGATCACTCTGGCTGCTTCATGCTGAAAAGGGGTGTCTTTGGGAAGGGGAGTCAAGTCAGGGTTGCAGCAGGAGGTGGCTTCTCAGCAGAGGGTGACTTCTCCAGGGGATGCAGTGCCAGCTTGCAGACACTGCTTCCCTTGGAGGTTTCATGTGTATGGCCACCTAGAATTTTACTTTTCTAAGTCCACAGAAAATGAATCTAACAAGCAGTTTAAACTCACAGGATTTAAAAATCACAGGACCAAGGACACAGTCATTATTAGAGGCCCTAAGAAAAGTGTGTAAACCATGAGCCAGTTTTTTCATGGAGAGGCAAATAAAAACTGACAAAAAGGGCTTGAAAATAATCAGGTGGATTTAAAGTCCTGTCAGTTATGAGGCTCCGACCTATGTCTCTTTACATGCGGTTCATCATAAGGGAGACACCCTGTTGACTTCCATTACCTAGCTGGCCTGGGAGAAGAGCTGGATGGAAGAGAATCAGTTAATATACAGTTCTGCTTGCAATGTTGTTGACCCTACTTGGCCATCCCCTTGACAGCAGTGGTTACTTTCGAAGCTGGATGAGTGAAGGGCTTGGCTTTACAGCTTAGAGTTAACAAGGTCTAGGGCTCTGACCTGGAGCCCTTTGACTCCAGGGCAGGCGCGTTCCCAGTGACCCAACTCCTGGCTAGCATAGTTGCCAGGGCTCTTCATAAGCTGACTTATGCTGAAGCTCTGGCTTTCCACATCGAAAACCAATGCAGTGGACTGGCCTTTTGGGTCTCTTCGATGGCAGATCACTGTGTAAAGCAGCCATTAATTGGCCTGCCACCTATCTTTATATTGCTTCTGCAGCCTAGCTTCCTCTTCCTTCTGGTTTTTGTTAACACAGACCAGAGGAAGCCTTTCAGAGAATGCAAGTCAAGGGGGTGCTCTGAACCTAATCTTTGGTGGCCTACACTAGAAATTTGTAGTCACAGGCATGTTCTGATAGTGGTTCTTCTTTGAGGCAGACAATGCCCACGAGGAAAGCTATGTCAAAAATGATGACCACCTTATTTCTTAAATTTTAAGTCAATAATAAAACTCTCTCTCTTTAGTTTTAAAAAGGGATGTTTTGCCTGTTTACTGTGCCCAATGCAAGTAAGTCTAGCTGCGGAATCATAATTAAAGCTCTGATTTTGGCTGTGCTATTATTACAGGAAAGTATTAGCCATCCCTTTTATAAGGTCTAAAGATCAAATTGTACATTCTAGAGAGTTCTTCAGAATAGAATTAGTTTCCTATCTTGAAGAAAATAGAGAAATGAGGGAATGAGTTAGGCTTCCCAGATTGCTTACATTGTTTAAATATGTAACACAAGTATAACTTGTTTGACCAGCAAACCCAAGTGCAAACATGTCAACAAATTTATAACATCTGATGCAGAAATTTAGGTCACACAAACCAAAAGGGTATCTGATTAACTTAACAGTTTGAATAAGCCAATTGAAACAGAGCTCTTAATAAATTTCCCATGTATACATACAGTATGTGTATACATGTAACGTAACATAAATGATAGAACAATAAAGCAGCTTCAGTAACAGTTTCCTAAGATCTTTAGCTATTTTTTTTATTACCATCAACCAATTAGAATTTCTGCTCTTAGTAATCTGAGTTAACCATATTTTAAGTTGGAACCTGTAGAACATTATTAGCTTCATCTGCAAATATCAATTTGGTTTTCTTCAAAAAATTTCTTAATCATGCACTGTTCTAAAGTCCAGTGGATATACTGAATTGTTATTGCTTTAGTGTATTCCTTTAAATGTTAAGTATAATGATAAAATGTATAATGACCAAATTCTACTCAAATTTACATATTTTTATTTGACCAGCAGACAGATGTAAATAGGTTATGGTAGATAGATTGATAGATAAATAGAGAGATAGATAGAAAGATAGACAGGTAGATATAGATAGATAATCATACAAAGTTGCATTTGGAGCAATTTGCAATGCACTAAGCATTTTATCTAATCCAAAAATAGTCCAAATTTATAATTCACATAACAACCTCAGTGTCAATTTATAGATTATAAAATTGAGATTCTGAAAATTAAATAATCCAAGATGATGTAGCTAGAGTGATCAGCATCCAAGTTTTAAAGTGTAGGTTTTCCTGTTCTCAATTTATGAGATTGCTTCTTCAATTTCACGGACTCACAGATTAAGGCAGATGATGGTCATTGATACTTACTTATGCAAGTTCTTTAGTTCCAGTATTTTATGAAATGAGCATAGAATAACAATTTCTGATATAGTTAATTTGATACATTTATTTATTTACTTTTTGAATATAAGAAATATATAATTGATAATAATGCAGCAGATAAATGAAGTGCGTATTATAAATACATAGAGGGCATATTTTGGGTCTGTATACTTTTAGAGATTTAACTTCACAAAAGATAAGGAGTTGATAAAATCTAATGTACATTTTTAACCCATTTAATTTACTGAAAGAATTTTGATGTTAGTCTGAATGATAAACTTAGCCTTTTTTTCTGTCTCAAAACTTGATAAGAAGTCATTTTGAATGTTTCATTTTATTAAATAACTTTAAATTTTACTTGTTTAACTTACTTCAATTTTATAATGTTAGTTCTGATACGTTTGCCCAATTCCCTTCAAAAATCTAACTGTATACATAAATAAATTGACACAATGGTTTTTCCATGAAATACCTTGTCATATTTAGTGAAGCTTAAGATGAAATTACAAGCTAAAACATAACTTATGTATACAAATTAGGTATAGTGCAACAATTAACTTAGAATTGGACGTTAGTATCCTGCTGTTTTCTTCCATTTTTTTTTTGTTCCCATGTCAAAATCAAATATAAATGCAATTACTTTCCATGAGGAAATAAATGTCAAAAATTCAGTATTCAAAAAGGCAACAATCACAAAGCTAGACGACCAAAGCAATAACTTTCTGAAGATAAGAGGCAGGCAATTAACCCTGGAGCCAGATCATCAAATCATGCAAAGAAATCTCAGATCAATAGAGAATAGTTGCAATGTGACTTTGTAAAGTAAGCAAAAAATATAAAGATTACTCTTTATCAGGCTGGTGATGTGATTTTTAACCCCTATTAATTATCCTCAATATGATAGTAACTAACTAAAATCTAAGAATCTCTTCCAGATTAAAAAAAAAATCCTTTATTAAATCTATGTTACGAATGTCTTTACTTCCAGCTTGATGATATCGAATCTTTATTTGCCTTCAGCAAAAAAGATAAATTCCTATTTAGGATACTTGTAAACACATTATTGTGTCTTTTCCTCAGTTTCTTGTTGGAGATAGTGGCTAAGCTGGATGATAAACATCGTAATACATGTCAAAACTTTTCTAGATGGCTGTATCCTTATCTTGAAATCTAAACTTTTTATTCATAATCATTATAGAATTAGAATACATACACACATAGAAGTCCATTACAGAGCCCCATTAATAGTTAAAGAAAACAGCTAATGGAAACATAACACCAAAATATTTTATATGCATTTAGTAGTTGTCTTATAAAAGGCTTTATCAGATATATAAAAGTTTAAAATATGGTAGACTTTAGGGTTTCTAGAATCCCTCCAAATTATTGCAGTTTAGAAAGTGCAACTCCCCTTCTCTCTTTCTCCTTCTCTCTTTCTCCTTCTCTCTTTCTCCTTCTCTCTTTCTCCTTTCTCTCTCTCAGAAACACATACAGCATCACAACCACCACCATCACCACCACACTAATGCATGACTTCTAAAATTCTGTTGTGAAGATAATCATCCAATATTGCATGAATGAATATTCCTTCCACATTGTATATATACTACACAACATTATATTTTATAAGGTAAGTATATGGTATGCTATAAATTTTTAAATTTTTAAAAAATTAAATTATAGCTATATAAAATATAATAAAAATGATTACATTTACACTTTCTAGACTTTCATTTCCACCTCATAATAGAAACTACAGAAATTCAGCAGTGGGGTTCAGTGTCTGTTCTGTCTTCTGTTAGCTGCTACAAAAGGATGATCCTGAGTAAATGCACTGAATGTTTCTGCAAGTCTCCCACTATAGTCAATGTAGGCAAAAGGACTACAGGGTCTATAACAAGGCAGCATATACTGACTCTTCCTTTTAGATAGCCAGGTTTGACTACACAACTACAAGATTCCTTTCACTGTATGATTTTCAGCCACCTATCTTGAATGATTGGACCCAGTCATGCCTCTAATAATTTGGGTTTTACTCAGTTTTACAACAGTTTCACTGAGACTAGTGGTGCTTATTAGTGTTTGAATCATTAAGAAGCTTGTTTCACAGCTTTCCAATCTTCATTCAGAACTGGGTGTGTTCTAGCTCCTATTTCTGTGTGATAGATGATAATAATGTACTAGGTTTATATCAATTTACAAATTTCAGCAATTATAATCACAAGCTGCCCTGTCAAAAGACAGAGTACTTTGAATTCCTAACTAAATTAGCCAAGATGAGTTTATATTTCTCATAACAAAAAACTTAGTGACATTAAATTTGATTTCAGTACTGTGCAAAAATCTAGAAATTAAAAGTTTTAATATAGTAAAATGGACATGGTTCTTTATATGGTAAACCTGTTACTTCTTCTTCTTCTTTTTTTTTTTTTTTTTTTTTTGACAGGCAGAGTGGACAGTGAGAGAGAAAGGTTTTCCTTTTGCTGTTGGTTCACTCTCCAATGGCCGCCGCGGCTGGCATGCTACTGCCAGCGCACCACGCTGATCCGATGGCAGGAGCCAGGTACTTATCCTGGTCTCCCATGGGGTGCAGGGCCCAAGCACTTGGGCCATCCTCCACTGCACTCCCTGGCCACAGCAGAGAGCTGGCCTGGAAGAGGGGCAACCGGGACAGAATCCGGCACCCCGACCGGGACTAGAACCTGGTGTGCTGGCGCCACAAGGCAGAAGATTAGCCTAGTGAGCCGTGGCGCCGGCCCTGTTACTTATTTCTAATGAGTGCCATGCTGAATATTTTATTTTGTGTAACACAAATGATATTCATATTGTCAAATGAAGTATGTTATAAGTAAGAGCTCCAATTCTGTGTTAAGATGAATTTCTAAATTTGTGGTTTGGGGCTGGAATTGTGGCACAGAGGGTAAAACATTCACTTGTGATGCCTACATAACCATATAGGCAATTTATGTCCTGATTGCTTCATTTCCAATCCAGCTCAATGCTGCTGGCCTGGGAAAAACAGAGGATGGACCAAGTGATGAGTCCCTGTCACCCATGAGGAAGACATGAATTAAGCTCCTGGCTCCTAGCTTCAGCTTGGCCAAGCCCCAGGCATTGTGGTCATTTGGGTAGTGAACCAGCAGATGATGAATCTCTCTTTCTCTCTCTCTCTCTCCTACTCCATGTAATTCTAACTTTCAAATAAATAGATAAATCTTTAAAAACTTGTATTTTCTTTTTTTTTTAATTATACATGTGTTTATTTCCCCCAAAAACATTTTATTTAATGAGTACAAATTTCATAATAACAATTTAGGAATATAGTGATTCTTCCCACCATACCTGCCCTCTGACCCACATTCCTACCCCACCTCCTATTCTCTCTCACATTCCCAGTCCCATTCTCAATTACAATTCATTTTCAATTAACTTTATACACAGAACAATTCTATACTACAAGATTTCAACAATTCGCACACATATGCACACATAGACACAAACTGAAGCCAAGTTTTACAGTTAATTCTCAAAATACAACTCATCACGAGGTTTCAACTCAACCTGGTTAGAATGGCTCACATATAGAAATCTACCAACAACAGATGCTGTCAAGGATGTGGGGTGTGGGGAAAATGGACACTAATCCACTGTTGGTGGGAATGCAAACTGCTAAGGCCACTGTGGAAGTCAGTTTGGAGATTCCTCAGAAACCTGAATATACTCCTACCATACAATGCAGCCATCCCACTCCTTGAAATTTACCCAAAGGAAATTAATTTGGAAACAAACAAACAAACAAAAAAGCTGTCTGCACCTCAATGTTTATTGCAGCTCAATTCACAATAGCTAAGACCTGGAACCAACCCAAATGCCCATCAACAGTAGACTGGATAAAGAAATTAGGGGATATGTACTCTATAGAATACTATACAGCAGTGAAAAACAATGAAATCTTGTCATTTACAACAAAATGGAGGAATCTGGAAAACATCATGCTGAGTGAAATAAGCCATTCCCAGAGGGACAAATATCATATTTTCTCCCTGATTGATGATGACTAACCGAGCACCAAAAAGGAAACCTGTTGAAGTGAAATGAATACTATGAGAAAGAGTGATTTGATCGGCCCTTGTCCTGACTGTTGACGTACAACTTAATACTTTATCCCATTTAGTATTTTTTTGTTCTACTTAATACTATTGGTTGAACTGTTTAATTAACACACAATTATTCATAGGTGTTTAAATTTTGACTGAAAAGTGATCCCTGTTAAATATAAGAGTGGGAATAAGAGAGGGAGGAGATGTACAATTTGGCACTTGCTCAATCTGACTTGACCCAAATGGTGGAGGTAGAAACCTGCCAGGGCATTCCAATACAATCCCATCAAGGTGGCATGTACCAATGCCATTTCACTAGTCAAAGTGATCAGTTTCAGTTCACAATTCATCACAATGAAGGGATTAAGAGTCAAAGGGACCACATAAACAAGACTAGTGTCTGCTAATACTAACTGATAGAATCAAAAAAGGAGAGAACAATCCAACATGGGAAGTGAGATACACAGCAGACCCATAGAATGGCAGATGTCCTAAACAGCACTCTGGCCTCATAATCAGCCCTTAAGGCATGTGGATCCAGCTGAAGAGCCCATGAGAGTATTTTAGGCATGGAAAGCCAAGACACTCTGGCAAAAAACCAATAAAATGGCCTAAATGAAAGATGTCTGTGATTAAGATCCCAGCAGAAAGAATGGGCCATTGAAGAAGGAGGTACCTTTCTCTGAAGGGAGGAGAGAACTTCCACTTTGATTATGACCTTGTCTAAATAAGATCGAAGTTGGCGAACTCAAGAGGCTTCCATAGCCTTAGTAGCTCATGACAAGAGCCTCGGGTGATTACTGACATCATATATAAGAATGTCAATTTTTAAATCAACAACAGGATTCACTGTGCACTTACTCCCCATGTAGGATCTCTGTTCTTAATGTGTTGTACTATGTGAACTAATGCTATAACTAGTACTCAAACAGTACTTTATACTTTGTGTTTCTGTGTCTGTGTGGTCTGTTGAAATCTTTACTTAGTATATACTAAATTGATCTTCTGTATATAAAGATAATTGAAAATGAATCTTGATGAAGAATGGGATGGGAGAAAGAGTGGAAGAGGGGATGGTTGTTGGTGGGAGGGTGATTATGGAGCTAATATACTGTTATAATCCTAAAGTTGTACTTTTGAAATTTTTATTTATTAAATGAAAGTTAAAAAAATACAAAACCCTTTTATGGTGAATACTCTAAGCAAATTGTGTATAGACGGAACATTCCTCACAAAACCCATGGCAAGCATCCTATTGAATTGGGAAAAGTTAGAAGCATTCCCAGTGAGTTCTAGAACCAGACAAGGATGCCCACTCTCACCATTGCTATTCAGTACAATCCTGGAAGTTTTAGCCAGAACCGTTAGGCAAGAAATATAAATCAAAGGGACACAAATTGGGAAAGAGGAAGTCAAACTATTTCTATTTGAAGATGGCATTATTTTATTTTTAGGAGATCCAAAAGACTCTACCAAGAGACATTTGGAACTCATAGAAGAGTTTGGTAAAGTAGCAGGATATAAAATAAATGCAGAAAAAACAACAGGCTTTGTATACACAGAAAATGCCGTAACTGAGATAGAACTTCTAAGATCAATCCTATTCACAATATCTACAAAAAAATCACATACCTTTGACTAAATTTAACCAAAGATGTCAAAGTTCTCTACAATGAGAATAACAAAACATTAAAGAAATAAATAGAAGAAACAAAAAATATAAAAATTTTCCATGTTCATGTATTTAAAGAATCAATATCATCAAAATGTCCATTATTCTGAAAGGAATTTGTAGATTCAATGCGATACCAATCAAAAAAAAAAAAAAAACAAAGAAGTTCTTCCCAAAACATATTTTTATATCTTAATTAATAGGCTAAAGCAGTAATACTTATTAGTAATGAGGATTTATAAAATATGTCACAAAATCTGTTATTAAAATGTGATAATAAAAAACATACCTTTATATAAATGTAACTTTTAAAAAATTTCATAACATAGGATGTTTGCAGAAACTACATATCAGTTTTGCCTTTCCACTCTTCAACAGGCAAAACTTGACCAAATACAGATTCACATTGCAACTTGGAATATTAGAAGAAAATTGAGGTCAGTGGTACCACTACCACAAGACAACACTCTGACAGATTGCATGCTACAGTTGTTATATTTCAGCACAACGGAGTTTGGAAATTATACATTCAAGATGATCAGATAATAAGGAAATATCACTTTACTGGGTTGAAGAGGATAGGATATGATATTACATCAGAAATAATATTAAATCTTCATTTTAAAATTACGTTTAATTTGAAGTATTTAAGAATTAACTCCAGAGGCTGGCGATGTGGTGTAGCAGGTAAAACCATTGCCTATAGAGCTGACATCCCATATAGTGCTGATTTGAATCTCAGCTGCTCCACTTCCGATCCAGCTCTCTGCTATGGCCTTGGAAAGCAGTAGAACACAGTCCGGGTCCTTGGGCCCTTGCACCCATGTGGGAAACCTGGAAGAAGCTCCTGGCACCTGGCTTCAGTTCAGCATATCTCTGGCCATTGGGGTCAAGTGGGGAGTGAAACAGGAGATGAAAGACTTCTCTCTCTCTCTGCCTCTCCTTCTCTTTCTGTGTAACTCTTTCAAATAAGTAAATAAAATAAATCTTTTTTTTTTCCTGATCAAGCTGCAATTTTTATTTTTCAACCACACTCTTATATATCATAAAGGCAGGGTGTCGGGCGGGGGAAGGAGGGACGTTTAGGAGGGCAGGACGTCGGGTGGGGGAAGGAGGGAGAGCTTATCTTGTAGCTGCAATGCTTGTGCAAGTAGGGGAAAAGTTACAAGGTCTTAAGGCACAAGGTCACACAAGGTTGTGTTATCAGTACTCTCCGGCCTGGGCTGTCTAGTCCTGCCTCAGTAGTTTTCCACTAATAGGCTACATGCTGCGTGGTCCCTGACATATCCCTCTTTTTTATTAATTAAGTAGAAATGGCTACCAGTTAGGCCAAGCGTGATGAGCGAGCAGTGCCTGTCTTAGGAATTGACCCGGAGCTCCATCACCTCTTACCTGTCATTGGATATCCTTGCCAGTCCCCAAGGACTCCTGTCTTAGGTGGGTGAGGTTCCGGGAAGGTGCCCATGGTTGGCTTACTGCTCGTCTTATTGATAGGCCCGGGGCCCCTCCTGGGCTCCCGACTGGGGCAGTGGCAGACCGAAGGGGAGACCCTTCTAGTGAGTTTAAGCCATTTCTTAGTAATGTCACTATGAAAACTTTACTGCTGTCAGTTACATTCAGTGACATTTGTCTTCCAACATCCCGTGGTGAAACACCACATTTGTTATGTTACAGATTATATATGTATGCATGTATATATATGTATATATAATTCACAGACATGTTATCATGAGATTTCTACAAATAAATATTTGCCACCTTGACACTTTGAGAATACTAATAAAAAAGATTATATATTGTTAAGCACCATGGATAAATTTAAAAAGTTTGGTTGAGAAAATGTATTGATTTAGTAAAGAAAACAACTTGTCACCATAATTTCTTATGTGTTTGGATTAAAATTTAAATATTGAACTAGATATTCTCTCTTCTACTTTCAATTTCAATTCAATGAAAATAAATTGACAAATAATAATCATTGTAAATGTAACTTATGTGATTTGTTATTTCTTTTGTTGAATACCTATTTCACATAATTCCATGAAAAATAATTTTACAATATTTGTTTTTATAATCTTTTTATAGGTTTGCATATTTCTGTAGCATTTATGCATCTTTTGGTACAATAAAATAATATTATTTGATAATATTATCAATGTGAAAATATTAGATATTGGACATGCTTAAAATAGTTTGAAGAAATTTTGCTGCTATCTGCTATTTAATTCCATCAAATATATACAAATATAGGGGACAGCAGTAATGTAAGCAATGAAAATCAAGACCCCCTTTGAGGGCACTTAAAAGAAAAATATATCATCTGTAAACATCAAATGATAATAGCCATTAACTATAAGGGATGTGGATGTGTTCTTTGTCAATTTTCCAGAAGAGAAAGAGCATTTACTGCAAAGATAAACTGTAACTGTCAGATAAAGAAGACAGGCTTACTGAGATTAATCATGAAAAGATACTAAAACACCAGTGTTCTAAGATGGTTTGTAGGAATGTTGTATATTTTTGTCTAAAAAGCAAGGTTAATTCAGTATTACATACTTTACCAGAAAATAGAGTAAACCTGCTTAAAAATGTTATCAAAAATATCATAAAACTTCAAGCCATTTTATATATTCAAAACAGAGCATATTTATGTACATGTTCGGAAGAGACATGAGCTCCTGAAAACTTGTCTTCTGCAAACACATGAATCCTGTCTGTTTTACCTGCAGACCTTATTGATATGTAGTGTAGTCATGCTTTCTTTTTGACTTCTATGATTTTAAGAAAAACCTCAGTTGTAAGTTGTAAGTTGGTCTTTTATTATTTCCTGTTTTTTTTTTTTTTCACCTACCTGTAGTCGTGCTTCATTTCAGTGTATCTTTAAAAGAATTTATTCTGCCTGCCAGCCCTGCATCATCTCATGTCAGTTCAGCACCCAGCTGCTGTTGGACATCTTGCTGTCATCCACCCTCTGCATATCTGCTGAAACCGAGTTGTGTTGTGACAGGAATCACTTATCTTGGGCAGCAATCCAGATCTGCAGTTTGGATGATTATGTTGCGCGATTTAAAAGTAATATGAATGCAGTTTTTGATTGAAGCTTACAAAACAAGGTTTAGAAAAAAATATGCTAGTATTGTCAATTATTGCTTTCGTTTCCTTTCTGCTGAAACAAAACAAATTTGAAAATTGATCTTTGCTAATTGCCTGATGTACATAACAGTAATGTTGAGCAGTTACCAAAAGTTTTTTTTTTCCCAATAACACCATTGAGATGACCAGACACTGTCCATTTGTATAATATTTCCTGTATGTGTGGCCTGTAACTTACTACCAGATTGATGCCCAAATCATTTTGCCAGTCTCCCAAAAGGTTTAATATACTTAAACTAGTAGTAACATTGATATAGGCGTGGAGACAGCACTAGAAAGGAGAAGCTGAGGTTTGCTAGCACTGGCTCAATAGTACAACTGCCCTGGCCCATCCGCTCAAATCACACCACTTCCCTGCCTCACCCAAAACCACCCCCTTCAGTGCACCACCCAAATCCTCTTTCTATCACCACTCAAAGGCCCTTTTGGTGCACTGTTCATTGCCAAACATTTTCTTCAGTATAGCAGAAAACCACGACTTCAATGATTTTGTCACATAAAATTGGCTCCAGCTAAGACTATCCAATTACACACCTGCGATGACCTTTATTTCATTATTATCTAATTACAATACAATTACCAGGGCCAGCGTTCTCATAGCCTTCATGCACCTGATAACATGACACTTCAAGTTTTCCAAAAAAGGACAAGGGCATGAATGGCACTCAAGGTCATCCTGAACTCCACCCTCTTGGAATACTTAGTTAAACTCTGCCACAGAGAGCAACATTCATGCCTACAGGATGGTATAAAAAGATAACCCTGATCATTGTTGATTATAGCTCATTGTCTCTCTAGCTTTTCTGCACTCATTCCTGAGATCTTGCACCTCTGCTGATGTTTAGCTGTATCGCTTTATAAACTCCTTCATGTGTGGAGAAAAGAACCTCATAACAATATTCTGGGAATTTTCATTGAATTACACCATAGCAACACAGTTTTAGAGGAGGATTAAGAATGAGGAAGAGGGTGTCTAATTCATTTAAGGGCAATAAGTTTTACACTTTGATCTGTTATTGGATAATTAAGTATTGAGTTGACATATAAAAGTGAGAGAATAAACTTAATTGTATAACAGAAAGTATCATAGTTTCCTAGATGCATGGGCATTAAATATTGGATATTGGATGTGGCCTAGCATGTACAAAATACAAAGAAGCATGATGGTAACACAATTTTTTTTCACCCTGTGCTTATTGCTGCTAAAACTTTGTAAACAAAAAGTATTCAAATTAAACTTCCAAAATGTAGATATTTAAGAAAATAATTGTCTTGCTGGTCATTGGGATCTCATTAGATATGTAAATGGTATATTACTTACTGTGCTAAAACAGGATCTATTCTCACTATATTATCAGATTTATAGAACCAGGTATCAAATATTAGTTAGATGAACACAGAAGCTTTGGACATCTGCAATTTACACAAATTGATTCTAGATATGGATATTTAAACAGTATCAGTTATACTCTCTCTTTTATTTGATAATATGAAAAATATTCACCTTACTTCAGTTAAGTCCTGTGGAAAAACTGGCAGACGATGAATAAAGAAAAATAATTATTTTAATGTATAATGCACCATGTATAATGTTTTCATTGTTCTCATAGTTTGTGTAGAATGAAAGCATTAATATATTTCCAAATTTTTAAAGCTCTGAAAATTAGTCTTACTATACTTGAGGAACAAATGCAATCTGTTGGGAATTCAGCTTGAGAGAGAGACAAAATGAAGGCTGGGAACTTAAAGTTAGGCTAAGTTAAAAGATTATATATTAATTTTGATCTTATTGTGAGAGGATGATATAAACATTTAGATAAGGGAATATTCTGATGGTAACTTACAGAACATTTAAATAAGCTAGTGAAAATGTGAGATCAGTAAAAAGAAAAATGTGAGAATCTGAAGGAAAGATTATGATCATTTAGAATAGTGAATAGATATAGAAAGAAAACAAATGCATTTAACAAATATCTAAGTTGTAAATATCCTGGGATTTGTTGAAGTATTGTGAAGCTCTTCAAGAAAATAAGCAGAAAGATGTTATGGATATGTTTCATGTTCCTGGTTTGATAACTGAAGTGATGATCACGTACTCTGTAGAGAACATAGGAGAAATAAATTTGAGAATGGGTAACATTAGGATACAATGAGTTCACTTTTATTTACTTTTAATTGTTACAAATCCATTATACATACATATGAGGTACTGATATTTCAGTACATGTGTGCATGGTGTAGTATTCAAAGAAAGGTAAAAAACGATTTTAAAAAACTATATAGGGGGAACAAATTTCATGTGCAGATTTAAGAGTATACTGGTACTGGGGGCCGATGCTGTGGTGTAGCAGGTAAAGCTCCTGTAGAGCTGCAGTGCTGGCACCACAGATGGGCACCGATTTGAGTCCCGGCTGCTCCTCTTCCAATCCAGCTCTCTGCTGTGGCCTGGGAAAGCAGTGGAAGATGGCCCAAGTGCTTGGGTCCCTGCACCCATGTGGGAGACCCAGAAGAAGCTCCTGGCTCCTGGCTTCAGATCGATGCAGCTCTGGCCATTGCAGTCATTTGGGGAGTGAACCAACGGAATAGAAGACCTCTCTCTCTCTCTCTCTCTCTC
This sequence comes from Oryctolagus cuniculus, assembly GCF_051225735.1. Lineage (NCBI taxonomy): Eukaryota > Metazoa > Chordata > Mammalia > Lagomorpha > Leporidae > Oryctolagus > Oryctolagus cuniculus. The sequence goes on along the minus strand of NC_142871.1, from coordinate 68,091,977 downwards.
TCTCTCTCTCTCTCTCTGCCTTTCCTTCTCTCTCGGTGTAACTGACTAAATAAATACATCTCAAAAAAAAAAAAAAAGTACACTGATACTTGTCACACTACCCTCGCTGACTCCAACCCTCCCTCCTCCTTAATTTCTTTTTTCTCTTTTAAATTTCTTTAAAAATATTCATTTATTTAGTTGAAAGGCAAGGCAGAGTTAGAGAGAGAGAAAGAGAGAGAGAGAGAGAAACCAACATTCTAACCGCTGATTCACTCACCTAAATGGCCACAACAGTCAAAGCTGGGCCAATCCGAAGCCAGGAGCCAGGGACTTCTTCCAGGTCTCCCAGCTGGGTTCAGGGGCCCAAGTACTTGGACCAGCTTCTGACTTGAAGTAATGGTATGCTTGGGTTAGAGTACAGCATATGTTGACCTTGGTTGCTAAAAGATAGGAGGGAATGATGGAGGATATTCTCCAATTCTAAGAAGTCAGGCATTTTCTACTTTGAGTGTCTTGGGGGCTAGATTTCCAAGCTGCTCTATACCCACTGGGTCTTGAATCATAGAGCTCTGTGAGCTGTATTGCTGGGCCCAAATGGACTTCCAAGGCTTCCAATTACCTTGCTAGAGTGTTGGGATAGAGACATTCTGCCTCCTAATATAGTATACTTTCAGTAGTGACTCCCTTGTTAAAATAGTGCCACATGGCCACAGCTGTGCTCGGGGTGCAGGACGGAGGACATACCAGAAGTTCCATCTCTGAGGCAAAGCTGCTGTGAGTTCCTCAGGTAGCCCTCCTTACTGAGCTCATGGTCAGTGCTAACTGGATCCCTCTCCACTGAAGATTATCCATTTAATAAATTCATGCAGAAGGGCTCTTCTGTGGCTTTCCTGCTCACCCTTTTCCAGACAGTAGCAATTACCCCTAGCTGTGGGTTCAGGGATTCAGTTGCCAGTTTTTGCTTCCTACTGTATGCTTCAATTCATGTTTTCCTTGTCCTGCAAGGTTTCTGCCTAGAGAGTCCTGGTACTCTCCACCAACTCACTTCACATTATAGCTATTCTCCTGTCACAGTGGTCCTCCCTGTGAAGGAAGAAGTGAAAGCTGGGAATTTCTATTCAGCCATCTTGACCCCCTCTAATATTATCCTATTAAGTCAAGGTTTGCTTCCCTTTCCAAAAAGCTTATAATGGGGGCTGGCACTGTGGCATAGGAAGTTAAGTCTCTGCAAATGGTGGCAACATTCCATATGGAGACTGGTTCATGTCCTAGCTGCTCCACTTCTGATTCAGCTGCCTGCATGGCCTATGAAGCAGTGAAAGATGACCCCAGTGCTTGGGCCCCTGCACTCACATGGGAGACCCAGAAGAAGCTCCTACAATTTGGGGAGTAAACCAGTGGATGGACGACCTTTTTCTCTCTGTCTCTCCCTCTCTGTCTGTAACTCTGACTCTCAATTAAATAAATAAAATCTTCTAAAAAAAGCATATAATGACAAAACAACTCCACATTTTAATTATGACCAGCTTTATTGCAAATGATTGAATTATTAATGGGATTATTATTATGAAATGCTGTGAAATTACATTTTATATATATACATATTCAAATACTGTGAGTAAAATGTACATATGGATTCCTCTAAATTTATATACTTGATACTCAAAATATATCTAGATATGCATACATATATATGCATATACATCCCTACATTTTTGTGTGTCTGTGTGTGTATATATATATATATATATGCAGAGGTTCAAGCCCTTGCTGCTGCATTTCCAATCTTCCTCACAGCTAATGCACCTGGGAAAACAGCAGAGAATGGTCCAAGTGCTTGGGACCCTGCTACCCATGTAAGAGACCCAGATGAGGCTCTTGGCTTCTGGCTTCAGTCTAACAAATACTTGGCTGTTGCAGCCATGTGCAGAATGGAAGAGAGGATGGGAGATCTCTCTGTCTCTGTCTTTCTATTTCTTTCTCTGTAACTCTGCATTTTAAATAAATAAAATAAATATTTGTTTATTTATTTAATAGGTAGAAATACAGAAAGTGAGAGAGAGAGAGAGAGACAGAGAGAAAGGTCTTCCTTCCATTGGTTCACTCCCCAAATGGACACTACAGCCAGCGCTGTGCTGATCTGAAGCCAGGAGCCAGGTGCTTCCCCCGCCCTGGGTCTCCCATGTGCATGCAGAGGCCCAAGCACTTGAGCCATCCTCCACTTCCCTCCCAGGCCACAAAAGAGAGCTGGACTGGAAGAGGAGCAACCGGGACTAGAACCCAGCGTCTATGTGGGATGCCAGTGCTACAGGTGGAGGGTTAACCAAATGTGCCATGGTGCCGGCCCAATAAAATAAATATTTTTAAAAAGATTTCTACTATGCTATTGTTATGACAGTTTCTTCCTCTTTAGTATATATTCTAGTCAGGTAATACTCATAAAAGTCCGCTACTAATAGATATTATTCTTGTTCCTCAAAAGTGAGAAAATTGAGCCTCATCATATCACTTGTGAACAATAAAGCAAGAATGTATACTGAGATGTTTCCAATACTTATTTACAAATTATACTCAGTTTTATGCAATAAAGCTTAATTGCTAAAAGAGAATTAATTTTAATTATGATATATTGCATGAGAAAGTAATTATAGTTTGTAAAATAAATTAAAAAGCTATTATTTTACTTCTATACATGAAGATAAAGGAAAAAGCTGAGTCTCTGTGTCCTAGTCATCAGAGCTATTTATAACTTGAGCAGTTTCTCATTCTACCTAGGACACTGAACAGCCTTTCAATCATCGCCGTCTTCATGGGATCATCCCTTATCATGGCACTGTAGGAGAAGTTGTTTGTCTGTGAAACAGACCATGTTTATGGCTGATCCCTGGGGATCAGTTCAAATAATTGTCTACTGATTTCCAATTCACTCTATAACACAGCCCCAAATTTTGAGAAAATTTTAAGATGAAGTCATTGCCTTTAGTCTTCTATCACTTGGCTCATCATGACATGAAGTTTTAAATAGAAAAGCAAACAAATAAGCAAACACTTTTTTTTTTTTTTTTTGACAGGCAGAGTGGACAGTGAGAGAGAGACAGAGAGAAAGGTCTTCCTTTGCCGTTGGTTCACCCTCCAATGGTCGCTGCGATTGGCACGCTGTGGCCGACACACCACGCTGATCCAAAGCCAGGAGCCAGGTGCTTTTCCTGGTCTTCCATGGGGTGCAGGGTCCAAGCACTTGGGCCATCCTCCACTGCACTCCCTGGCCACAGCAGAGAGCTGGACTGGAAGAGGGGCAACCGGGACAGAATCCGGTGCCCAGACTGGGACTAGAACCCAGTGTGCCGTCGCAGCAGGTGGAGGATTAGCCTAGTGAGCCGTGGCGCTGGCTGCAAACACATTTTTAAGGGAAGTAAATAGCCAGCAAATCATTCTCAGAGTCTTTACCATTGACTGATTCAACAAAGGTTTCACTTATGATTTAACTATTAATAAAGGAAGTAGTTTTATTTAGTGATAGTTATTTCAACTCACCATCAATTTAATATTTCAACTTAATCCAGAAGTGTTTATATAGAGATTTGTTTGTCTTTCTTTCTTGACTATATTTTTCAGTAAAAGAACAATTTTAATTTAGAACAGAACATTTCAGGGAATGTTGATCTTACAAGAGCTATCATAATGAATTGCAGTCATAGGGTTAAATTCCCCAGAGGTTAATATGATTGAACTTTTAGTGCATGTAAATTAATATCATGGTTCTAGAGAGATCTTGAATGAATTCTTCATGATGGCTATGACACAAGTGTCTCCCGTTGTGAAAAATAATGACATATTTTAAATGATTGTATTTGTTTCCTTCCTTATGAGAAATACCAATTGATATAGTCAACACATAATAGTAGCCAAATTCTCAATCATGGAGAATTGAGATGGAGAGAATTTAGAATCTCTGATAAAATCAGTACAGAACGGCCGGCGCCGCGGCTCACTAGGCTAATCCTCCGCCTTGCGGCGCCGGCACACCGGGTTCTAGTCCCGGTCGGGGCGCCGGATTCTGTCCCGGTTGCCCCTCTTCCAGGCCAGCTCTCTGCTGTGGCCAGGGAGTGCAGTGGAGGATGGCCCAGGTGCTTGGGCCCTGCACCCCATGGGAGACCAGGAAAAGCACCTGGCTCCTGGCTCCTGCCATCGGATCAGCGCGGTGCGCCGGCCGCAGCGCGCCGGCCGCGGCGGCCATTGGAGGGTGAACCAACGGCAAAAGGAAGACCTTTCTCTCTGTCTCTCTCTCTCACTGTCCACTCTGCCTGTCAAAAAATAAAAAAAAAAAAAATCAGTACAGAACAATATGACCAGCACAGAATAATATGTGTACATATTGTACAAATCTAAATATACAATGTGTACAAATGTAAATATACAATATTTTATGTAATAGTATGTTACATATCAATACCCACATATGTTAATAGGTTCACACATACACATATACAACAAAGGAAGGAAAGTTGCGGCTGTTGAATGTGGTAGTTTGACTTTTACTTCATAGTTACAGTGAGTGTTCTTTACATAAAAGTCCCTATGGGGGCCGACGCCATGGTGCAGTAGGTTAATCCTCTGCCTGTGGCGCCGGCATCCCATATGGGCTCCAGTTCCAGTCCCGGCTGCCCCTCTTCCTGTCCAGCTCTCTGCTATGGCCTGGGAAAGCAGTAGAAGATGTCCCAAGTCCTTGGGCCCCTACACCCACGTGGGAGACCAGGAAGAAGCACCTGGCTCCTGGCTTCGGATTGGCACAGCTCCGGCCATTGCAGTCATTTGGGGAGTGAACCAACGGAAGGAAGACCTCTCTCTCTGTCTCTCCCTCTCATTGTCTGTAACTCTAATTCTCAAATAAACAAAGGAAATCTTTAAAAAAAAATCTCTATGAATTTTTGTTAGGTGTAGCGTGGTCCCATTGTTGTACAGTTCTATCTCATGCTCTAAAAGGAAGTTAAGAGACACTTGAATGCTGGTGAAATAATTATGCTAGAGTTCTTTTTTCTTTAAAAATTTTAGAAGATGTATAAATAATATTGAGTCTACCTTCATATTAGTGCTAGCAAAACACATTCAAAAATCATTATTATCTCATTAGTACATTATATTGTCTAATCTACATAAGCAGCATTGAAATGATGTATGATAAATCTCACATGGTATTTCAGCATGCTTTATTCTCCAAGAATATATGCAAAATTGGTCATTTTGTTAACATGACAATCTCACACTGTATGTTCCAGCTAAATAAACAGTTGCCATTTTTTAAAGACTTGCTTATTTGACAAGCAGAGTTACAGAAGGAGAGAGGGAGAGACAGAAAGAGAAAGGTCTTCCACCTTCTGGTTCACTGACCAAATGGCTGCAACTGGAGTTGGAACAATCCAAAGCCATGAGCCAGGAGCTTCCTCAAGGTGTCTCACATGAGAACAGAGGCCCAAGAACTTAGGCCATGTTCCACTGCTTTCTGAGGACATTCGTAGGGAGCTAGTCAGAAGTGGAGGGGCCAGCGCTGTGGTGTAGTGGGCTCGGCCTCTGCCTGTGGTGCTGGAATCCCATGTGGACACCGGTTCAAGTCCCAACTGCTCTTCTCCCAATCCAGCTCTCTGCTTTGGCCTGAGAAAGCAGTGGCACAGATTACAAATAGATTCTAAAGAACTTGATGTCACAGAAATTGGTGAGAGGGGGAAGTCACCAATTGTTGGTGAGTACAAAGTTTCCAATAGGTAAGACAAATATATTTTGAGATCTATTGCACAGTGCAGTGAGCATACTCTATACTGTTTATGTCAAAATAAATAAGTGCAAACTACAAATGTCTTTTCAGAAAATGATTATGAAATGATTTATTTGTGAACTAACTTGGTTAATCACTAAAGTATGTACACTGTATCAAAACATCATATTGTACCCCATACCTGTTTATAATTATGATTTTAATTAAATATTATTTCAAAATTATATACTGAAAAGTGGAAATAATTTCCAGAAAAAATGTGAGAAGGTTTGCATTGTTTTATCCTTCCACAAGTTTCTTCAATGTGTGGCTTAATAGAAGGTGTCTGGAATCTCCTATTAGCTTCCACATTCAATTTGCTGTGAATTCATCCACCCGATAGCCTCCAGAAAGCTCAACTATACACCCATGAGAGTATGAAAGTGAAAAAGCTAAATAAAACTTAGTATTATTATGAAAAGAGTTTTGACCTTACAGACTCTGAAAAATCCCAGACTGCCCTGGAGGTCTCTAAACCATATTTTGAAAACTGCTAACCTAGGAAACAAGTTAAACAAAATATCCAACATTTGCTTCATATCTTCCTTAAGGCATTTGTTCTCCAGGACCAATGGGATTACAAGAAGGTTGTTTTCTTTCCATTAAACTTGATATAAATTGTAAAGATTCAAGCCTTAAGAGAAATGAAACTCAGCCCTGGTCATCAAATGGAAGAAGAGATCAAATTTAGTAAGTAGTCCAACTGACTAGTTCATTTAAGCAGTGATCTGTACTACAAGATGATTCTTCCTCAGAAATTTAGGACTATGATAACTAGAATAGGTACTAGTGCTTTTAATCGATAAACCATCTGAAGAAAGGTTAATGTATACTGGCAGAAAACATGTCTGCAAGAGAAGAAACAAAAGTCTTTCAAACCATCAACAATTAATTAGTAACATAAAATAATCAGAGTAGGTACTGCAAGGATGTAGGTAATTTTTTATTCTCTTTATATTAATTGAGACAACAGAACCTGTTACAAAATCTGTCGCTTGTCCATTTAAAGTCTATAGAGAGTAGCTCCTGAGAGTTAAGATTCAGTGGGAATCTAAATAGTGTAGATAATGAGAGATCATCAATATTATTTAATTAGTCCTTCAATGGGTGATGATTGGCTGTCCACAGATTCAAGTACTCTGCTACGGCATGGCATGGAAATTATAGCTGCTCTCATTTTCATCAAGCATATTGATCCAATTCATTTCAGAATTTCTAATATTAGGTTTGAAATGGTAAATCTAAAAATAGAAATAATAAAATTTATCAAGTGGTAGATACTAAATCAAAATACTTAATGATGCTTTTGTATCAACCTTTTTTTAACGTAGAAACAAAAACAGTAAAATTTTCTAAAATGACTGCGGTAGTAATGGATTTCTGACATTGTCAGGTAAACAGGCAGTTCGTTAGTGTTTCACACAGTTTGCAATATGACATCAGAATGATGGAAAACTTTAATTTCTGATTTAATAAAAATAGGAAGTCAATCCTTGTTAAAGACAAACATACCAGTTATTATTTTTGAAGGATTAGAGAAATGACATTTTAAAAGCAATTTATTTTTAGAAATAGAATAAATGCTTTATTTTATTGACACCCAAAACAATACCTAAACAAAATGAGACTTTAAATATATAACATTGAGAAAAAAGTATAAAACTCTCTTGCGGAGTTCTATTGTGTATATTAAATAAAAACATAAAACTTGGCAAATCATTTTCAATAAAGATATTCAAAGACATGACTATGCAACCAGGATCAATAAATTGATGCAAAATTAAAAAATAATAGAAGAAACATTTGCTAATAGTATGAATAATTTATGATATCGATTAACATAACTTTCAGGTTGAACTTTTAATACAAGGTTGATGTAACTTGATGAAATAAATGATTACTTGCATTATAGTTCGTTATACATATTTTATATTCACTTAGTCATTTTTATTCATGTAAAAGTAAAGAAATATATTACAAAGCAACTTAAATTATAATAGAAAATAAGTTTAGAACTTATGAAACTCAGATGAGTAAATCTTTTAAGCATGCCTTTGAAAGATTTTGTACTATGCATAGGGTTGTTAAAAGTAATGAGTAGGGGCTGACGCCGCAGCTCATTAGGCTAAACCTCTGCCTGCGGCACCCGCACCCCGGTTCTAGTCTTGGTCAGGGCACTGGATTCTGTCCCAGTTGCTAATCTTCCTGTCCAGCTCTCTGCTGTGGCCCAAGAGTGCAGTGGAGGATGGCCCAAATCCTTGGGCCCTGCACCCGCAGGGGAGACCAGGAAAAGCACCTGGCTCCTGGCTTCGGATCAGCATGATGCACTGGCCGCAGCATGCCAGCCGGGGGTGAACCAACAGCAAAGGAAAACCTTTCTCTTTGTCTCTCTCTCTAACTGTCCACTCCGCCTGTCAAAAAAAAAAAAAAAAAAGTAATGAGTAGTTTCAATGTATTTCATCCTGCTTGTTATTTTATAACTATATCAAGTTCTTTCCTAATAAAATTTGTTTGACTACTTGTCTTGGATGCTTACTAATTTTCCACTTAGCTAAATTTTATGCAGTCTTTGAGAACTGATCATAATTTCTTCTAAGGGAAACCTTTCTTAAGATTCACATGACGTTCCAGTACTCCATAGTACTGTTACATACTTAAGAGCATAGTATTTTTTAAATAACATTTATCACACTTCAGCACAGTTACGGAATTACAAACCTATTTTTTATTTTATAAATATGAACATTTAAAAGATAATGATAATTTCTATTTATGGATTCTTTGTATTAATTTTATGTATTATATATTGCATGCTTATATTATCAGTAAGCATAAATTTGGAATGTGAAGAATATTTAAAAATTAAAGTAATTAGTAGATAAAATTTATGGGATGAAATTATTAATGAATGAGTAAGCAAACAGTTCCCAATCATTAGATTATGCGACAGAATTTATCAATTAATAATATGATGAAATTTATCAAATATTTGTTTCACAATTAAAATCTGACCTCCTCAAGGACAAGGGCATTGCCTTATCCGTGCATGTACTTTTATGGTTCAATTACAGTTGTAAGTAGCAGACATTATACTTGGCAACCTTATTTAAGACACAAAAGTGCAAATTTCATAAATCTGTAGGGAAAACTGGGCCAAAATTCTGATTGTAAACAAGGAACAGTTTAGCTTTGTGGGTTAGAGCCGTAAGAATGAATGGGCCATGTTCCAGAGCACACCATTAGATTCTAGCCTTTGCCTTCCTTTACTTTGGAAATAGGCACAAAGCTAGATTTTTGCTGTGAAATGTGGTTTGCTCACCCATGATTTAAAATTTCTTTTTAAGTTATTTCTGAGATAATAAGACAAAAAAGGCAGGCAGGCAGGCAGACAGACACATAGAGCTTCTTCCATTCCTTGGCTATAGTTCTGACCCAAAGCTTGGAGCCAGGAACTCAGTCCAGGTCTCCCATTTGGAAGGTAGAGGCCCAACTACTTATACTGTCATCTGCTAGCTCAAAAGGTCTGCATTTGCAGGAAGCTAGAATTGGGAGACAGAGCCAGGACCTTAACACAAGTACTCTTGGACACAGAAGTCTTAACCAGCATCTTAAATGGCATGCTAAATGTTCAGTTTAGACTTGTGATTTAATTCATTGGAAGTAAAGTGGAGAGAAACAAAATATTTAGTGGTACTTAGGTGTAATCATTACTGGGCCCAGCTGTACACATAAGTCTATTTTTCCAGGCTTTCCATTCTAACTAGCAGGGAACATAGAACAGTATATTGATCATTGGTTCAACTACTAAATTGCATCTTTCAAAAGTTTCCTTAAGTGCACAGGGATCAGACCCAAACAGGCATTCCTGTTCTAAAAGATGCACTAATTTTTATGACAGACTCATTGATGATATCCGTGTATTATTGATTGACTTTTAATTTCTATTAGTCTTTACTGGCTTCTCACTGTCAAGCAATATTATATAAAATACAAAATTATTGTAAGACTCTATTAATCTTTAAGTAATTTTTGAGGAAGAATATATTGTGAATGAAAATCTAAATAAAGAGAAAATTTCTGTCCCATTTTGGACAAATCATGGCTCTCGATGTGTTTAAAGTTTATAAGTTTATTTTTGTTTGTGATTTTTCCTTTTAGAAATTACTGCAACCCAAGTTCATTGTTGCTTTCCCAAACTTATTAATCAGTTAACTCACATTCACTGTCACAAGATGGTTCCTCTTACACGTTCCTTTTCTAGAATCTCATTTCCCAGGATAGCGTTATACTGAGGGGGAGAGTCTTGAGAAAAGCAAGTGAATTGAGCTACAGAAATTAATAATCTACACTTTCCCCACAATCTTTATCTGTGGATAAACAGCTGGTGACCATTTTTAGCTCCATTGGAAGAGATGCCTGAGAAGGAAATCAACAAAGGGATGTGAGATGAAAGCATACCTATCTAATAACATTGCATAATCTCCTAGAACCAGATATACATGAAATTATGTTCAGTGTACCATTTTAAAATCATGACTTGATAAATTATATTTAGTACATATGCAATTGTGAGCTGCAATTGAAAGAATCATCCCTAAAATTTAATAAATTATAAATAATGTAGCAAATGATAAATCACTACTCTTTTCCTGGTGAGGTGTCATTTGGAAGTTTAGACAAGAATGCTCTCACAGGCAAAGTGAGGACTGAACAGTACTAGCACTGAACAGATTCCCAAGGAGAGCTTCACTGTTAAATTAGGGCATAACTTCCATCCTTGACACATTGAAAAGCGTGATGAGTCCCAAAGTAATCACTGAACACGTTTAGGAGATAGATGCTTGCAAGATCCAAAATGACTGAACAGGATGTAGCCACACTAACTTAAGCTGCTCTGGGATATGAAAAGAACAAAGGGTTGACCATGTTTCCAGGGACCTGACTGAAGCAAATATTCACCCAAGAACTGAAAAAACAGTGAAGACTCCGTGGGACAGAAGTAGAGAGAACAGGGATACCCTGCAACCAGCAGCGCACCAGCTGTGAGCTGCCAAGCTACCACAACAAGGCAGGAAGAAATCTCTGCACATTCTGCGCTCCCTGCTGTTTGCAGTTTTAGCTAAGAGGGAATTCCATAGTCACCCACTGACTTTTTCTTGCCTGGGGAGCTGATGGGATCTGAGCAACTACCAGGCTTGGAGCAAAGAAATCAACCTGCTTCTTCCCCTCCTTAACTCACATAGAGCACCATACTCCACAAATAAAAGTTGGCCTGTGGCCCCCTATCGTGCAATTACCAGTGTCAGAATGAGCATCAGGAAACGATGCAAACTATTCAAAAAGAAATGAGAGGATATGACAAGTAGCCAGTGTTACTGCTAATATTGCTCAAGGGATAAGGACCATAGGGACTTTTTTTGTGCATCCTGGAGTGCTAGCAGAGAGCAGAGTGCCAACCTAAAACAGGGAAGCGAGAACAAGCACATTGTTCCATGTTCATTGCATTTCAATTCACAATAGCTGACATGGAATCAAATCAGATGTCAAGGGGTTGGCGCTGTGGCACAGTGGGTTAAAGCCCTGGCCTGAAGTGCCAGCATCCCATACGGGCGCCGCTTCTAGTCCCGGTTGCTCCTCTTCTGATCCATCTCTCTGCTATGGCCCAGGAAAGCAATAGAAGATGGTCCAAGTCCTTGGGCCCCTGCATCCACATGGGAGACCTGGAGGAAGCTCTTGGCTCCTGGCTTGAGATCAACACAGCTCCGGCTGTTGCCGCCATCTGGGTACTGAACCAATGGATGGGAGACCTGTCTCTGTCTCTACCTCTCTCTCTAACTCTGTCTTTCAAATAAATAAAATAAATCTTTAAAAAAAATCAGATGTGCATCAACTAGTGACTGGATAAAAAATTATTACATATATGTATGAACTATGGGTTACTACTCATATAAAAATAATTAATAAAATTCTGTCTTTTGCAACAAAATGGATACAACTGGAAACGATTATACTTAGTGAAATAAGCCAGTTCCAAAGAGACAGATATATGTTTCCCTGATCTGGGGTAACTAGTAGAGTACCAAAAATGTAATGCATTAGAGTGAAATAGACATGATTGTTTACAGCCCTTGTCTCTTCTGTTGAGGAAAAGTGTTTTTTTTTTTTTTAAATATTATGTATTGAATTCTTTACTTAGTCTAGGTTTAACCTTATGAGTATTAAGTAAACTGAAAATAGATCTTTGTAAAAATTGAGTGGGAATAGGAGAGGGAAGAGGAGGAGGTGTTGGAGTTCCAATGGGAAATATCACTATGTTCCTAAATCTGCAAATATGAAAAACATGAAATTTTTATAACTTAAAGAAAATTAAAAAAAAATAAAAGCTTATTGCTTGGGCTGGTGCTGTGGCATAGGATGCTAAGCCTCTGCTTTTGGTGCTGGTATCCCGGATCGGCACCAGATGGAGTCTCAGCTGCTGCTCTTCAGATCCATCTCTCTGCTAATGGCCTAGGGAGGCAGTGGAAGACAGCCCAAGTGTTTGGGCCCCTGCGTCCACATGTGAGACCTGGAATAAGCTCCTAATTCCTGGATCAGCTCAGCTCAGGCCACTGTAGCCTGTATGGAAGACCTCTCTCTGTTTTTTCCTCTTTCTGTCTGTAACTCTACCTCTCAAATAAATAAGTAAAAATCTTAAAAAAAAAAAAAATTGTCTGCTTCTCATCCCACCCACGAGGGCTTCCAGAGAAGAAGTACTATCTTTTTTTTTATTGTTTTTATTTGACAGGTAGAGTTGAGAGAGAGACAGAGAAAAAGGTCTTCCTTCCCTTGGTTCACTCCCCTAATGGCCACAGTAGCCGGCGCTGTGCCAATCTGAAGCCAGGAGCCAGGTGCTTCCTCCAGGTCTCCCATGTGGGTGCAGGGGCCCAAGCACTTGGGCCATCCTCCACTGCCCTCCTGGGCCACAGCAGAGAGCTGGACTGGAAGAGGAGCAACTGGGACTAGAACCCGGGGTGCCAGCGCCACAGGCAGAGGATTAGCTAAGTGAGCCATGGCGCCGGCCAAAGAAGTACTATCTTAAAAGACAATTTCAGGCTACCATGGCTCTCACACATGTGAGTAGGGTATTTTTTTCTGAGGGATAAATCTACATTCCCCACTGATTTTGAGTCTGGCCTGAAGGGCCTGAATGTGTGGGTGGAGTGTGTAGCCTCTTTGTACTCACCCTGGGCACTGATCACCTTGGTAGAGGGGAAGTGAGGCAGTGTTCACACCAACCCATAATGATCTTACCCTCCCTGCTGCTGACAATAAATGAGATCTACCACGCCGAATGTGGGTGTCACCCTGGACCTTTGTACCATACCCAGACACTGACCAGGGCTCCCTGTCCCTACCCAGCTCATGCTTCTGAATATCCACTGAAGGAATACACACTAGAGTAAGCCAAGGAGTCATATTTTAAAATTTTTTTTCAAATCAGCATGGAGAAAAGTGCCTTTGTCATATCAATAGGTAAATATATAAGTGGTAAGCTTGTGTTGATTTTTCTAGTATGCATATTACATTTAGGATGGTATATCTATTAAATTCAACTTCAAAGTTGATTTATGATAATGCTATGTCATTATGTAAGTCAAATTATTGATTTTTTTGTACAAATATCAGCTGTGAACCTTATTTCATGTATTTTATGGTGGCTCTGCTCTTTGCTGTTTCTAAAGGGACTCAGTCATGGATTTGTTGTGCTGTTTGGCAAGGAGAGGGGGGATGAATGGTTTTCAGTTGGGTCTTCCTACAATGGCCTTGTGGGAATTTTTCCAGTTGCTAAAGTTCACAATTCTAATCGTATACCCAGGAACTAGGGAAATAACTGCATGATGAGTTCTGGGACCCACTGGACCTTCTGTGAAGTCAATTCAAATCAAAATACATTTATCACCTGCATTTCTGGCTGTCACACTGAATGCTGTACTATAGTGCTTCTAGGTCCTTAGAGATTAAATGTCACATAGGGGTCTAGAAGCTTCATGCAAGTTGGAGATTTCCCTTTTCACAGTAAATGGCTACATATATACACAGTGGATAGTAAGAAAATATATACTATGGACTCTGGAGATTGTAATTGGAACTCTGCTTTTCTTTCATTCAAAATGTCATTCGTTTAAAAATAGATTCTAGAAAATAGATGAGGTCAGTGTTATCCAATAGAAAATTGGGTATATTAGCAATTGAATGGAGTAAAATCCAGGTTAATTTTTTTCATTGGATCCAAAAGGTAGTCTTTAAAGATTTTATTATATAAATAAAGTAAGACTTTGATTTATTATCCTCAGAATTTTTTTGTGTGTTCTTTTCCAGTAGTTTCTGAGATCCATCTGCTTGACAAGGACCCAGGTATTCAAAACTGTAGTCACATAAACAAGCAGATGGGAGTTGGCAGAAATGCAGAGTCTGAGACCGCATCCCACACTCAATCTGAGTCAACACTTTATCTTTATAATCAGATGATTCACTTATCCATTAAGCAAATGAGCAGCACCATTGTGCTGGGGATTATTTCCTGGCCAATTGATACTTATTCTCATATATACTCCTTTTTCACATTGGATGCTTGTTTTGTGATTTGGTCTGGGTAATATTGAGCTTCTTGCTAATTTCAACATCATATTTCACTTGCACCTCTTTCCATTAGTTCTCCAAGTCTAGAGAAAGCATATAGAATCTGTGGTTGCTTTAGAATCCTGCTAGTTCATGGCAGGAGAGAAGCAAAACCACAGGAACTCTGTGGAAACATGTATGAGAGAGTGAGTGAAAAGAAGGTAATATAAAAACACTAATTTTTGTCATCTGTATTGTATTAAGAGACATTCTGGCCCTTCATTGTTATAAAGAATCAGAATTTGACTCATATTTTTATATGCTCAGTTCTAGTTAAATTTTATTTCATTCTCCTTACCCATGTACTCCAAAATCTATTCCTACATTTTTTCCTAAATTTTCCTGTACACAACTTAGTACTTCTTTGTAATTCTATTTGAGTATAATATGAACCTTCTCTATATTAATTGCACATCATACCATCAAGCTGGGTCTACAGTTTCAATCAGTGAGTTATAGAACAATATAATATGTTATCACATTCATCTGCAAAGAAAAATAACTATCTTCTCCAGAAAATTGGGATATATAGAAAAATATTCAAACATATTGGGGATTTTAATCAGATAACTTTTCAAATCCCTCAGTTTTCCCAGTTGCATTTTTCATATTTCTTCGTCCTCTTGCAATGAATGTACTGCACATAAAAGACATGATCATATCATTATCCAGCTAAAGCTAAAATTCAGCATCACAAAGATTGAATTTTGAGCTTAATTTTGAGCACTCAGATACAAATGGTAAAGAATTATCTTGTCAAGAACTTTTGAATATCACTTAGTATCTTAAACGGAATTTAGTTTTCACATTTTATATGATTGGTGCTTATTGAGGTAGCCATTCTAACCTCTAGTACTAGCATTCATTCCCTGTTAATTCATTTGAGACAGTAACTGCTTAGCACAAGAGAATTTTTTCCCAAGTAACTTAAAAAAGTTTATAGAAAATATAATTCAATAATTATGTTTCAGTGCAAAAAATTAAAATGCATGGATCTCCAGAAAAGTTCATAGAAAGTGTATATTATGAGAATAAAACTATGCATGAAAACATTGTCATAACAAAATGAATTTATTTGTGAATTCTATTTGGCAAGAAGTGTTTGAAGTACCCTTATCTTTGGTGGTAAACGAATGTTCAGATTATATCTCATATTCCCTGACTTTATTCACATATTAATTGTGCTGATATTGTTCTAGTCATGTTCAGTCACCTCTTTCATTCAAGAAATGTTCTTAGTGCACAAACCACATGCTAGATACTATTTTAAGCGTTCAGAATCTATCAGTAGTTGGATTCCTTTACTAGGAACACAGAAACTAGTCACAAGGAACAAAGCTCTAATTAAATAAGTAGATAAAGAAAGCATTAAAGGAATATTACAAATTGTCAGAAGATAAAATACACCATAAAGCACTACAGATTTGGTGAGCTGGAGGAAATGTTTGCAACGAAATGAAGTAAATTGTTTGCTGCTGGAGCTATTACCTCACGACTCAGCAACATCTACTTTGTTTCTTGTCTACTTCTTCTGAGGAAAATTAATGTTTGTTTAATTATAAAAATTACTCATTTGTCTGATACATACATATTGGCTAACATTCTGAATTTGTACTTACATACAGCATTTTTCAAAAAAATCATTCTATGGCTGAATGAATGATTATAAGATATTTTAAGATAAAACAATGTAATCAAATTTGAGTACATTGAAAAGCTGGTGTTGTTTGCACCGCATTTCAAAGCTGCTGCCTGGGATGCCAGCAGCCTATGTGAGTACCAGTTTATCTCTGCTGCTCCAGTTCTGATTCAGCTCCCTGCTGATGAGTCTGGAAAGGCAGCGAGAATGGCCCATGTATTTGAGTCCCTACCATCCACATGGCAGACCTGGATGGAGTTCCAGGCTCCTGACTATTACCTGGCTCAGACCTGGCATTGCAGCCAGTAACAAGGGACATGAGGCAGCAGATGGAAGATTCTCTCTCTCTCACTCTCTCTCTCTCTCCATGTCTTTGTCTGGTCTTCTCTCTCTGTCACTCGGCCTTTCAAGTAAATAAATAAATCAATTAAAAAATTAGGTTTCAATAACCCATACGATTTAAAAGAAGATTTAAAAAAAGGAGATTTACTTACTTGAAAGTCCAAGTGACAGAGAAAAAGAGAGAGAGAGTGAACTCTTCCATTTGCCCATTCACTCTCCATATTACTGTAATGGCTGGGACCGGGTCAGGCCAAAGCCAGGATCTAAGACCTTCTGGGTATCACACAGGAGTGGCAGGGACCTATGTGCTGGAGTCATGTTTTGCTGACTTCACAGGCACATTGGCCAAAAGCTAGATCTGAAGCAGGGCAGCTGGGACGTCAATCAACCTCTGACATGGTATGTTGGTGTCCCAAGAGGCAGTTTGATCCCTTGCCCTACAACATAGGCCTCTTCTTTTTATTTTTAGTGTTCTTACTGGAAAATGTTCCTTATTTTCCATAAGATAGATTGATCCTTTTTCATGCTTTTGATGTATTTTGGTGGGTACATTTTAAGCTATTAATTGATTTTTTCTCACTATTATTCTCTTCATTTAATTATATTAATAACTTTCTTGAATTTAATTTATAAAGTGTACATTTTGATACTAATGTTGTAATCATAGAAATGGCCAAATTGTCAAAATATACTCAAGAGGTATCACTGATCCTACTCAGTGCCTATCTCCAGGAATGATTAGCATCCTAAAGCAAACATCAGAAATATATCAAATATTGTTTGCTTAGAATACCAATGTCCTATGCAGTTTCCAAAATTCATCTTTTTTTCTGTTTGAAGACTCTTCTTTGTTTCTGATTAAAAGGAGAGATTTCAGCAATGGATGAAAAGCTAACACAAATGAAATCATTTGGTTTGACCCCATTTGATATTAGGCTAATTACAAAGTGACTAAGTTATTACTCTTTGCTATAATACTCTGTCACTTAAATTCATAAAGTTCACGTTTGTTTGAGTTTTCAACAAGTTATTGAGACAGAGCAAATACATCATGGTACATGTATTTTGTACATAGATATTTTTGAAACTGTCTGCTGTTAAAGATAATTAATACATGAAGAAACTGATCTTGTTAGTATTATTGACTTGTTAGGAAGTGAATAACTTAGTTACCCAAGTTATTTATTCCCTCAGTCATCCATCTTCCTAAAATAAAGGAGTCCTCAACATCTACCTGACCTCAATCAATATTTCCATGCCACATATTTCTCAGTTTTTTGATAACCTGTTTTACAAGGTATTCTATGATCACTAATACTACATATTAAGCTACGGATCCTCTGTTGATGTCTAGAATTTGGATATCCTATAGAGAATGGTGATTTCTTGTGTGTAATGTGTCAGTTGCAATCATAGCCCTTCATCACAAATATTGTCATGTTCTTTAACCACTGGATTATTCTTCTACCATCATCAGCATTCTGAGACTTTATACAGGTAGTGATAAAGAGGTCTAATCCTTATTTTTTTTTCCTAAATCCAAAATGACTTTTTAAGCCTGACTTATTATTTTACCACAGGTATCAAATCTACTGGAGGCTACAAAACAGAATCCTGAATAATTTTCTAATTTTTAGGATAATGAGCTAAATGTGTTTATTTTCACTTAATTTTACTAATACATCTGTGTATATATGTATACACCCATATATAACCACATTTGCTAAAATACCATTGACCAATCATATGTATCATATGTTTGTTAAATTGCAGTACCATTTCCTATTGTTCAGTCCCAAAACATATTGTATTTCCCATCCCTCTTCAATGATAGGAGGTGTATGAGGAGGGTATTATTCAGTAAATTATTTATTCCATTGATTTGTGCTCATAATTGTACTACAGGTACAGCACAGGATTTTAGCAACATGATTCTCCAAGTTTTATTATGAAATACCTATGTTTCAATCATTAAGACAGATTATGTTGGTAATTTATTTATTCTATCCAATCACAAAACGTTTCCTACTTTCCTAGGGTGCCCATGTCACTAGAAAAAAAATGAAGCCACACTCTCTGGTGGCAATCTTGCCATATATGTACTCAGAAGAATATAGGCCACTAAGCACTGATTTAAATGAATATTTAAATGAATATATTCACCACACTCAATAGAATATGTTCACAGAAGCTATTAATTTAAATGGAAGTCATGTAGCATGTGAAGACAATGGAAGGAAGCATCAGAGATGAGGTCTTTTTATTTTATTTTATTTATTTATTTATTTATTTTTTTGACAGGCAGAGTTAGACAGTGAGAGGGAAAGAAAGACAGATAGAGAAAGGTCTTCCTTTTCCATTAGTTCACCTTCCCAAAATGACTGCTACAGCCGGCGCGCTGCACCAATCCGAAGCCAGGAACCAAGTGCTTCCTCCTGGTCTCCCACGCAGGTGCAGGGCCCAAGCACTTGGGCCATCCTCCACTGCCTCTCTTTCACTGTCCACTCTGCCTGTCAAAAAAAAAAAAATTATGGTGTATAACATGAAATGGCCCATCAGTGGTAGCACAAATTTAAGTACAACTCAATCTAAGTGTCCCCTGAGACATCTAACAAGACCAAATTAGAGTCCTTAGCATTATGTTGCTTCCACCATGCCAACTTTCAGACCACTGTACTGGAGGCTATGCTAGTTATGGAACAGCTTATTTGGAGCTATTATTTCCACAACCACATATCATATTTTTAAAAATATAAATCAAGCTCTGATATATTGGGATATATTGGGAAAATACAACAGCTCTTTGTTTGCCATTATACCCAGCTATCTGTCTTAGTATCACAGCCTCAGCAAATAAATTTATTTCAGTGAGAATATTTGTCTTAGTATACCTGAAAAAAATAAAATAATGGGGATTGTCTTTGAGATACAGCAGGTTAAGCTATTGTCTGAGACACTGGCACCACCTATGAGCAAAGATTTGAGTTCTAGCTGCCACATTTTGGATCCCGCTCCCTGCTCATGAGACTGGGAAGACAGCAGAAGATGTCTCCAATGCCTGGGGCTCCCGCTACCCATGTGGGAGACTCAGATGGAGTTCCCGGCTCCTGACCCAACCCCAGTCTATAGAGCATATATAAAATACTAAAAGGTATTTAAAAAAACAAATAGGTGTTGAGCTATTTCAGTATATATAACTACTTTACTTTTAAATATTTATTTATTTGAAAGAACTACGTGGTAAAAAGAGAGAGAGAAAGAGAGAGAGAGAGAATCTTCCATCTGCTGGTTCCCCAAATGGTCCAAGGCCAGAGATGACCCAGGACAAAGACAAGAGCCAGGACCTTCATTTGGTTCTCCCACATGGATACATGGACCCAATCACTTGAGCCTGTTTCCACCGCTTTTCCAGGCTGTTAGCAGGGAGCTGGATCAGGACACAAAGCAGCTGCCACAGGGGATGTCTACATCGCAGGTAGCAGCTTTACTCGCTACTCCAAGACACTGGCCCAGGATTTATAACTGGTTTGACATCAGTGAAGGCATTGTGAACAGGCTGATGCAATCTCAGTAAAAAAAAATTTTGTAGTAAATAAGATCTTGGAAAGGTGTTAACTTGTAACTACCCTGCCACAATCAGATGCTGAGGTTCATAAGGAAAAAATAATAATGTGGTTTTTCAGCAAAAATTAGTTTTGATGATTGTATAACAGTAGGACGACTTTTAAGCATGAATGAGCTGCCTTGTCCATGCAGCCTCTCTAATCTCAGGAAATGAGCTAACCCCAATTCTGCAATGGAAGAGGTTGACCAGGGCACACCCTGGTAGTCTGGAAGGCAGCTTGATTGGAAATTTAAGTGCTGGGAGATCCCTTTGGGCATGTCTGACCAACTGGCCTTGGGAGGAATGCAGTACTCACACTACTGACCTGGTATTGTAAGCACCCAAATGTGAGGGCAACATGCCACAGTTTCTGGGCTGGGACCTCCAAACATTGCTGACTACTGTGGTGGCCCATACCTGCGACATCTCAGCTAGTAAGTTCAACAGATGGAGTTCACCAGTCTCAACACCTACCATATTTACTGTGCACACTAACCAATCTGGAATGCTGACTGGAACCTTTACTAAAGCAGTGTACCTAAGACTCTAACACTCTCTCTCTTCTCTGTCTAGATATTTGACAACACTTCACAGACTGTGTGATGCAGTGTATAACACCTTGATGTGGCCAAAAACTTAGCATAATATCACATTCTGTGTTGAAATGTGTGAGTAGATACTCTTCTTGGAGGATTAAAGAATGAGTTTACACTAGGAAATAAACAAATACTGTGGTAACTTTAGGCTAGCATTGGGATGCTCCCCTTTGTGGAGACTCCAGCCTGGCCATTTAAGGAGTTCCATGTGGGTTATTATTCCCTCGTGTTTATAAGAAATACTGCACCCATAGATGTGCTCGTCAGTGCTTGTGATATCTGGCCATTGCAGTTACTTGGCAAGTGAAACATTGAATGGAAGATTTCTCTCACTTCCTCTCTCTCTCTCCCCCCTCTTTGTCTCTCTCTTCCCTTCTCCCATAGCAACAGAAAATATCTGCAATGTGTAAGTCATAAGGTATCTTGAGTTGACTATTGTTCTGTTAATTCATCAAGAGGTGATGAGTCTTATCTTTCCCCCAGGGGATGCAGGCATAGACCCTATGCAGAGCTACACAAGCTTGCTTCTTTCCTGCGAGGTGACTCTCCTAGAATTAGAGACATCTATTTGCATCAAATATGATGGAGAAAATTTACAGTGTGATTATTCTTGAAAGTAATATTATTGCATGCTTCCCAAGCATGATAAATCACCCATGAACCCTTTCGCTTTGCCATTTTGCTTTTATCACTTGCTTATCATATGCTACTCTTTCCAATTTATGGTGCTTTCTTTTTTCTTTAATTTTTCATGGTTGGTTTGACTTTTCTAGGCTATGCTGTTTGTACATTAGTACATGTACTAACATCAGTTCCCAGAAAGATATAACATGATTTAGCAGTTATAGGATTATTTAGAGTTATAGAATTACATCTTCTGCTTTGTAAATATCTACATTCAGTTAATCCTAATATAGTTATATAGGGTAAATTTTTTGCTCATTGTGATGTTCCTTAGGAAAAATAGACACAAATATCTTATGTTTGCCTTTGTGCGTTGACAGCCCTCTCTAGCAATGTATGCAATCACAACCAGTTTCAGGGAAACCAGCTCAAGAAAGACTGGAGAAAAACATGCGAGATGGTACAAGCACAAAATTATGTGCAGCAACATCCTTCAAGCCCCATTTCAACGTGATCACCTGAAGACATTTTACAGAAGAGTTTCCACACATGTCATCTCCTTCTTTATTCAGTGTGAACTGGTACTTCTAATCAACTTGCCCAACTTTCCCCCAAATTTTCCCACCTATTAAGAGTAGATATTTTCATTATCCATATCAACTTTCTATGTGACTTCTGTTCTTGGAGTGAGAAGGAATGTGATATGTCCATGTAAAACAATGCTTTCATGCTGTTTTGTATGTCAGTTGCAATGAAATGGTAAAGTAAACCAAGTAAAATTATGCAGTGACATGTTTTAATGGATGAAATATATTAAGTCGACCAAGATGATAAGCAATTTAAAATTTCCTAACTTTACCTATATTATCTATGGTTTCTTCTGACATTTGATAAGTGAAGCCTGTATAAAATCACTGAGAATTCCAGTACAGATATTCTCTGAAGTCTATTTTCAAGGTCTATTTTTAGTATTTTGATTCAATTCAACATCCTGTACATTCTATAACAAGATTTCCAGATAAAGGATTTATTTAAAAAAAAAAAAGAAAAGAAAAACTATCTTATTATCTTGGCATCATTTGCCTGACCTTTTCACCTCTCCACAATATCACTGAATGGAAGCAAGATTATAAAAACAACCAAATACTTCTCTGAGGATACAGATATAATATATCCTACTTCCCTACACAAATAGCCTGCAACTCTGCCCAGTGTAGAATTTTGACTTTACTTTTTTTTTTTTTTCTGGAAGATTGTTATGATCTGTAGAATACATCAAAGCCAATTGCACAAAGAGAGACAAACCTCCATCTGGGAACTCCCATCAGAGAATCAGGCAGCTTGTTTTGTCTTGGCTAGGAGATGATTACAGGATTCAAAAATAGAACAATGAGCAGGGAGATCCTTACAGAGAGAAACTTGTGACCCTTCAGGCAATCTTTTCTCTATGTGGTAAATTCACCTTGATCTCCATGTTCATTATCTTAAATACAACATATCCATTTTGTCAATGAGTTCTCCTGAGTAGCAACTTCTGTATTTGAATGTTTCTCTTAAATTACTCAAAGTGTTCCATGTGTTTATTACCTATCTAAGAACTGTTGTACGTACTTCAATAGTGAGGACATTTTCGATAAATGTTCAATGAAAAACTCACAATTGCCCTTCAAAGGACTATAATGAATGGCTGCATTAGGCATTTTTTTGAATCTAAAATCCCAGTGGTGCGTGCTGAGCCAGAGTGTTCAATTTCTGCCTAAAGCTCCTGTTGCACTTTCTAGTTGCAGTCACTGTTGAAAGCACCTGAGTAGTCAGATCATAAGATACCAGTGGGAATGCCTGGGCCATAAACCTTTGTGAAACGTTTATTGTTGCATTCTGCTTGAAGTCTCATTCCAATTCTCATTTATTTCTGGCTAACTTGTGAATGAATTGGGGATCAGATATGTGCATAAGTATGCAATGTGATTTTGTCCAAACACAAATAGCCTCATCAATTCCCAACTTCCTGTATATGGTATTGTCAGTATGAAACAATTTATTTCTCAAAGTTCAATACATGTGGGCTGGTGCCGTGGATCAATAGGCTAATCCTCTGCCTGCGGCACTGGTACTCCAGGTTCTAGTCCCTGTCGGGGCACCAGATTCTGTCCTGGTTGTCCCTCTTCCAGTCCAGCTCTCTGCTGTGGCCCAGGAAGGCAGTGGAGGATGGCCCAGGTTCTTGGGCCCTGCACCCGCATGGGAGATTAGGAGGAAGCACCTGGGCCTTGGCTTTGTATTGGCGCAACGCGCCGGCCATAGCAGCCATTTGGAGGATGAAACAACGGAAGGAAGACCTTTCTCTCTGTCTCTCTCTTTCTCACTGTCTAACTCTGCCTGTCAAAAAATAAAAATAAAAAAAGTTCAATACATGTTCTTGGTTACTCCTGTCCTTGTGGTTGACAAACATTTTATAAACTTGGTAGTACCTTGAATTTAACAGGGTATGCATGCCACTTATTCATTATCGACCATATGAATGACTAAATTCTTAAATTTCTGTTCCTTTCTCTAAGGAATTTTTATATCTGCATTTCTACACTGTATTAATCAGAATCTACAGATGTTTTCATTACTGTAATTAAAATATCCAAAAGGATCAGCCTACCAGGAAGTAGATTTATTTAACCTTACAATTTGGAGATTCAAAATCTAGGATCAGGCTGTCCTGTACAGTCTGACTTCTGGTAGAGACTGAAAATGGTATGTGTTGAGGAATGACCTTGTTGTGATCCAGGGAGGAAAGATATGAGAGGATACACTTACATAGCCAGAACTACATTCTGAGGGCAGCTCCCAATGACCTAAAGATCTAATTACATTTAGCTCCTGGCTATATTCTATCAAGTTTAAACCCTAAATTCATCAATAATTCACATCAACCCATAACCATTAATTTAATATTTTGGGTTTTGAATTTCTGCATGACTTTGGGAAGCCAAATCCTGTTCAAACCATAACAAGGATACTAAACACTTTGGAAATTTAACAAGAGAGAGAGGAAGAGGGAGAAATCTTCCATTCGCTGTTTCACGCCCCAAATGACTGCAATGACCAGATGTCACAAGCACTGAACAGCACATCTATGAATATTATATTTCCTATAAATAGGGGAGAATAATAACCTCCCACATTGAACTCCTTAGATGGCCAGGCTGGAGTCTCCACAAAGGGGAGCATCCCAAGGCTAGCCTATTGATTTCTGTATGACAGCCATTCTAACGAGGGTGAGATGAAACCACATTGTGGTTTTGATTTGCATTTCCCTGATGGCTAGTGATCCTGAACATTTTTTTAATGTGTCTTTTGGCCATTTGGATTTCCTCTTCTGAAAAATGTCTATTGAGGTCCTTCGCCCATTTCTCAAGTGGGTTGTTTGTTTTGTTGTTGTGGAGTTTCTTGATCACTTTGTAGACTATGGTTATTAACTCTATGGTTATTAACTCTTTATCTGTTGCATAGTTTGCAAATATTTTTTCCCATTCTGTCGGTTGCCTCTTCACTTTCCTGACTGTTTCTTTTGATGTACAGAAACTTCTCAATTTGATGCAATCCCAATTGTATATTTTGGCTTTGACTGCCTGTGCTTCTGGGGTGTTTTCCAAGAAGTCTTTGCTGGTACTTATATCTTGCAGGTTTTCTCCAATGTTCTCAAATAATTTTATGGTGTTGGTTCATAGATTTAGGTCTTTAATCCATGTTGAATGGATTTTTGTGTAAGGTGAAAGGTAGGAGGTCTTTAATCCATGTTGAGTGGATTTTTGTGTAAGGTGAAAGGTAGGAGTCTTGCTTCATGCTTCTGCACATGGAAATCCAATTTTCCCAGCACCATTTATTGAATAGACTGTCGTTACTCCAGGAATTGGTTTTGTATCCTTGATCAAATATAAGTTGGCTGTAGATTTTGGATTGATTTCTGGTGCTTCTATTCTGTTCCATTGGTCTATCCATCTGTTTCTGTACCAGTACCATGCTGTTTGGATTACAACTAACCTGTAGTATGTCCTGAAATCTGGTATTGTGATGCCTCTGGCTTTGTTTTTGTTGTACAAGACTGCTTTAGCTATTCGAGGTCTCCTGCATCTCCATGTGAATTTCAGCATCATTTTTTCTAGACCTGAGAAGAATGTCTTTGGTTTTTTGATTGGTATCACATTGAATCTATAAATTGCTTTTGGGAGAATGAACATTTTGATGATATTGACTCTTCCAATCCATGAGCATGGAAGATTTTTCCATTTTTTGGAATCCTCTTCTATTTCTTTTTTTGAAGATTTTCTAATTCTCATCATCGATGTTTTTAACCTCTTCGGTCAAATTTAATCCAAGGTATTTGATTGTTTTTGTAGCTATTGTGAATGGGATTGATTTTAGAAGTTCTTCCTCAGCCGTGGCATTGCCTGTGTATACAAAGGCTGTTGATTTTTGTGCATTGATTTTATATCCTGCTACGTTGCCAAAATCTTCTTTGAGTTCCAATAGTCTCTGAGTAGAGTTCTTTGGATCCCCTAAAGAAAGAATTATATCATCTGCAAAGAGGGATAGTTTGAGTTCTTCCTTCCCAGTTTGTATCCTTTTAATTTCTTTTTCTTGCCTAATGGCTCTGGCTAAAACTTCCAGAACTTTATTGAATAGCAGTGGTGAGAGTGGGCATCCCTGTCTGGTACCAGATCTCAGTGGAAATGCTTCTAACTTTTCCCATTCAGTAGGATGCTGGCTGTGGTTTTGTCATAAATTGCTTTGATTGTATTGAGGAATTTTCCTTCTATACCTAATTTGCTTTCAGCTTTCATCATGAAAGTGTGTTTTATTTTATCGAATGCTTTTCTGCATCTATTGAGATCATCTTTTTCCATCCTTTCATTTTCAGTCTCTGTGCATCTTTATTGGTGAGATGTGTTTCTTATGGGCAGCAAACAGATGTGTTTTGTTTTTAATCCATTCAGCCAGTCTATGTCTTTTAACTGGAGAGTTAATTCCATTTACATTCAAGGTGACTATAGATGATAAGTAAATGAGATTGCCCTGCCATTTTCCCATAAATATTCATATTCTTTACTTTGGATTCCACTTGTACTTTTACTGTGAGCTTTCCTTCCTTTACCATCTTCTGTAGTGGTGACCATATTTTTGTGTTTCTGCAGTGCTGGATGGTTGGTGACAATTTCTTTCATTTCTGTTTGTCATGGAAAATGTTTATTTCACCTTCTTTCATAAACGAGATCTTTGCATGGTATGGTATGTTATTCTGGGTTGATAGCTTTTTTTCTCTCAAGACTTGGGCTGAATCCTGCCATTCTATCTTAGACTGTAGTGTTTCTCCAATTTAGGGAAATTTTCTGTTATTATTTCACTAAAAATTCCTTTTAATCCTTTCTCTCTTTCCACTCCTTCAGGAGCTCCTAGAACCCAATGTTGGATCAATTGATAATATATGGTAGATTCCTAACAGTGTTGTTCTTTTTTTTTTTTTAGTTTTCTAATTTCTTCTTCTGATGTTTGTGTCTTCTAAGTCTGATATTCTTTCTCTGTCTGATATTCTTTCTGTTGTTAAGGCTCTCCAATGTATTTTTATTTGTTATATTGAATTCTTCATTTCCAAGATTTCATTTTGATTTCTCTTTAAGAGCTCAATTTTTTGCAAGAAATTTTCCTTCATGTCATATATGGATTTCATTAGTTCATGCATTCTCTTCTGATTACTTCTAAGTAATCCTATGATCAAATTTTTGAATTCTATTTCTGGCATTTCTTAAATCTCATCATCTTCACAATCTAGTATTGAGGTGGGTTGTTCTTTTGAGAGTGTCATGTTGCCTTCCTTGTTCTTGTTTATTGGTTTGGTATGTTTGTTATTCAGCATTTGTGAGAATACTCATTGGTTACTTCTTTGATTTTTTTTTTTTGTTGTGACAGCTTTTATCATTGGACTATGTCAGATTGGAATAGTGGAGTTTCTGCTTTTAGGGAATAGCTACAGGCATGTGGATGGAGTTGCCAGGAAGCTCTGTTCAGTGCTCCAGAGTGAAGGATGTGTCTGAGGTAACACACCCGGGTTTCTTGTGGTAAATCTCCTCCCGCTTTTTTTTTTTTTTTTTAATCAGAGGGCAATTTTCTTCCTGTCAGTTGACAGACTCAGCTGAGCTCCTCTCCTCAAAGGAGACCTGTGCCCAGGCACTAGCCCCAGTGTGTCTATTATTCATCTGCTCTGCCACAAGGGCCACACAAAGGATCTGTGCAGTCCTCAGTCTAAGCTCAGATTCCCCATCAATGTCCCTCACCAACTACCCAGGGAGCCCTGATCATGTAGAGCCTCTTATATTGACTGCCCAAAGTCCCAGCCACAGTCTGAGTCCTCCAACATAGCCTCAGTGTATTCACAGTCCCACATTCATGAGCACCCAGCCCCCTGTCTATTCTCCCCGTCAGACTTAGGAGTCTCCACTTAGCTGGTTGCTAGGTGCAGAAATGAGCTGGCACAGTTGTTTTGTATGTACACACTGGCACCTGCTCTCTGTCGGCTTATTACAGGATGCCTTTGTAGGATGACCAGGGAGACAGTAAATCTGCCCCCACCTTTGTTTTTTCTCCTCTAGTTTGGTGGGTACACTATCACCCATGGGACTCCAAGCCAGATTCCCGCTAGGCTCTCCCGGCAGCTTTTTCACCAGCGGCTTGGGCTGCTGCAGTCTGGTCTCACCTTGCTCTCCAATGTTGGTGTGGAGGCTCTTGGCTAGTGGGTCATAAGTTGCACATGTCTTCATCCTCTTCGTAGGTTCACTGTGCTCCTTCAATTTACCTAGAGTTTCTTCTGTTTTCTCCCCAACTCTTTCCTGAGACTCACATGTCTGCCTTTAAAATGTACATAAAACTTTGGCAAAATGTATTCTTAATTTATAATTCCATATAAGAACTGAAAAGACAGGGACTTCCATTTTCACAAAATATTGTTTCTATTTTTTTATGCATCCAAATAATTGGATTGTGTATGTCTGTTTTTAAGTCATGCATAATTTATTATTTCTTTCATCACTATGACATCTTCTAGTATCAACCTTTGCAAAATTAGAGTATACAAATGTATTAAAAACTATTTTGCATACTGGAGGCAGGTGTTTTGCGTATCAGTTAAGACATCAATTGGGACATCCACAACCTATGTTGGTGTGCCTGGGTTTGAGAATCAGCTGTACTTCCTATTGCAACTTCCTGCTAATGTGCAACCTGGTATGCAGAAGGTGATGGTTCAAGTTTTGGGATTTCTGCCACTTATATGGGTGACCTGGGTTTGATTACCAACTTCTGGCCGTGCCAACTATTCATGTTAGGAGTGAAGCAGCAGAAAGGAACTCTCTTTATCTGTCAGTCTCTCTCTCTTTCGTTCTCTCCCTCTCTCTCTTTATATACAAAAGATCAGTTTAGCATATATTAAGTAAAGATTTCAACAGTTTGCACCCACATAGAAACACAAAGTGAAAAATACTGTTTGAGTACTAGTTATAGCATTAAATTACAATGTACAGCACATTAAGGATAGAGATCCTACATGAGGAGTAAGTCTTCAAAATAAATCCTGTA
This sequence comes from Oryctolagus cuniculus, assembly GCF_051225735.1. Lineage (NCBI taxonomy): Eukaryota > Metazoa > Chordata > Mammalia > Lagomorpha > Leporidae > Oryctolagus > Oryctolagus cuniculus. Next base: position 68,063,106 of record NC_142871.1, on the reverse strand, counting down.
TCAATATGTTATAAGAAGTTGTTTGAGCTTATTTTAGAAGTTTTCATGTTCATGCACGTTTATTCATAAAATACATTTTTCATGAACATTTTGAAGTCCCCTTGTAAAACAGTAAAGAATAAGATTGGATGACACATTAATTGATTTCAAGACTTACTGTAAATCTCTAGTAATCAATATAATAATGCATTAGTGAGAGGCTGAAGACATAGGTTACTGGAATACAACAGAAGACCCTGAAATAGAACTGCACAAAGAGAATTAGCTGATCCTTGAAAGTGGATGAAGGGCAGAAAAATAAAGCCTTTTAAATAGTGACATTAGGAAAATTTATATTCATGTTAAGAATGATTAATCATAGATATAGAATTACTCTTTCACAGAAAAAAAATCAACTTTAGTTACACCTAAAAGCAAACTGCCAAATTTTAAAACCTCTAGAAAAAATATGAGAAAATCTAGGTGACCACAAATTTGGAAATTAATTTTAGATACATAATTAAAGAACTCATATGGTCCATCAAACTTGATATTTAATATTTTAAAAGGAAAATTTTCATTGTGAAAAGACATGGTCAAGTGAATGAGAAGTTAAGTCAAACATTGTGGTAAAATATTTAATGACAGATGAAATACATATCCGATAAAGGACTTCTATCAAATGTGTATAACGAGCTCTTAAATCTCAGTGATAAACAACACTAAAGAGGCCTTTCAACAAGGAAGTTATGTAGTTGGTATACAAGCATATGGAAATGTTGTCATCATCATTTGTCATTAGGGAATTTCAAACCAAAACAAAAATGATGCATTACTACATTCCTTGTCAGTGATTAAAATCCAAAAATTCTAGAAATTATACTCACTAGATGGTGCACCAAACGGACTGTTATTCATGATTGTTGGGAATGTCAAAAGACAAAAGACATGTCTTATTTTAAAATTACTTTGGCAGTTCTTTAGAAATAAGAACATGTTCCTACACCATAGCATTTAGCAATTGTATTCCTAAGTAAATATCCAATTGACTTGAACATTTATATCAAAACAAAAACTCATATATACATATTTATGGCAAATTTGTCATAATCATAAAAACTGGAACATCAAATTATTTTGCGGTATCTGAATCTATTAACAGATTTAGGTATATATGTAAAAAGGGCTATTGTTTAGCAAAAACAAGAAAAGAAATAAGCTATCAATCCATAGTAAATATTTCTAAGTGAAAAATAAAATATCATGATATCATGAATTTGACAAAACCCAGAGAATTTACATGAGTGAACCTCAATGTCTGCAAATTAAAAGCAAAAATTACGTAGATAATTCTGATTTTGCCACACATGTGTATCAGAACAGAACTAGTAAGTTTATAGATGGCAGAAGGTGGGAGCTAAGTCTCTCACTCATCCCCTTCCTTTAATACCGCATAGAGTGCAAAATATGATAGTGAATGGAAACAATTTTAAAGAGTATATTGAAAGCAGACAGACTCAAGCAAGATGAATAGAAACGCAATTTGATAGCCTAGAACTATATATACCTCTACTGCACAGTTATGTAAATTATGTTTATGGGAAATATATAGCTTGTCTAAAAGAAGCTGTATTTGGTGTAGAATGTGTGGTCTATCTCTTCATATATTTTCTAGATATTCCTAGGAGTGGGGTAGAGTAAGAAGGCAAGCAAACCAGATATGTATAGTCCCCCTATAAATATGCTAATAACCACAAGTGGGTTATATTTTAAGAGGATAGTCCTTAGCTATATAATACTTTAACATGGAAGAATTCATTTAGATTTGTTTGTGCTAAACAAATTTATAATTTATGGATTTACATGTATAGCTTGCCTGAGAGTATCACATAAGCCAGGCAAGGATCTTTGGAAGAAAATAAATTTATTTCATAGTCAGAAACATCTTGGTTATGAGAATTGATCTGATAAAACTTGATTGCAGATATCAGATGTTAAATTAGGACAAAGAATTACTCATCAGATTTGGGGAAAGAAGATCTCTGAGCTGTCCTCAATATTCCAGATCTTTTCCTACTTATCCCTAATTTGTGATTGTTAGCATAGTTACAATTATTATGAAAGCTTGATAATGGTTAAAGTTCTTGATCATGTTATTTTGATTTAACAATCTAATCATTTCTTATTTCAGTATAGCAACTTGGAGTGATTGCTATGTAAGTAAGTAGAAATATCTGTATTAAGTGTTCTAATACTAATATGTCTATATTTTAACATTTTAAGGAAAATAATGTATTTGTTTATAACAGTATTTTATAAATTGTTTTTATGTGCCATTTATTTAAATATGATATATATTTTACACACATATCAATAATACTATAAAGTCTGAATTATGAAGGAATATATATGTATTCTGAAGGTGTATATATATATAAATATATCTCAAATGGATATATAAATCTTTATCAGTAAGAACCATATTTTAAATACAGAAATACTTATCAAGAAAATTATCAAAATAGATATTGTTAAATCAAATCTTTTTCTAATGCCTGTTATAAAATTAAAAAACATTTATATAAATTTATCATTTGTATTCTTTCAATAAAATATTTCAGCTATGAATATAAAAATAAATAGCAAATATTAATTATTAAAATCATCAAAATCTATTATTTTATATAAAACTCATGAAATAAATTAAAAACAAAAGTAAAATAAGAACCAATTGAATCAGTTCTATTTAAACATATCATTTTGCATATGAAAAAGTGTTGTATTAAGTTACAAGGCTGCAATGTCAAATAAGGGCTCCCATCTTCAGTGACTTATACAATAGAAGTTAATTTCTCACTCACAATAAAAAGGTTGAAGTCTTAAGGTGGAAGGCAATTCTCCAATCCCCTATTGTGATTCAGAGTTCTCATCTTTGGTTTTGTGGACTTCACATTTATTTGTTTTATTTATTTTTTATTTATTTATTAATTTGACAGGTAGAGTTACAGTGAGACAGAGAGACACAGAGAAAGGTCTTCCTTCCCTTAGTTCACTCCCCAAATGGCTTCCACAGTGGCACTGTGCCAATCCGAAGCCAGGAGCCAGGTGCTTCTTCCTGGTCTCCCATGCGGGTGCAGGGGCCCAAGCACTTAGGTCATCCTCCACTGCCCTCCTGGGCCACAGCAGAGAGCTGGTCTGGAAGAAGAGCAACTGGGACTAGAACCGGGTGCCCGTATGGGATACTGGTGCTGCAGGCAGAGGATTAACCAAGTGAGCCACGGCGCTGGCCCCTGAACTTCACATCTTTTTATTTTTGTTGTCCATGAGCAACTGGCATAAAAGGGGAGTTAGGGCATATCCAATCTTTTTTTTTTTTTTTTTTTTAATTGACCTGAAAGAAATCCTCTACTACCACATTCATTAGGTTTGTAGAACAACTCAGATGAGCACCTCTGGATGATTTAAACACCTACATAGTGAGTAGTTCAATACTATGGAGAGGGGACAGAAATCTTGGTGACCAGGTATTTATGGAATAAGCAGAATATGTTGCTATATTGGTATCATTCAAGAGTTGTAATCTCAGCCTGACATAAACTTGCTACATAAACCCTATGACATTTTTTAGTTGATCTTGGCCTCAGTAATCTAGTTTGTAGATAAGAAAATGTTAAGCTAATCTAGTTTTTATAGTTTTTTTTTTAATTTTAATTATTTTTTCTAATCATTTATATGCACTTTAAAGCATACATTCCAATTAACTATGTGCAGATTTTAACCACCAGGTATTGCACTAACCACAAAGTTGGGTTAAAAATAAGGCAAACTTACTTTAGAACCTATTACACATATCATTTTGATGACATTCTAAAACATAAATGTTTTTGCAACTGAAATCTTGGTCAAATGACAAATATTTATAAAATCTTGTTTGCTCAAGGACACAGTATATTGTGTAAGTTTATTTGAAATACTTTGCCTAAAATCTGTCTTAAAGCATTCGAAATATAGCAGGTCGCTCCTACATTTGCAAAAGGTTTTATGGTTGATATTCTAAAGACTTCTCAAAGGAAGACTTCCTCAAGAAATTATCAATGGCAATGCTCTGATTGCACAGAAAGGCAGTAAAAACAATTAAGTTTCATTAGCTGTTTTAAGTTTGAAAATCGTTTAAGACATAATTTAATTTAAAACCCTCATTTATTTAGTAGCTAGAGGGTTAAAACTTTCATTAGGCAAGTGTATACTTTAAAGTTCATAAAACATTACACTTTTACTGTGTTTTATAACTGTGTTGTATTGTGAGGGAACTAAAGAGTTTTGGCAATTAATTATGTAGTTCAATTCAACTTAATTTTCTCAAAAAGCATGTTGTTTTACTATACTTAATAAAATCTATTCCATTAGATTCTATGATAGGATCTTAAAATAATATATGCAAAATCCAGCCCTCCCTCAGGTTCCAAAACCAATTTAGATGTAGATGACACAACTTTACATCTTCTTTAGCATAATTTAGCTTGCACTTTCAGAAAATGCAAAATGAGCAGTTTTCCCTCATGGTAAACTACAAAACTACTTCTACCACAGTATAAAACATAATTTGAAGAACAATAATTGTGATGTTCCTTAGGGATTATAATTGATTTAACACAGGAAGTTGAAAATTATACATTGTTTTCATATTCATTTTTAATTTAAGTGTCTAAAGGACAGTGATTTTCTTCTCCACTGTAGTGTGTGTGTGCATGTGGGGGTGTGTGAGATGTGTGTATGTGTGTGTGATTTACTTTACACATTTTTATAATTATTTATAAAATTAAATTAATGGTCTTGTACAAAACACATGATAGGTAATACTAAGTTAATACTTAGTATTATGTTATTAAATCACAAAAAATTATTCACAGAAAACAAGGAATTTAAGTAAAGCATTCTTTAAGACAGTGTCATAATAGTTATAGAATTTGCTGTCTCTAAAAATAATATATTGAAAATATCCTGACTTGAATGAGAAATAAGATGTAAACTCTCCAATTATTTAACTCATTAGTAAAGAAGAGCAGATGCATAATATCTTTAAACAAATCTTGTTCAGTAGATATTGGGCATGATTCAGAAAATGTCCCACAAATAAGGAAATGGTTATCAAAACACAATGGCAAAACATATATTGTGAACTAAAATTTGTAGTTGAAGCCCATATGCCACTATAAAAATTATGATTGAGCAATGGAGACCCATTGGGAGTGATATCGGAAGTTTTATTAATATAGATGTTCATCACAAAGTAGTAACGAGACAACTTTATAATATTACTAGTGGGGAATCATCACTCATCTATTGATCACACATTTCCTCAAGATTCTTGCTTCACAACTTTTCATAATTTTATATAATTTTTATAATTTTATAATAATTTTTATAATTTTATGGAAGGATTATTATTCATTTATACAATTTTATGTTTTACTATTCAATTAACTAAATGAATAGGAAACTTATTAGGCAAAGATGTTTGGGTTAAGGATGAATAAATCCATTTTTGGATTGAGAAGGTATAAAAGATTTTTTGTGTGATCAAGAGAAATTAGGAATTGTCGGAACACTTTGTGTGAATGTAAATTTTTTCCCTAACTTGTATTTAATACTCTGTCACATTAATAATGAAGGACAGTTTTCTTTAAAAATTATAAACTAGATTTGAGATAAGAATTGGAATTCAAATTCAAAGCAATTAGGTTAGGATTTCAAGAGCAATTTAAAGAAATTAGAAATTGATAAATTAGAAAATATCCATCAGTCTAGAATATCATCTTCTGAATATTAAGATTTGGGACTCCTTATCTTTTAAAAGCTTTATTTATTTATTTGAAATTTAGAGAGAGAAAGAGACAGAGACAGAGAGAAAGAACACCTTCCAGTTGCTGGTTCACTCCCCACAGGACCTTAATGGCAGGGACGGGGACAGGCCAAAGCCAGTAGCCAGGAGTGTCTTCTGAGTTTCCCATTTGGATGGCAGGGGCCCAAACACTTGGGCTACCTGCTGCTGCTTTCCCAGGGAGTTAGAATGGAAGTGGAACAGCTGGGACTTGAGCACCCATATGGGATGTTGGTGTTGCATGTGGCTGCTTAACCCTCTATGCCACAATACAGGCTCCCTTATGTTTTCCAAATAGACCAAAATCTGGTGGATTATAATTACATTGTAGGGTATAGAAGCTAAATAACTGGAAATATTTTTGAAAGAGATTAATATCTGTTTAATATAATAATAATAAAACTGGACAAAATTACTATGTAAATTTATTTAACAAAATTTACTGTTATTTATTATGAACCAGTACAGCTTCTGTTAGGATTCAAAGTTACTTTTACCAAAAAAAAGTCATGTTTAGTGGTAAGAAAATTATATTATTAGGTTTTTAACTTGAAGAATGTAGCTAATGTTGATATTAAGAAATAGTGCATTCCTAAAAATATACAAAACTGCACTAAAATGTCCAAAATTAACATACACTATTTAGTTAAAAACAAATGTGAATTAATACAAGGGAGAGAAAAAAATCAGTACATTTAAATTACTCTAATAGTTTAAGTAGTGTTTTATATTATTATATTTTACCCAGTAAAATTAAGAGATAAAGCATAATTAATTGGTATTTGAATTAAAATCTGAAAGATGAATTTTTAGGATATTTGTATTTAAAATTTCCAATATTTATAAAAACATTAACATTTATCTTCATTGTAATAAAAGTGGAATGAAGCTTGTCTTATACCAAATGCAAAAACCATATTCAAATAAATTAAAGAAAATTATGAGTAGCACTAAATCTCATAGTGAAAAAGTATTTTGATACTCATTGTGGAAATTTTATTAAATAACACTAAATCCACAGGCAGTAAAAGCAAAACTAAACAAATAGGACTACATACAACTAGAACAATTCTTGATATGAAAAGAAACAAGTAACAAAACAAAAATGTAATTCAAGGAATGGGAAAAATACTTGCAAACTATATATATATATAGTTTATATATATATATATATTATCAATATCCAAAATAGGTTAGACTCACACAAATTAATTGCAAAACAAAAGGAAATAATACAAATAACTTTATGTAAAAATGGAAAAATATATGAATACACATTTTTCCAAAGAAGACATAATAACAAGCAGATATAGGAAATGGCGCTCAGCATCATTAAATATCAGGGAAATGTACATTAATACCCCATTGAGATATCATCTCACACAGGTTGGATGTTATCAAAAAGGCAAGTGACACAGATGTTATCAATGATAGGAAGAAATGATAATCTTTTCAGTTTGGTGGCAACGCAGATTGTTATGTGTATCACGGAAAATATTATAGAGGATTCTCAAAAATTCAAAATAGGGGCCAGCGCCGTGGCTCCCTTTGTTAATCCTCCGCCTGCAGTGCTGGCATCCCATGTGGGTGCCTGTTTCTAGTCCCAGTTGCTCTTCTTCCAGTCCAGCTCACTGCTGTGGCCCAGGAAGGCAGTGGAGGATGGCCCAAGTGCTTGGGCTCCTGCACCCACATGGGAGACCAGGAGGAAGCACCTGGCTCCTGGCTTTGGATCAGCGGCCATTTGGGGAGTAAACCAACAGTAGGGAGACATTTCTCTCTCTCTCTCTCTCTCTCTCTCTCTCTCTCTCTCTCTGTCTAACTCTATCTGTCAAATAAAAAAAATTTAAAAATAAACATGCAATGTCATCTAGCAATTCCTTTCTGGATATACTGGTATATTCAAAGGAAAGGATATCAGTATCTCAAAGAAATACCTCCATCCCATGTTCATTGCAATATTATCCACAATGGAAGGCATGGAAACAAATGTGTCCAGCAACAGAGGGATAGATAAACAAGTCTCATATGTCGTGGAGAATCCCACAGGAATCTAAAAAAGAGTCACAGATCACTGCTTACCTGAAAAGGAGATGAACTGTGGAAACACAGTAAAACATTGAGTTAAGAAGTTACCACTGAAATCGGAGAAGACCCTCTAAAATTTACCCTGAAATGTGGCCCCTTAAAGTTCCCTAGACATGCTATCCCGGGTGCCACATGTGCTACCGAAATTTGGGTGCCTTACTATTTCACCACGGGCTTATTACTAAATCCCCGATATTAGTAAACCCGTGAAGGTTTTTGCCTAATATTCAGAGAAGAATTCTAAATACCGGCACAGATAAACGAGGCAGCATGGTACATTTTAAGCTTTTATTTAGTGAGAAAGATGTATAGGAGAGTGAGAGCTTTATTTAGGGGAGAGAGGTGAATAGGGGTTCATACCAAGCACCAGGAACCAGCCAAGTGGATGAGCACCTAGGCCAGGAAGCCTAGAGCACATGGCCCGAAGGCGATGTGCCCTGGAGGCACGGGGCTACAGCAAGCCCCTTCCTAGCAAGAGGCCAGGGAAGAAGAGCCTGTGTGGCCCGGCTTTTAACCCACTTCCTAAGGGGCATGGTTAATTAACCTGATTGGCTGGTGGGCACCCAGGTGTGGCCAGGTAGGGGAATGAGGCCACACAGGGGCATGTCAAAGGCATCAGGTAGGGGCATGAGGTCACACAGGGGCGTGGCAAAGGCGTGGCCTTCCAGTTCAACAATTTTAACAATTTTAACCTGTATGCCTGCCTACTTTACCACTAGCCACAAAAATTAAAATAAAGTGGAGTTAAAAGTCAAGAGCTGAGGCAATGCCTAACGGCTGTTAGGGAAACGCTCCTAATCATACGAAGCAGACATCTCTGGTCAGTCAGATAACAGTGTGCTCTGGACAATACCCTCCTACCCACGCTGACTGGACCATACAAACATAAGTAAGATGGGAACAGTATTGACTGGACCGTTCAAACATAAGTAAAAACCAATAAAAATTGCACGAGTTGTATGATGGCAAATTGGAGGGCTGTCAAAAAATGAGGATAAAAGCAGAGCCCTGGCGTTGCTCTTCATCCTTTCGTGGATCATGGCCTGGTGCATGTAAACCACGGGGAGTGGAAGAAAGAAGAGCAGAGCAGAGCTGAACTGTCACTGAGCTGTCACTGAAGAGATCCTGACCCGTTCCTGACCTGTTTGTTCCAGCCATAGCTCTCGGAGCTGCACCTGTTCCTGAGTGGCGCTAGCCACCGTTCCTGAGCGGCTTTAGCCACATGAGCTGCCCCGTTCTGGTCTTGTTCCTGTCCAATAAAAGTTGCTGCAACACTTTCGGCCTAGTGTGTGAACCTCTGGATCTCTACACATCTGGAGCTGAAGAGGCAGCCTGCTACTCTGCACGGAGCTGGTAGTGGCACAAGCCAACCTGCAGAGCTGTCCCCGAGCTGTAATGCCCCACTGTCTGTGTGTGTGTGTGTGTGTGTGTGGCCCAGAGCGAGTGAACCTCTGGATCTCCTTGCATTTGGAGTCGAAGAGCCAGCCCGCTAGCTTTTTCTACGTGGTACAAGGCGACAACGGGCTCAGGAGACCATCTGGAGCTGCTGCGCTGCTGTCCTGCCACTGTGTCTGACCAGCGGAGCTGCCACCTCACTGCCTTGCCTGGAGTCCTTACCAGTCTGCTGCCAGAGCTGACCACAGAGCCAGACCAGGCCTCTCAGCAGGGGACCTCTCCAACTTCTTGCCTGCCATCTGCCTGAGAACCTTGTGCCTACTGCCCAGAGTGATAACCTTCCCATGACTTCCTGCCTGTAAGTGACTGGTCTGAGTTCCATCCCTGCTGGGACATTGAACTCTGGACACTGGACACTCCCCGCAGGAAGAACACATTCGTGACAGTGATGCCAGCCTAGATACGTAGCAAACCAATGCTGTGTATTGAATCTTATGCTGTGCTTGTATTGTTCATTGTGATAGTACTTAGGATTATTTTAATAGTGTTTGTTGTGACTTGTGGTATAATAATATTGATTGCCTGGCAGATAAGTGATATTGTTAAGATAGGGTAGATGTATTAAGTTAAATAGTTAAATAGTTTAGTCACATTAAATAGTAGTGTTAAGTTTCTTCATAAGTGTATTAAATAGTACAGGTTTTTTTTTGTGTGTGCAAATGGTATACTTTTACTCTTTTTTTAAAAAACTTTTATTTAATGAATATAAATTTTCAAGTACAGCTTATGCATTAAAATGGCTTACCCCCATAACGTCACTCCCACACGTAACCCTCCCCTTTCCCACTCTCTCTCCTCTTCCATTCACATCAAGATTCATTTTAGATTCTCTTTATATACAGAAGATCAGTTTAGCATACATTAAGTAAAGATTTCAACAGTTTGCTCCCACACAGAAACATAAAGTGAAAAATACTGTTTGAGTACTAGTTATAGCATTAAATCTCAATGTACAACACACTAAGGACAAAGATCCTACATGAGGAGTAAGTGCACAGTGACTCCTGTTGTTGATTTAACAAATTGACACTCTTGTTTATGGCATCAGTAATTAACCTAGGCTCTTGTCATGAGCTGCCAAGGCTATGGAAGCCCCCTGAGTTCACTGACTCTGATACTTTTTAGACAAGGCCATGGTCAAAGTGGAAGTTCTCTCCTCCCTTCAGAGAAAGGTACCTCCTTCTTTGATGACCTGTTCTTTCCACTGGGATCTCACTCGTGGAGATCTTTCATTTAGGTTTTTTTTTTTTTTTTTTTCCCAGAGTGTCTTGGCTTTCCATGCCTGAAATACTCTCATGGGCATTTCAGCTGGATCTGCATGCCTTAGGGGCTGATTCTGAGGCCAGAGTGCTGTTTAGGACATCTGCCATTCTATGGGTCTGCTGTGTATCTCACTTCCCATGTTGGATCATTCTCTCCCTTTTTTATTCTATCAGCTAGTATTTGCAGACACTATTCTTGTTTATGTGCTTCCTTTGACTCTTAGTCCTTTCATTATGATCAATTGTGAACAGAAATTGATCACTGGGACTAGTGAGATGGCATTGGTACATGCCACCTTGATGGGATTGAATTGGAATCCCCTGGTATGTTTCTAACTCTACCATTTGAGGTAAGTCAGCTTGAGCATGTCCCGAGTTGCACATCTCTTCCCTCTCTTATTCCCACTCTTATATTTAACAGTGATCACTTTTCAGTTAAGTTTGAGCACTTAAGAAGAATTGTGTATTGATTACAGTATTCAACCAAAAGTATTAAGTAGAACAAACAAAAAAAATACTAAGAGGGATAACGTATCAAGTTGCTAATCAACAGTCAGGGAAAGGGCTGATCAAGTCACTGTTTCTCATAGTGTTCATTTCACTTTAACAGGTTTCCTTTTTGGTGCTCAGTTAGTTGTCACCTATCAAGGAGAACAAGCGGTATTTGTCCCTTAGGGATTGGCTTATTTCACTCAGCATAATGTTTTCCAAATTCCTAACAGGGATCACTTTTCAGTTACAATTTAAACACCTAAGAATAATTGTGTGTTAATTTCAGAGTTCAACCAATGGTACTAGAACAAAAAAAATACTAAAATGGATAAAGTATTACATTCTACATCAATCATCAGGACAAGAGCTGATAAAGTCACTGTTTCTCATAGTGTCCATTTCACCTCAACAAGTTTCCCCTTTGCTGCTCAGTTAGTTGTCGCCAATCAGGGAGAACATATGGTATTTGTCCCTTTGGGACTGGCTCAATTCACTCAGCATGATGTTTTACAAATTCCTCCATCTTGTTGCAAATGACCAGGTTTCATTGTTTTTGACTGCTGTAGAGTATTCTAAAGAGTACATGTCCCATAATTTCTTTATCCAGTCTACTGTTGATGGGCATTTGGGTTGGTTCCAGGTCTTAGCTATTGTGAATTGAGCAGCAATAAACATTAAGGTGCAGACAGGTTGTTTGTTTTCCAATTTAATTTCCTTTGGGTAAATTCCAAAGGAGTGGGATGGCTGGGTTGAATGGTAGGGTTATATTCAGGTTTCTGGGGAATCTCCAGACTGACTTCCATAGTGGCTTAACCAATTTGCATTCCCACCAACAGCAGGTTAGTGTCCCTTTTTCCCCACATCCTCGCCGGCATCTTTGTTGGTAGATTTCTGAATGTGAGCAATTCTAACCGGGGTGAGGTGAAACCTCATTGTGGTTTTGATTTGCATTTCCCTGATAGCTAGTGATCTTGAACATTTTTTCATGTGTCTGTTGGCCATTTGGATTTCCTCTTGAAAAATGTCTATGGAGGTCCTTGGCCCATCTCTTAATTGGGTTGTTTGTTTTGATATTGTGGAGTTTCTTGATTTCTTTGTAGATTCTGGTGATCAACCCTTTATCAGTTGCATAGTTTGCAAATATATTTTCCCATTCTTCGGTTGCCTCTTCACTTTCCTGACTGTTTCTTTTGCCGTACAGAAACTTCTCAATTTGATGCAATCCCAAATGTTAATTTTGGCTTTGACTGCCTGTGCTTCTGGGGTCTTTTCCAAGAAGTCATTGCCGGTACCTATATCTTGCAGGGTTTTTCCAATGCTCTCTAATAATTGGATGGTGTCAGGTCGTAGATTTAAGTCTTTAATCCATGTTGAGTGAATTTTTGTGTAAGGTGAAAGGTAGGGGTCTTGCTTCATGATTCTGCATGTGCAAATCCAATTTTTTCAGCACCATTTATTGAATAGACTGTCCTTACTCCAGGAATTGGTTTTGGATCCTTGATCAAATATGAGTTGGCTGTAGAGGTTTGGATTGATTTCTGGTGTTTCTATTCTGTTCCACTGGTCTATCCATCTGTTTCTGTACCAGTACCATGCTGTTTGGATTACAACTGCCCTGTAGTATGTCCTGAAATCTGGTATTGTGATGCCTCCAGCTTTGTTTTTGTTGTACAAGATTGCTTTAGCTATTTGAGGTCTCTTGTGTCTCCATATGAATTTCAGCATCATTTTTTTCCAGATCTGAGAAGAAGTTCTTTGTTATCTTGATTGGTATTGCATTGAATGTATATATTGCTTTTGGGAGAATGGACATTTTGATGATATTGATTCTTCCAATCCATGAACATGGAAGATTTTTCCATTTCTTGGTATCCCCTTCTATTTCTTTCTTTAAGGTTTTGTAATTTTCATCGTAGAGATCCTTATCATCCTTGGTTAAGTTTATTCCAAGGTATTTGATTGTTTTTGTAGCTATTGCGAATGGGATTGATTTTAGAAGTTCTTCCTCATCCATGGCATTGCCTGTGTATACAAAGGCTGTTGGGTTTTTTGCATTGATTTTATAACCTGCTGCTTTGCCAAACTCTTCTATGAGTTCCAATAGTCTCTTAGTAGAGTTCTTTGGATCCCCTAAATGAAGAATCATATTATCTGCAAAGAGGGATAGCTTGAGTTCTTCCTTCTCAATTTGTATCACTTTAATTTCTTTTTCTTGCCTAATAGCTCTGGCTAGAACTTCCAGAAATATATTGAATAGCAGTGGTGAGAGTGGTCATTCCTGTCTGGTACCAGATCACAGTGGGAATGCTTCCAACTTTTCCCCATTCAATAGGATGTTGGCTGTGGGTTTTTCATAGATTGCTTTGATTGTATTGAGGAATGTTCCTTCCAAACCCAGTTTGCTTAGAGTTTTCATCATGAATGGGTGTTGTATTTTATCAAATGCTTACCGGCATCTATTGAGAAAATCATATGGTTTTTCTTCTGCAGTCTGTTAATGTGGTGAATCACATTGATTGATTTGCGAATGTTGAACCATCCCTGCCACCAGGGATAAATTCCACTTGGTCTGGGTGGATGATCTTTCTGATGTGTTATTGTATTCTATTGGCCAGCATTTTATTGAGGATTTTTGCATCTATGTTCATCAGGGATATTGTTCTGTAGTTCTCTTTCCATGTTGCATCTTTTCCCGGCTTAGGAGTTAAGGTGATGCTGGCTTCATAGAAAGAATTTGGGAGGACTCCTTCTTTTTTGATTGTTCTGAATAGTTTGAGAAGAATTGGAGTCAGTTCTTCTTTAAATGTCTGGTAGAATTCAGCAGTGAATCCGTCTGGTCCTGGGCTTTTCTTTGTTGGGAGGGCCTTTATTACTGTTTGAATTTCTGTCTCAGTTATGGGTCTGTTTAGGTTTTCGATGTCTTCCTTGTTCAGTTTAGGTAGGTTGCATGTGTCCAGGAATCTATCCATTTCTGATAGGTTTCCCTGTTTGCTGGCATACAAGTCCTTGTAGTAATTTCTGATGATTCTTTTTATTTCTGTGGTGTCTGTTGTTACGTTTCCTTTTTCATCTCTGATTTTATTGATTTGGGACTTTTCTCTTCTTTTTTTTAGTTAGTTGGGCCAATGCTGCTTCCCATAAGTTTTGGTATGTTGTGCTGTTATCCTCATTTACTTCCAGAAAATTTTTGATTTCTCCTTTAATTTCTTTTATGACCCATTGTTCATTCAGGAGCATGTTGTTCGATCTCCATATGTTTGCGTATGCTCTATGGATTCCTGAGTTGCTAATTTCCAACTTCATTCCTTTATGGTCTGAGAAGCCACATCATATGATTCTAATCCTTTTGAATTTGCTGAGACTTGCTTTATGTCCTAGTATGTGGTCAATCCTAGAGAAGGTTCCATGTACTGCTGAGAAGAATGTAAAATCTTTAGCTGTAGGATTGAAAGTTCTGTAGATATCTGTTCGATCCCTTTGGGCTATAGTGTCATTTAAATCAACTGTCTGCTTGTTGATCTTCTGTCCTGTTGATCTGTCTATTTCTGAGAGTGGAGTGTTGAAGTCCCCCAGTACTATTGTATTGGGGCCTAAGTCTCCCTTTAAGTCCCTTAACAAATCTTTTAAATAAACCGGTGCCCTGTAATTCGGTCATATACATTGATAATTGTTATATCTTCCTGTTGAATTGATCCCTTAATCATTATATAGTGTCCCTCTTTGTCTCTCTTAACAGTTTTCGTGGTAAAGTTTATGTGGTCCGATATTAAGATGGCTACGCTTGCTCTTTTTTCATTTCTGTTGGCATGGTATATCTTTTTCCAGCCTTTCACTTTCAGTCTGTATGGATCTTTGTTGGAAAGATGTGTTTCTTGTAAGCAGCAAATAGATGGGTTTTGTTCCTTAAGCCAGTCAGCCAATCGGTGATTTTTAACTGGACAGTTCAGGCCATTAATGTTCAATGTGACTAATGATAAATGGTAACTTTGCCCTGCCATTTGCCAAAGATAAGTTCTAATATATGCTTTGAATTCCCTGTGATCTTTTGCTGTGAGGTTTCCTTCCTTTACCTTCTTTCATATTGATGACCGTGTTTCTTTGTTTCTGTGTGCAACACATCTTTAAGCATCTTTTGCAGGGCTGGACGAGTGGCAACAAATTCTTTCAATTTCTGTTTATATGAAAAGTCTTTATTTCACCTTCATTCACAAATGATAGCTTTGCAGGATATAATATTCTGGGCTGGCAGTTTTTCTCTCTTAGTACCTGGGCTATATCTCGCCATTCCTTCCTAGCTTGTAGGGTTTCTGATGAGAAGTCAGCTGTGAGTCTGATTGGAGATCCTCTGAGGGTAATCTGACGTTTCTCTCTTGCACATTTTAGGATCTTTTCTTTATGTTTCACTGTGGAGAGTTTAATTACAACATGTCGTGGTGAGGATCTCTTTTGGTTGTGTTTATTAGGAGTTTTATGAGCTTCCTGTACTAGGATGTCTCTGTCCTTCTCCAAACCTGGGAAATTTTCTGCTAATATCTCACTAAAAAGGCCTTCTAATCCTTTCTCCCTCTCCATGCCTTCAGGAACTCCTAGAACCCGAATGTTGGGTTTTTTAATAGTATCCTGCAGATTCCTGACAATATGTTTTAGATTTCTAATTCCTTCTTCTTTTCTTTGGTCCGACTGTATCCTTTCCTGTTCTCTGTCTTCTACGTCCGATATTCTCTCTTCTGCTTCACCCATTCTGTTTGTAAGGCTCTCTAATGTGTTTTTCATTTGATCTATTGAATTCTTCACTTCATTATGATTTCTCGTCACTATCACAGTTTCCTGTTGTACTAGTTGTTTTGTTTCATTTTGATTCCTCCTTAATATTTCATTTTCATGAGAGAGATTTTCTATCTTGTCCATTAAGGATTTCTGTAGTTCAAGAATTTGTTTTTGAGAACTTCTTAATGTTCTTCTCAATTTTTTGAGATCTGCTTCTTGCATTTCTTCTATCTCATCATCTTCATAATCTTGAATTGGGGTGTCTTTTTCATTTGGGGGCGTCATAGTGACTTCCTTGTTTTTATTACCTCGGTTTTTGCATTTGTTATTTGGCATATTGGAGATATTTGGTTTCTTCACTGTGGTGCTTTTTCTTGTTATACTATGACTCTAGATGAAGTGGACTGTCTGTTTTTGATGGAGCCTTAGAGGCTTGAGATGGGTGTGGCCTGAGATTTCTGTTTGGTGTGCCAAAGGTGACACTCCCAGGTTAGGTGTGGTAGATCTCTCTCTCTCTCTCTTTCTTTGATTCAAAAGGGAAGTAATTCCACACAGCTGAACGAAGTTGGAGGTAGTTAGCAGGCAAATGATATACCCACAGGAAGGAGCCAGAGATCGGAAGCTCTTTCCCAGGGACCACACAGGGAATCTGTTTGGCCCTCAGAGTGGGCTCAAATTCTCCTTCAGTCTCCCACTGGGTTGCCAAATTTACGGAATTGTAGCGTCTCTGGAGAGTACTCATGTGAATTCTGTGAGTTCTCTCCCCCCCCGTCTCTTTTTACACAGTCTCAGTTCAGTAGCACCACAAATTCACTAGGTCCTAATCTCCTGTTAATTCACCCCTCCCAGATTCAGTTTTTTCTGCTAGGCTCAGGGCCGGTGCAGACCTGAGGTCGCTCTGCTTATGACGTATGTCCAAGATGGTGCCTGCTCTTTGTCTTGCTTGCCTTTGAGAGGTGAGCGGAGAGAGAGAAACCTGTGTCCGTATCGGTCACTTTTTTTTTTTTTCTCTCTCTCTCTTCCAGTTAGCCTGGTGATCTTTTCCCCCTGGGGTCATTCCCTCTAGTCTCCTCTTTCCGCTTGCCTGCTGGTGTCTGGGGCTATTGAGGTTCGGCTCACCTCGCGTTCCAGCGCTGGTGTGTTGAGTCTGCCTCTTGTGTTCCGAACTGTGGGCTCCCATGCTCTCCATGCAGGTCCACTGTGAATCACTCGTTCCGGAAGAGTTTCTTCTGCTGTTTCTTCCCTTACTCTTCCTTGAACCTGCAGTATCTCCACTCCTATTAAACTGTCTCTCCCCGGACTATCAGTGTGCTCCCTTCCTATTCCACCATCTTGCCTGCAACTAAATAGTATAGTTTTATAAGTATATTGATACTGATAAGTGCATTGACCCCAATGAGCATGCTGATGAGTAGTGTGATATAAAACCCCTGGTGTGTCCCCGGTGTGTGAACAATACAATTGAAAAAGACAGTCTTGCGTCCGTGTGTTCCTTTCTTCCCCATGACTGACAAGCTGTATGTTGCATTTGCTACTCTTGTGCTACATGACAGCAGGCGCTCATGACATATGTATATTTGATAGATGATAGATGGATATTATTCAGCTATAAAAAGAATATCTTACCACTTGTGGTGGTATGATTGAATACAGAGGACAATAATGAACTGCAAAAAAAACAGAAATAATAATAAAAATGCTACATGATCTGATTTACATATGGAATCTAAAGATGTTGAAAATACAAAAGCAGAGAGTAAAAGGGTAGTAGCAGAGGATAGAGGTTCTGGAAAATAGGGAGGTGTTGGTCAGTTATATGAATAAGTTATGGAAATTAAATGTACAACAAGAACTCTACTTAATGACACTCTATTATCTATTTAAAATTTGAAAATAGAATGGTTTTTAAGTTCCTTGCTTGCTCCCCACCCACAGATGGTTAATATATGTGGCAGTTGATGGTTATTATATGGTTAATATATGTGGCAATTGATGTGCTAATTGATTTGATTGTGCTGATCATATATAATCATAAGTATTTGAACCATCTTATTATATACCTTAATTATATACACATAAAATGTATGTGCCATGAAAACATTGAAAGATTTTAAGATACAAATTCTGATATTTAAAATCTTTCCAGTTTCCAATGTAAAAAAAAAAATCCTTTATACCTGGTAATTCTTGCCTTATCCACATAAATTTCAAAAGTAATCCTAATTATTTATTATTGAAGTTATTCCTTATATGCTATGTATGTCTTTTTAATATTTTTCATTTAGGCACCCCTTTGAAATATTAGGTTGAAATGTTTACATTTCAAATTACATTAAGAAATTTAATAAAATTCACATTTTGCTTTATTAGAAAATTATACATCAGTAATTTATTAAGCAAGAAATCCCCTGCATTCATGATATTTGATGAGAACTGTTTGACAGAGTAATTACTTTATTTTTATTGCCAACTGGGCACCCTTATCCTTGGAATTCTCCCTGTACTTGTGTCAGTCAATAATGCTAGATTTAAAAATCTCTATAATGTTTGATTTCATTATTCTTTCATAGCATAAACATATGTCTAGAAATATAAAGATGATTTCATAATTGACCCCTTGAAGACTGAGTTTTAAGTTATATGTCATGCTGCTCCACTGTTGAGTGCCAGATCTCAAGTAGCAGTGATTACATATAAAACATTTTTTCTTGTCCAGAAACAAAAAATACAGGTCCAGAGGATACTCTCTTCTTTTCTTTTTTCTTTTTATAATGCAACTGAAAAATTCACATAGATTAAATTTATTTAAGTTAATAAACCATAAAGAGTCAAGAAATTTTTCATAGCATAAGTTGAAATGACTGTTATCAATAAAATAATTTTTTATTGCTTTTATATAATTAACTCTATGTGATATATTCAGCCAATGTCAGATGGGATCAAGCTCACTCAGGGTGGTATGGCTGTATTTCAGAAAATTTCAAAGTAACCAAAAAGTAAGAAATACACTAGGGAATCCTCCAGAAATATAGATGGTGTACTTATATCTTGTAAGTGCTAGTTACATTGGCAATAGCAGGTAAAGTTGAAAAAAATCCATATTTCATGGCAAGCAATGGAATTCAGTGGCAATATTATACTGATAACTTAGTTTGTTCAGCAACAGTAGGGAATCGGGAAATTTAACTTCTAATATGCACAAACTTATCCATCTAGTAAATTCACAAGAGATGAAAGCAAAAATAAAAATAAAGGACAGGAGTTCAGAATGGCCATTAAAAGACACCACTTGGTGGGGGCAGAGCCATGGCTTACTTGGTTAATCCTCCACCTGTGGCACTGGCATCCCATATAGGCACCGGGTTCTAGTCCCAGTTACTCCTCTTCCAGACTAGCGCTCTGCTGTTGCCCGGGAGGGCAGTGAAGGATGGCCCAAGTGCTTGGGCCTCTGTACACTCATGGGAGACCAGGAGGAAGCACCTGGCTCCTGGCTTTGGATCGGTGCAGCACCGGCCGTGGCGGCCATTTGGGGAGTGAACCAGTGGAAGGAAGACCTTTCTCTCTGTCTCTCTCTCTCACTGTCTATAACTCTACCTGTCAAATTAAAAAAAAAAAAAAAAGACACCACTTGGGATGCCTGCATGCTCTGTCATGATGTCTGGATTTGAGTTCTTGGTCTTCTTTTGAATTCAGCTTCCTGTTAATGTGCATTCTGGGAGGCAGCAGGCTCTGGCTCAGGTAATTAGGTCCCTGCAACCCATTTGGGAGGTCTAGACTGAGGTCTAGGCTTGAGATTCAACGTGGTCAACCCAGGCACTTGTAGATATCTTGGGAGTGAACCTGCTGATAGAAGCTTTTTCTCTCATAATGTGACTCTGACTCTGTTGTGTTTTTTAATAAATGGAAAATTTTTAAAAAATGAATAATAGTTATATTTATGTGGGGTCATATCCAATATTGACTCTGACAGATGTGGAATATGACTCTGCTTGAGCCACTCCGTTGCTTTCATCAGTATTATCTATTATACATATTGAATACTTCATTTATAATATTTCTATTCTTCTTCAGTGTCTCTGCTGAATTTCTCATTTATATCATGCACTGATTTTCTAATTTCATATAACTATTTATCCATATTTTCTTGTATATCTATGGATATCCTTATAATCATTCTTTTGAATCTTTCTCATGCATTTCATCACTCTCCATAGGCTGATACTAAAGCATTATTATATTTCTTTGGGGATGCCACAACATCTTGCTTAGTCATGTCTTCTGATCCTATAATGATTTTTGTGTATTTGTGGAATTAGCAGTTTCTATCACTTTTAGAGGGCGGTTTTCAAATTTTGAAGGAATTTTCCTGCATACATGCCTTTGGATATTAGCTTTATGGACTAATTTGGTCTTAGTTCCGGTTGGATTCCATAGGGTAGCCTCCCCATAGGTTTTTGCTTAATTTGATGGTAGAAGTGGTAATGGTTTGAGGTGCTCCTGTGGCCTAGTGCAATTGCTGGAATCCTTTTTATACAGATCTCAAGCCACAATTCTAGGGCAGAAACTGGGGTCAGCAGCTTCTCAGGTATTTTGGCATACCTTGCTACTGCTTATGGATGGCTTAATATATGGACCCCCTAGCAATATCCACGTCAGAAGCTGGAGTTACAAGACCAGCACAGGCCTCAGAGCAGCTTAGCTCATAGACTCACAGTAGGTGCCTGACTGCAGAGCACCAAGTGTAGCACTAATGCAAGTAGAAGAGGTGGTCCTCCAGATGTTGTCTGACAGCGACTGTGTCAATGAACTCGCCTTTAGTTCTGGAAGTGCAGGGAAATCTGTCCTAGACCACTCTCCCTGAGCTGTTTTCTTAGCTGGTTGGAGTGTAGGAACTCCAGGACAACACCACAAACATCACTACATTGGCTTTGGAGGGGCATAGAAAACTGGAAGGCTCTGTGGGACGGGCTTGATCCTTGAGCCCCACACCGGACTTGGGTAGATTGCAGAAACTGTGGGGCAGATTCCCCAGCCAGCAGTGTTGGGGTGAGTATGACATAGAAAACCCAGGTCAGGGCCCTGAGAGAGCAAGGCATGTGACTGGGTCGAGTCCAGAAAGTCTGGGCCAAAGCCCTGAGCCAGCATGATAGATGCTGCACTAGGTAGTGCACAGGTAGCCCAAACTTGTGCCAGAACCCTAAACAGTGAGCTAGCATCACATTTTGCTGTGTGTAACACTGAAAGTCCAGGCCACAGACCTGAATGAGTGAGCTGCATGCTGTGCTGGAGGGCAGGGAATATCCAGCCCAGCACCCTGAGTGGACTTGCTAGGTGGGGCTGGATAACCCAGGGAGTTATTCATGGGGGGAGCAATAGCTAAGAGTAACGCCTATGATGGATAGGGCACATGAACTCTGCTGCCATTAGTGGAAAAGCCTGAAGTTGAGCAGTGGTGAATTCAGTCTGCAGATCACTGTTCTGATGTTAGGAAGAGTCTAGGTGCATTATCCTAAATGAATGTATTGTCCTGAGTGTATTTAAACTCCCAAATCTGCACACTATGCAGGGCATAGGCTCACTACCTATTGCATGTTCAGACCCTACTGCAAGAACTGTCTCCAGTGTTCAGGCAGCTCTGAGCTTCAGTGGGCTCTAAGCCTCGTGGGCAGAGACAAGGCCTTGGAAAACCTGAATTCCAGTGTACACACAGGTTTCAGCAGTTTCCCTGCTCCTACTGTCTCCTGGATGAAAATAGTCCTGGGATTTTCCTTGCTGTGTTGAGCCCAGTCGCAACTTTGAAACTGTCTTTCCTGCTGGAGTTGCAGTGATGTCCTTGGGGTCCCGAGGAAGGAGATATGCAAGAGTTTCTGTCCCCTACTGCAGTATGGATTCCCACAGTAACTCCTTTATCGAAATGGTGCCAGCTGTCACAGCCCGTGCTCTGAAGTTTGAGGAAGGGGAAGGTGGGAGTTCCTCTCTGAAGCAAATAGCAGTGAGTTCTGCAGGGAGCATTCCTCACTGAGCTGCTTGTCTGTAGTGACGGACTCCTCTCTGGTGAGGACCGCCTGCGAAAGGTAAATGTGCAGATGGCTCTGCCTTGGCTCCCTGCCTACTCCTTCTCCTGCAACAAAGAGTCATCTCTGGCCAAGGGGCCAGGGATTCAACCGCCAGTAGACTTCTTCCTGGATCTGTGCTGCTATGCCTGGTCTTAGTGTTCTATGTTGTTCTCACATTCCGTTCTTATATTCAAGTGCTCTCCCTTCCACACTCACTTTGAGACATAAATGCATTGAGTTCTCAGCTGAAGTGCAGGCAAATGCTGGGCTTCTCTATATGGCCATCGTGCACTCTCCTCTTATTGTATAAGTTGAAATGCTCAGGAAGAAAAATAAAAATTAATGAATTAATACACACTGCAAAGTAAATGTAAAATTAAGGCTAAAAGAAATGGATTCAAAAATAACATGGGATATACAATTAAATTGGTATAGCCATTGAAAATTCAATTTAGGGAACACATTCAACAAATAGATTGCTAATGGAAAACATTTTTTTTTTCTTTTTGAAAGTGTACATATCTATTTGAGAGAAAGAGAGAGAGCGAGAGAGAGAGAGAGAGAGAGAGAGAGAAATTGAGAGAAAAATCTCCCATTCACTGACTGACTTACACTCTAAATGCCTTCAATGACCTGGCCAGCCTAAGGTCAAAGCTGTAGTTTAGGTCTCCCATATGGGTGGCACACAGCCTATTACCTGATAGTCATTACCTCTGCATACCGGGGTGTGCATTAGCAAGAAGCTGTAGTCAGGAGAAGCAGCTGGATACTGAAACCATGCAATCTGAGACACGAGCATCTTAACTGCAAAACTAAATGTTTGCTCCATAATGGTTTACTTAAAAATAACATATATCTATCTCTCTCTCTCTCTCTCTCTCTATATATATATATACACACATCATTTGATGTTCTGATATATGTATATATTGTGGAATGATTAAACCAAAGTAAATAATATATCTATCACCTCACATATTCATATTTTATGGTAAAGTCATTTGAAATTCACCCTAACAATTTAAAAAATATATAATAATCATGCTTATCTTTAAAAAGTTGGTAAATACTTTGACAGAAAATAAAAATATGGCATTAAAACAAAAAAAGTTTGACTATCTTCTGTTATATATGCCTACTTCTAAACACAGAAGATTTGTGTCAAAAATAATGTAAAATATTTTCTTCTCTGAAATGAGCTAGACAAGCGAAAAAAAAAAAAAAGCAGTTGTCCATAGAGCTGAAAAGCCTCTGCTGATTTGCAGATTACATATTGCAAACTTCGGGGAATCATTTCCTGAACTAATGCAAATTGTATCTACTTCATTCTCCACAACTGGACAATTTGTATTCATTAAATCTTACACCTCTCTGTCCAAGTCAATTACTCTACACCTATATCTATTTTTACCTACATTTATATCTGTTCAGAGGTGCATATCATAGGACATGATATTGGAGTGTAAGTGAGCAACATATTCAAAGACAGTAAAACAGAAATATGCCTGAAAGCATAGGAGGAAAATCATTAACTACTCTAATTTAATTTAAATTTGTCCATAATTTGGAAACAATAGGAAGGAAACAGCTCTTTACAATCATATGGACATTTAGAAACCAAACTATTCTGCTTGTAGTCTGTTATCTTCTTTTTTAAAGATTTATTTTATTTATTTGAAAAGCAGAGTTACACAGAGAGAGAAGAGACAAACAGAGAAATCTTCCATCTGCAGGTTCACTCCCCAAATGTCCGCAACAACCAGGGCCAAAGCCAGGAGCCAGGACTTCTTCCAGGTCTCCCATGTGGATGCAGGGGCCCAAGGGCTTGGGCCATCTCTGCTGCTTTTTCAGGCACAGTAGTAGGGCTCTGGATAGGAAGTGGAGTGGCTAGGTCTCAAACTTTGTCTATATGGCATGCTGGCACCACAATGCCTATGACAGTCTGTTATATTTTAGTACCTTATTCAAGGCTCAACACAACTGAGAAAGAGGTGAGGGAGGTAAGTGAGGGAGGATATTCAAAAATATGCTAAAAATGGTGAGGTGGAACTATTCAGATACTCTTAATATTTGGCCCAATGTTTATTTTTGTACTTCATTTAGAAAAAAAAAAGTTTTATATTTTATTTAAACTCATTTGAATGGCACAGGGACCATAATATCTGGAAGTCTTTACCACTCTTCAGAAACAACTAAAAAAAATTTCTTTGTTAATTATGTGGATTTGCTAAGATCTGCTGAAGTATCAGGCACAAACATGTTCTTATTCATCAGTCCTGATTACTTGAGTTGAGTGTTTATACTCTCTTAAATTCTGTCCTTAAATTGTAGAAGTTAATAGAGTAAGAAAAAACATATTAGGAATATTTCCTGAGAATGTTTCAGAGTAATGAGAACTCATATACCTTTAATCAAAATAATTAGAAACTTAATGCAACATTGTGTCCAATTCTTAAAATAACATTATGTG
Organism: Oryctolagus cuniculus; assembly: GCF_051225735.1. NCBI lineage: Eukaryota > Metazoa > Chordata > Mammalia > Lagomorpha > Leporidae > Oryctolagus > Oryctolagus cuniculus. The sequence continues at coordinate 68,038,659 of NC_142871.1, read as the reverse complement.
ATAGTAAATTGTAACTTAATGGCACTTTTATTTTATTTATGCAAAATGTCTGATTACTATCAGTAAAAGTATAGTAGCATGTACTTTCTAAGTATCTATTAAAATATATTAAAAGTCAATATTTGTGTTACAATAGATATTAATCTAAGAAAAGTTGTATAATATATTCAGTTCCAATTACTAGAATAATTTGAGAACTACATGTTTATTGGAGTTTTAATTTTGAGAAGCACTTGTAAACCAATTTCAACCTAATTGACAGACTATTAACATACAGGTACTAGGTGCTGTCTACAGTATTATGTCCTAGGAAATAAAGATGACAAAGACATTGTCTCTGCCCTTGAGGCAATCATACCTTTGTATATGCAGACACATAAATGGCTGTTCATTATAAAAGATTATTGGTGTAAAAGTAAAAAAGTATATATAAAGGTTTTAAGAAAACAGACAAGGGGAACTTAACTCTATAAAGTGATCCATTCAAGGGAGTAATATTATATGTTAAAGCAAGGAACTTTTATAAAGTGCAGTTTACAATATGAGTGTTATATAATTAAAATTAAATTATGTTTTTATAGTGTTATATGTATATTATTATGCAACTAGAACAGTTAAATTTGACTTTAGTTGATGCCATAGTAAATTATAAGTATTCTTCAAAATGCTTGTGGAAAATGGAATTAACAGATGAGTGTAGTAAAAAAAACTGGAAAGTTGTGCATATGTGGGATCTGTGTAAAGTTCATGAAAATGCATATTATAGAAAAAGTACATGGATTTCAAAACATTTGTCATAAAATTAAATTTTTAAATTTCATGTTTCATGAAGTTTTCAAACTAACTTCATATAAAATATATTTTGTTCTCTTAACAGCAGCGATTACAAGCCAGTTAGAAGGTGTTGAAATAAAGAAGATATGGCATCATTTGTAGAGGAAACCAAGAGAAGGAGATGATGTATGCAAACTTCCTGAATATACATTATATGTCTAGGAAAAAGCATAGAAAGAAACCCGAAGCAGAAACTCACAACAATTATTAACTCTAAGAGAATAGAGTAATGTTGGTACAATCTGATAAATGAAAATTTTAATTAAAAAAATAGATCTTTAATTGAACACAATTGATTTGATGTGTAGGCATAGTTAGAGTGTTTCTCTGAAGCATGCTTATGGGTAACACAGAGTGAAAGTGCGTATCACAGCTCACTGAATATAAATATGTTGAAGTCATCAATGTAGACTATATTGGATTTGAGGAAGAAAGTTGATGCTGTGTTTGGGAGAAGGACACCTGTGGGTGTACTCCAGCTTATGATGAGTTTATTGCAATGTAAGTCAAGGAGCATCTGTGCATTCAAAGGATGTAAGATCAGTATGTTGAAAAAACATTTGTACTAAGTCCATTGCGGCATTATTCAAATTAGTCAACCTAAGTATCCATCAACAGATGAGTGGATAAAGAACATGTGATTATATTTATATTTATATGGAATGCTAATAAATCTTAAACTAAAAGAAAATCTGTAATTTGTGACAACATGGATGAATCTGGAGGACATGTTACTAAATGAAACAAGCCAGGCACAGAAAGACAAACACTACTTGATCTCATTTCTATGGAGAATTTTAAGGAATTCAGCCAATAGACATAGAGGATAGAATGATTTTTAGCAAAGGATGAACATTAGGAATTAGGGACAGGCTGACAAAACAGTGCGAATTTCCATCACACAGAAAAAATAGGCTTCACTTTGATGTACAGCATAGTGAGTGCATGTAATAATAATGAATTACATACAAATATTTCAAAAAAAAATGTGGTGTGGACATTTTGGTGCAGAGGATAATATACCACTTGGAATGTCCACATCTCCTATCTGAGTTTGAGTCCTACTTCTGCTTCTGAGTCTGGCTTCTGTCTGGCATCTACCTAATGTGCAACTTGGGGGAGGGACAGAAAGTGATGGCTCAAGAACTTGGGTCTCTCCCAGCCGTATAAGTGACCCAGTTTGAGTCCTGGGCTCCAGGTTTGAAACTCACTAACCCACAGCTGTTTATAATATTTAGGGAGTGGGCCAATGGATATAACACTTTCTCTCTCTCAAAAATTCTCAGAAGGAAGGAAAACATACTGGAAGAGATATTAGGTTCTCCAAACAGATTAGAAAACAAAGAAAATGTTATGCTGCTTCCTGTTACATCATTGATTTGCACTTACCTCATTTTGAGAAATAAACATTTTTGATGTTTAAAACTTTGTTATAACTCATGTATTTAATAAAGTGATAGAATATGATTGAAATTATAAGTGTAAATATTTTAAAGTCCTTTGGTTCACAAAGAGCATTGAAGATGTAAGTTTTGAATTTATTGGGTTATATATGAATGTGAATTTTATAGACAAATAAAAGTAAAAGCTGTAGTTTCCAAATAAATTAGGATACATAGGGGATATAAGTAACTATAGGAGAGTATCTAAGAAGGTTATGCACATAGAAATTGCAAAAGGAAAAGAAATTGTTATAAAATTCATAGACAAATGGATAAATATAAAGTTCTAAGTGTGATGTCAGAAATCAATATAATTTTATTATTAATTAGTAAAATATTAGTGGGCTATCTCATATGTTAAATGGTGAGGATTGAACCATAGTGAAATTAAAAAAATTCCAGCGGCTCACTTGGTTAATCCTCTGTCTGTGGCACTGGGTTCTAGTCCCAGCTACTCGTCTTCCAGTCCAGCTCTCTGCTGTGGCCCGGGGGGAGCTCAGTGGAAGATGGCCCAAGTGCTTGGGCCCCTGCACCCGAATGGGAGACCAGGAAGAAGCACCTGGCTCCTGGCTTCGGATTGGTGTCAGCGCTGGCCATAGCGGCCATTTGGGGAGTGAACCAACAGAAGGAAGACCTTTCTCACTGTCTCTCTCTCTCACTGTCTATCAATCTACCTGTCAAATAAATAAAAAAAATCCAGCAACATAATTTAAAATGAAAGATAACTAGTATATATGCTTTGAATTTCTAAGTTGAATGCATGAAAATCATATGCGACAAGGAGATACTAATGAAGAGAAAGTGGTAAAGCTGTATTTATATTAGATCAAATAATCTTTAAGGCAAAACTTCATGTTATATAGCAGTGTGTGTTTTGTGTACATATTTATATAAGATTCATTTCAATCGACAGCTTTTCAGTTTTGTTTTAGCTTTCAGATACCTAAATGTTAATATAACTAAGAGGCAAGGAAAAGATAAAAAAATTATGATATATACATATTTGACAGGTGATTTTTGGATAGACAATATCCATCAATAAAACCAAGTGTATAATAAATTAAAAATTACAAAAAGGGAACAAAGTACTAAATATTACTTAATATATAAAGATATCTAAAGGTCAACAAACATATAGAATGGCATTTAATTTCTAGCTCAAATGGAAATGACATTTAAAATTACAGTGATGTGGCATTATAAGTTCACCAGAATAGCTAAAATGAATAAATATTACATAAGAAAATATACTGGTGAGGATATTTGACAACCAGAAGACAAACATTTCTGATAGAATATAAGTAGAAAATTGAAGAACAAGCAGTATCTACCAAGCCAATCATATGCCAATTATATAACCCAGAAATTATACTTCTTGCTTACACCTAGTAGGTTTGTACATATTTTTAGTAAAATGCAAATAAAGTAATATTCATATTAGCAGTAGTTATAGTAATTAAAATTGAAATCAAGGCAAATATGCATAATACATACAATGAATACGTACACCATTTTCATTCATGTAATTGAAAAATATATACAGCAATTAAAATAAAAAGTGATACATGCAACACATAGATGGATGTCACATACAAATGTAAAGACAATCTGAAATTTAATAATGCCCATGGTTTATTTCATACATATACAATTGAAAAACATGCAAAACCCATTAGGTGTGTTAGAAATCAGAAGTCTATCTATCATTGCATATGTCAAATCTGGGAAAGACTAAACAAATACATCAAGCACACTTATGACCTTATAGTATGCAATCCAGTTACTTTGAATGCAATGTATTCAATTTGTGGGATGTCATAAAGCTGTAACAAAGTATCTGTCCTTTTTTTAAAGGAATGGACAACAAAATAACATCCCATGTCATCACTTCTTTTGGCATGAAAGTCCAAGTTTGCCTTTCTTTACTAATGCCTTAGGTATAGAATTTCATTAATTTTGTTGATTATTATTATTTTTATTAGTTTATTTTAAGAATTGAGAGTAAATCTCTGACCTATGACTCTGTTTCAAGTGGAAACTGAGGTTCCTCCCTTATTTTCACTTAAATGTTCCATTCGCTGTGTGCCTCTGTCACTAGTATGAAAACTGGGGCCACATTTCTTTTATTCTTTAAATGTTACAAACAGCCCTGACACAGAGAAGGAATTGAGTCAGTATATTCTAAAAGTCAACTTAATTATCTGAATAAATAAATCAACTAGTCATTCTATCAAAACATCATTCAATTAAAATAGTTTTATTTCCAGCATCCTTTATTGAACATATCTCTATTTCACATAGCTAATCATAAAATATCTCCTGTCTAGGGGCTGGTGCTGTGGTATAGCGGGTAAAGTTGTTTTTTGTAGTGCTGGCATCCCATATGGGCTCCAGTTCGAGTCCCAGCTGCCCCACTAATGATCCAGCTCTCTGCTATGGCCTGGGAAAGGAGTAGAAGATGGCCCAAGTGCTTAGGCCCCTGCACCCACGTGGGAGACAGGAAAGAAGCTCCTGGCTCCTGGCTTCGGATAGGCGCAGCTCAGACCATTGTGGCCAATTGGTGAGTGAACCAACGGATGGAAGATCTCTCTGTCTCTCTGCCTCTCCTTCTTTCTGTGTGTAACTCTGACTTTCAAATAAAATAAATAAATATTTTTTTAAAAATTTCCCTTCTAGAATGCCCTCTCTCCTAATAGTTTCATCTGATTGCACTGTAGTCTTTTCTTATCCTTTCGACTTCATTAGCACTCCTGTGTTCTATTGTTGGAGCTTGGTTGATAATACTATCGGTTGGTATTCCTTTATGGACACTAGCTGTTGGTGAATATTACTAATTAGACTACTAATCCACTGGACAAGCTACTATATTCCAGTGTTTTTGTCCTTAATTCAATGTTTGGTGTCCAATATTATATTGATTTCATGAGTATGAAAGGGTTATAGAAACTTTTGTGAAAGGACATATCTTGGGAGCAGGGTTTGTTGATTTCAAATTTATTGAGTTAGCAATATTTTATTAATTGATAACTGCTACAATTTTTTTGATTTTCAGTTAGAACATAAATAGTTAAGATGTAAGAACAAGTCATGATTTAGAAAGACAAATGGGCTCCCAAGTAGAAATGCAAGCATGAATGGTATGTGCTAGAAGCTGCAAATAAGGTACTAGACTTCTCATTTTCCTCTTAAGATTCATTTATTTATTTGAAAGGCAGAGTGACAAAGAGAAAAAAGGAAGAGACAGATCTTCCAACTGTTTGTTTAATCCAAAAATGGTGTGATGGCCAGGACTGTGTATGGTAAAAGTCAGGAGCCTGAAACTGCATCCAAATTTCCCACAAGGGTGGCAGGGTCCTAATGACTTGGACCATTGTCCATTGCCTACCCAGGTGCATTGGTAGTAAGCTGGAGCAGCCAGGACTTGAACTGGCACCTTATATGGGATGGCACTTTCATGAGCAGCAGCTTAACCCACTGTGCCAAAAAACCAGCATAAAGACTTTGTCATTTTCTAATCTAATTTTTAATATTAGATTAATTTTCTTAAGGATATCAACCAAAATTGGGGAAAATAATTGGCTACTACTAATTAGACATATGTCATTGGATTTCAATTTCTTAAATACTAATATATTACCATAAATGAGGCCATTTATTAGATGTATATAAAACACTCTAACATTCTACCTAAATCCAATTTAGATAGCTCTTCAAATATGGAAAGAACTCAGCATATTTTCAAGAGAAAAAAAAAGTTAGGAAGACAGAAAACTGACCAAGAGCATAGAATTTTTAGAGCAGATGTGTGTTTTAGGATACCCTTGACTTGGGGAAAAGTATTACTTTTATGTGACTCATAAAAATGTCATGAAGTTTGTTTCAGTTCATTTTGTTGAAAAATAAGTTGCCCTTCTGTCTCAGATCTACATTTGATGAAAGACAGAAATGAAAGTATCTCTAAAATTCCTGATGATTCATGATTTAAAAAAATCCTCATATCTTTGCCACGGTAGGAAAAGATGCAGAGATGAGAATGGCCAAAAATCGCACAAAAAACAGATTTTACTTGAAGTTTGGGATTAGTAATCTGACAATATATGATTATGAATTATTCATATTTCTTAAAAAGAACAAAGTTGTAAATTTATATATTATTCTAATGTATATTCTTTGTGCATTAGCATATTAACACATTATCTTTTAAAATATTTTGAAATTATATTTATTTATTTGAAAAGCAGAATGAAAGAGACAGAACTGGTTCACTCTCCAAATGGTTATTAAAAGCTGAGGCTGGGCCATGGTGAAGCAAACAGCCAGGAACTCAAATCTGAGTCTCCCACGTGGGTGGCAGCAACTCAAGTACTTGAGTCATCATTTGCTGTCTTCCCTGGTGCACTAGTAGGGTGCTGGACAAGAAGTGAAGTTAGGACTCAGAACAGAACTTCAACATAGTAAGCAGCAGCTTTAACCTGATGTACCACAACACCTGCCAGGTATTACTTACCAGTAATTGGTAATTGCCAGTAATACTTACTTGCAAATACTACTGGGTGATACGATTTGAAAAAAAATACTACTGAGTTAAACCATATGAAATACTTCCAATCAAGAAAACAAATGAAGAAATATCACAAATAAAAATATTTGGGACTAGAGAATTAAGAAGATATAAAATGCTATGGAAGAGCACATCAGGTGATTAAAGATAGAGGATGGCATCTCTGATAAAGACAGGCTGGGGCCTGAAGAAGAGGGAGGAGGGGAGATAGCACTGGATGGCCAGATGAGGAGAAGTGTCAGGACAGGACAGCGCAGATTATTCTTCAGAGCAGTCCGCAGAATGGCTGGAGGCTGACTATACATCAGGCAGAAAGATTTGAGTAGTGACCTTGACGTAAAATCTGAAAACAAAGTATATTTATCTTCACCAAAAAATGTTCAGAGGGGCCGGTGCTGTGGTGTAGCGGGTAAACCACTGCCTGCAGTACCAGCATCCCATATGGGAGCCAGTTCTAGTCCTGGATGCTCCACTTCTGATCCACTCCTCTGCTATAGCCTGGGAAAGCAGTAGAAGATGGCCCAAGTTTTTGGGCCCCTGCACCCATGTGGGAAGCTTCTGGATCCTGGCTTCTGATTGGCCCAGCTCTAGTCGTTGTGGCCATCTGCAATTCTCTCTCCCTCTCTGCCCCTGCCTCTTTATAACTCTGCCATTCAAATAAATAAATATTAAAAAATATGTTCATTGAGCAAAATCTCACTGGAAATCTGTGTGCCTTAAAGGAGCATGGGAGCATGGGGGCATGAGACTGTGAGAAGCTAGATTGTAGGCAGGGGAAGTGCTTGAAATGATAAGAATGAGCCTGGATGATTCAGATGATTCATTGTCTAGGCATTATCCATAAGAAATGAGAAGCAATTAAAGGATTTTAAGCACCAAGGTGACAAGATTTGGTGTATTTTGAGAAGCTCAGCTTGATTGCAAAGGATTGATTTTTTTTAAAATATATCTAAACAGATTTAGAATCAGCAGGGTTAGTGTAAATGAAAGTACTTCAAGAAGTTCCAGAAAAAGTGAAATTACAAGATAAGTGTGTTTTGAAGCAAAAATTTTGAATACATGCAGTTTTCTTCATAAAATACGTTTCCCATTAACTTTTGGAACACTCCTTCTCTAGAATCCCAGGTCACAAACCATGATAGCTTTGAGTACGTTGATGGACTAGAAATTGACAGAAGTGTCAAGAACAGAGATTTGGTGTTAATTAAGTGAGGAAGATGAGGCAGCAAATATGTATTCTACTTTATACCTTTTCTAATTGGATAGTGAATGATGTCATTCCTTGAAAATTGAGATCTGAATGTGGCCAAAAATCATAGCAAAAAGTCAGGTGATTTCATCTGTCTCAGTTATCATAAGCCATGACCTTCACTCACCATCCATGAATAAAATGATTCAAATTATTCCTATCACAAGGGTCTAGACTGAGTCTGAGTAAATAGCATAGGCAGGTTATTAAAGGCAGCTACAGTGGTTCCAAAATTGTCATGGTTAACCTCAAAGTCTTTTCCAACTTTAATGGTACATGATTCTGAAAGGGTCTTTTCACCATGCAAAAAACTAAGAAGCAACTGAGGAAAGAGAATGGAGATGAATATTCGATTAATTTGAATACTGATTTACTGTGTTCTCTAAAAAAATGTTAGAAGAATCCCATTTACAACATCCACAAAAAAAATTAAATACCTTGGAATAAACTTAACCAAAGATGTTAAAGATCTCCAAGATGAGAATTACAAAATCTTAAAAAGAAAGAAATAGAAGAGGATACCAAAAAATGGAAAAACTTCCATGCACATGGACTGGAGCAATTAATATCATCAAAATGTGCATTCTCCCGAAAGCAATTTATAGATTCAATGTGATACTAATCAATACCAAACACATTCTTCTAAGATCTGGGAAAAAATGATGCTGAAATTCATATGGAGGCACAGGAGACCTCGAATAGCTAAAGCAATCTTGTACAACAAAAACAAAGCTGGAGGCATCACAATACCAGATTTCAGGACATACTACAGGGCTGTTGTTATCAAAAAAGCATGGTACTGGTACAGAAACAGATGGATAGACCAATGGAACAGAATAGAAACACCAGAAATCAATCCAAACATCTACAGCCAACTTATACTTGATCAAGGATCCAAATCCAATCCCTGGAGTAAGGACAGGCTGTTCAACAAATGGTGCTGGGAAAACTGGATTTTCACATGCAGAAGCATGAAGCAAGACCCCTACTTTACACCTTACACAAAAATCCACTCAACATGGATTAAAGACCTAAATCTATGACCAGACATCATCAAATTATTAGAGAACAATGGAGAAACCCTGCAAGATATAAGCACCAGCAAAGACTTCTTGGAAAACACCCCAGAAGCACAGGCAGTCAAAGCCAAAATTAATATTTGGGATTGCATCAAATTGAGAAGTTTCTATGCTGCAAAAAAAACCAGTCAGGAAAGTGAAGAGACAACCGACAGAATGGGAAAAAAATATTTGCAAATTATGCAACAGATAAAGGGTTGATCACCAGAATCTACAAAGAAATCAAGAAACTCCACAACAACAAAACAGACAACCCACTTAAGAGATGGACCAAGGACCTCAACAGACATTTTTCAAAAGAGGAAATCCAAAGGGCCAACAGACACATGAAAAAATGTTCTGGATCACTAGCAATCAAGGAAATGCAAATCAAAACCACAATGAGGTTTCACCTCACCCCGGTCAGAGTTGCTCACATACAGAAATCTATCAACAACAGATGCTGGCGAGGATGTGGGATAAAAGGGACACTAATCCACTGTTGGTGGGAATTGAAACTGGTAAAGCCACTATGGAAGTCAGTCTGGAGATTCCTCAGAAACCTGAATATAACCCCACCATACAACCCAACCATCCCACTCCTTGGAATTTACCCAAAGGAAATTAAATTGGCAAACAAACAACCTGTCTGCACATTGATGTGTATTGCAGCTCAATTCACAATAGCTAAGACCTGGAATCAACCTAAATGCCCATCAACAGTAGACTGGATAAAGAAATTATGGGACATGTACTCTATCGAATACTATACAGCAGTCAAAAACGATGAAACCCGGTCATTTGCAACAAGATGGAGGAATTTGGAAAACATGATGCTGAGTGAAATAAGCCAGCCCCAAATGGACAAATATCATATGTTCTCCCTGATCGGTGACAACCGAGCACCAAAAAGGAAACCTGTTGAAGTGAAATGGACACTATGAGAAACGGTGACTTGATCATCCCTTGTCCAGACTGTTGATGAACAACTTAATACTATTATCTCTTTTGGTATTTTTTTTTGTTCTACTTAATACTATTGGTTGAACTCTGTAATTAACACACAAGCATTCTTAGGTGTTTAAATTTAACTGAAAAGTGATCCCTGTTAAATATAAGAGTGGGAATAAGAGAGGGAGATATACAATTTGGGGCATGCTCAAGCTGACTTGCCCCAAATGGTGGAGTTAGAAATGTGCCAGGGGATTCCAATCCCATCAAGGTTGCATGTACCAATGCCATCTCACTAGTCCAAGTGATCAATTTCATTTCACAATTGATCATACTGATAGGTCCAAGAGTCAAAGGGATCACATAAGAATGATTGTGTAATCCATAAACTCTACTTTGGGAATTTATATTTATTAAATAAAAGTTTAAAAAAGTCCCTTACATGAAACTATTTGATAAGGCCCTCTCAAGCCAAAGACTATGCATTTCTATGTCTAGAACCTGAGTTCTCCACCTGTTATTTTAGGGTGAAACTCAGGAGTAGATCATTGAACTCTCCAAGTAAGCCTAATACAGAGCCAAAATAAAGAACCACTGGTTGGGCAAATACAAAGCAGGTATCTTTGCTTCTTGCAGAATTAAACCTTTCTTTTTTTCCCAGTAGTTTTAATAGTAATTATCATCTGTAGAGTAATATAGAGCATTGTAAATGTACTCTAACACATTTGTAATATGTAATTTTCTAGTAGTCACATTTTAAAATGTAGAGAATGAGGTGAAATTAATTATAATAAGATATATAATTGTACCTGTTACAACTAATATAATCAAAATCAATGTTGCAGGCGTACACCTTCCGGATAGGTTAACGCCAGCGAGACCTCGGAGACACCAGACGCGTTTATCGGCTTTTCAGCTTTCACTTTATTTTTCAGCAGACTCGCGTTACATGTCGCGAACGCCCGCCCTGTCACTGGCATTCATTCACAACTCCTTCATTCACCACTCCCGCTTACTACTCGCATTCATTCACAGCTCCCGCCTGTTACCGGCGTTCATTCATAACTCCGTCCTGTTTCCGGCGTTCATTCTTAACTCCACCTTTTACCGGCGTTCATTCATTCACTCTGCCCTTTTACCGGCGTTCATTCATTCACTCCGTCTTTTTCCAGCGTTCATTCATTCCTCCGTCTTTTACCAGCGTTCATTCATTCCTCCGTCTTTTACCAGCGTTCATTCATTCACTCCCGCCCACCGTCCACCTATTTATATATATCATTCACGGAAAACATGTTACCAACTAAGTGTGGGAAACATGCAATAACAGGATGCTTAAAGTCAAAACAGGATCTTGCAATTAGCAACGGGCAGGGTGGAAAAAGCCCAGCACTAAACTTCTTGTCGGGAGCGGCACAGCTGGCCAGGCTGTCCCGTTCCCCGACATCTCCCCCTTATTTCTTTGCAAAATGGAGTGGTACTGTGCCTGTCTTAGGTGACCAAGAGCATCTATCAGGCTTACCCGTCATTGGCACATGAACATGAGGTGTGGAGGGAGCGTTCATGCCCTGTCTTAGGTTGCCTTGAAGACCTCTCAGAACTTACCCGTCTTTGACTACCATTCCAGCAGATTCAGCCACACCTGAATCTGTCCATTTTGCATGGGGTACTGGTTATTGAATGTTAGCTGGCTTGTTTAACCACCATTTGCGTATTAACAGCCCTTGCAAGATCCGAACAATAATTGATCCTGTTATTAACATGCTACCCAAAAGACGGGACTGATTAGCGGCAAATGAAAAGTGGTTATAGGGGTAGGTGGTAACACAAACTGCAGTAGATCGAATAACACAGGGTATGCCAACCAGGCCTAATCTTGCAATAAATCCGTTCAGCAGTATATCATCAAGTGCCTGGGCGGTAGATCTTGTGATGCTATCAAGTATAGACAGTGTGGAGGTTTGGCTCACGGCTATGCCAATAGCGGCCTAACAAGCTGATAACGCCGCAATTACTGCAACGACGACCACGGTGACTCCAAAGTCTCTCCTGTGTTGAACAGCCATAGAGAAGTCCTTCTCAGGCAAATACACAACTGGAGAGGGAGAGGTAGGGCTCTCAAGAGACCCCAATACTCATCCAGCTTGGCCATCGTCGGTGACAGTGGCGTCATTATTAGTAGGAGTAGGATCACGATCATCTTGCCACTCTATTGTTCTTGTCCGTCTTTCTGGAGTCCAGATTGGATTTTTTTCTTCCTTCTTTCCGCGTCGCAGCGATCCGAGTCACGGCACCAGTTGCAGGCGTACACCTTCCGGATAGGTTAACGCCAGCGAGACCTCGGAGACACCAGACGCGTTTATCGGCTTTTCAGCTTTCACTTTATTTTTCAGCAGACTCGCGTTACATGTCGCGAACGCCCGCCCTGTTACCGGCATTCATTCACAACTCATTCATTCACAACTCCTTCATTCACCACTCCTACTTACTACTCGCATTCATTCACAGCTCCCGCCTGTTACCGGCGTTCATTCATAACTCCCGCCTGTTTCCGGCGTTCATTCTTAACTCCGCCTGTTACCGGCGTTCATTCATTACTCCGCCTTTTACTAGCGTTCATTCATTCCTCCGTCTTTTACCAGCGTTCATTCATTCCTCCCTCTTTTACCAGCGTTCATTCACTCCTCCGTCTTTTACCAGCGTTCATTCACTCCTCCGTCTTTTACCAGCGTTCATTCATTCACTCCCGCCCACCGTCCACCTATTTATATATATCATTCACGGAAAACATGTTACCAACTAAGTGTGGGAAACATGCAATAACAGGATGCTTAAAGTCAAAACAGGATCTTGCAATTAGCAACGGGCAGGGTGGAAAAAGCCCAGCACTAAACTTCTTGTCGGGAGCGGCACAGCTGGCCAGGCTGTCCCGTTCCCCGACACAATGTTACAAACATATAAAAATATTTTAAAAGATTTATTTATTTACTTGAATCCGTAGTTAGAGAGAGAGAGAGAGAGATAAAGAGAGAATCTTCCATCTACTGCTTCACTCCCCAAAAGGCACACATTGGCTAGCACTAGACCAGGCTGAAATTAGGTGCCAGGACCTTCTTCCAGGTCTCCCCCATGGGTGTAGGGGTCCAAGCACTTGAGCCATCCCTTGTTGATTCCCCTGGTACATTACCCAGGAGCTGGATTGGAAGTAGAGCAGCCTGGACTTGAAGCAGAGCCAATATGTGATTCCAACACTGAAAACCACAACCTAACCCACTGCACAAGAACTCCTGGCTCTACAAAATTTTTAACAGGATATTTACAACTTTTTGAATTCCAGCATACTATATACTTATAGTAAATCCTTAATGTTTTAATAATTTTTATGGACAATACTTGGTCTTTGTTTCATTAAATTTAAAATTACAGAATTAGAGTTACATTCCCAACTTGTTCAAGCACACAAATATTATACACAAATTCTCCATTAAAGCCTCATTAAAAAGTTTTTATGTTGATTATATATTGAAATATTGTTAGTTTGTATTTAAATTTTAATGGACAATAATGTGCTTTATAATGTTTTAGTCACAGAAGGAACATGTTTATGACAATGGTTCCATAAGATTATAATAGAGCTGACCAATTCCTATTGGCTAGTGGCACCATAAATGTCCTAACATCACAGCAAAAGGCATTACTTGCAAGTGTCTGGTGATGCTGGTGTAAGCAAACCTATTATGATGCCAGCCATATAAAAGTACCACAATACAGTTATGTATAACACACAATAATTGATAATAAAAAATAAACAATTATGCTATTGGATCACCTATTTACTATACCATAATCTTATCACTATCACTAGAGAGTTCTCCTACTTATAAAATGTGTACTGTAAAACAGGATCTATACTATTCCCTCATCTGCTTCATGTGAGTTTATCCCAGGTTTAGTGCATTTCTAGATTGCATCAAGAAGATTGTCTATTAACTGATCATATCTCGCAATGTAATAAAGTACACCCTATTATGTTTGCACAATGATGAAAGTCTAATACTTAAGCAACAATTAATTGTATATTAGCAAATTAAAAAAATTTAGAAATTCCATACCTCAATGGCACTGGCCTCATTTTATTCATTTAATATCAACATGTAGTTAGAGGCTACTCTACTAGAGATTTAGAACATCAAATATCTTCTGATGCATTAAAAATACAATTTCAAATTTCTCTAAATACTTTTCAACATAGGTATTATTATTCCGATTTTACACAGTTAGGAATTTGAGACTAAGAGAGGTTTAGAATGTTTTCCACAGTCACATTAAGTTATACATTTTAGATTCAATCACAGTTCTATCAGACAGAGGATGGGTGTTCCCTTTCCCTCATAATATATATTATTCCATATACTAATTATTTCTACAATTCACTATTAGAGTGAATTCACTATTAAAAGTTCTTATGTTATTTTATATTATATTATATAATATTCTTCACAAAATGCTATACTTAAGGCAGTGAATATAAATTAGGCCATGAAAGTGGAAAGGACTTGCTAACTGAGGTGCAGGAAATTTACTTTTTAAAATATTTTATTTATTTAAAAGAGTTACAGAGAGAGGGAGAGACAGAGAAAGAGAGTTATTCCATCTGCTGGTTCACTCCCCAAATGGCCACAACAGCCAGAGCTGAGCAGATCTGAAGCCAGGGGCCTCCTCCAGGTCTCCACATGGGTGCAGGAGCTCAAGCACTGGAGCCACCCTCCACTGCTTTCCCAGGCACATTGGCAGGGAGCTGGATCAGAAGTGGGGCAGCCAGGACTCAAACCATTGCCTACATGGGATGCTAGTGTTGCAGGCTGGAGCTTTAACCCACTTTACCAGCCCCCAGTAAATTTATTTTTTAACTATTTACACACTATATAAAGTCAAAAATTAATAAAACCAATTGTTTGCCACAGGCAAGGAGATGGTATTTACTTAATTAATGGTGTATATGTATATCATACTATCTATATATGTAATTTTGTAACAAAAGAAACTATGCTATAAAATTGCTTTATTCCTTTAAAATATGTAATACGAGTAAAGTGTAGATTAAGAACTTGCTTTTAAATTGTACTAAACAATTAGATTATTTCAACTTTTTCTAAGTTTTCTTAACACTAACATATCTTTAGATTTTTCTGCCTTCATGAAGATTTTGATTAAAAAAAAAAGCACTACATCATTCTCAAAGTTGATTTACAAAGCTGATTGATATGCCTTTGAGATTTTGTTACATAATAATTTTGTCTGAAATGGGATATGAGTATATTTGTAGTGATGTAATATTTTAGTGTACTGACTAAAAAGTTCTTGGTATTTATTCGCTTAAGGGTTCTGGCTTCCGTTACCTGCTTCCTTCCTTCTCTCCCTTCCTTCCTTCTGTCTTGTTTCTTTCCTTCCTTCCTTCCATATACAAAATCATAATTTCTAATTTGGAGGAAAAATACTGCTCCAAACAAATGGGTTATCTGAAGCTGTACCCATCGTATTCAGCGCAAAGGCAGTAGGAGATTCTGGTAAAAAAAGGCTTTCTCTCCTTTCTTCCTTCCTTCCCTCCTTCCCTCCTTCCCTCCTTCCTTCTTTCCTTCTTTCCTTTCTCTCTCTCTCCCTCTCTCTCTTTCTTTTTTTCTTTAAATTTTTAGAAGATATTTTATTTATGTGAGCAGTAGCATTAGAGAAAGTAAGAAGGAGAGACAGAGAGAAAGGTCTTCCATCTGCTGGTTCACTCTCAAATAGCCACAATGGCTGGAGTTGGGCCTATCCAAAACCAGGAGCCAAGGGCTTCTTCTGGGTTCCCAATGTAGGTACAGGGCCCAAGGACTTGGGCCATCTTCTACTGCTTTCCTAGACCATTGCAGAGAGCTGGACTAGAATTGGTGCCCATATGAGATGCTGGCTCTGCAGGCAAAGGATAAGCCTACTACAACATGGCACCAAAAACATACAAACTAGTAAAAGATTACCTGGGACCGGTAATGCATCAGTGTGTAAGGGCGCTGCCTATGGCACCTTGTGGATGCTGATTCAAGTCTTGGCTGCTCCAATTCTGATCCAGCTCTGCTATGGCCTGGGAAAGCAGTAGAAGATGGTCCAAATGCTTGGGCCCCTGCACCCGCATGAGAGATCCGGAGGAAGCTCCTGGCTCCTGGCTTTGAACTAGCACAGCTCCAGCTAGGGAGTGAATCAGCGGATGGAAGACCTCTCTCTGACGTTATGGGGGGGAAGCCATTGTAATCCATAAGCTGTACTTTGGAAATTTATATTCATTAAATAAAAGTTTTAAAAAAAATTACTGTTAATGGATTACAATGCCCCCCCCCATAATATCCTTCCCACTCACACCCCTCCCATCTCCCGCTTTCTCTCCCATTCCATTCACATCAAGATTCATTTTCAATTATCTTTATATAGAGAAGATCAATTTAGTATATATTAAGTAAAGATTTCATCAGTTTGCACCCACACAGAAACACAAAGTGTAAAATACTGGTTCAGTAATAGTTATAGCATTACTTCACATTGGACAACACACTAAGGACAGATCCCACGTGAGAAGTAAGTACACAGTGACTCCTATTGTAGACTTAACAATTTGACACTCTTGTTTATGGCATCAGTAATCTCTCTAGGCTCTAGTCATGAGTTGCCAAGGCTATGGAAGTGCTTTGAGTTTGCCAACTTCGATCTTATTCAGACAGGGTCATAGTCAAAGTGGAAGTTCTCTCCTCCCTTCAGAGAAAGCTACCTCCTGCTTTGATGACCCTGTTCTTTCCACTGGGATCTCACTCGCAGAGATCTTCCATTTAGGTCATTTTTTTTTTTTCCCGGAGTGTCGTGGCTTTCCATGCCCAAAATACTCTCATGGGCTTTTCAGCCAGATCTGAATGCCTTAAGGGCTGATTCTGAGGCCAGAGTACTATTTAGGATATCTGCCATTCTATGAGTTGGCTGTGTATCCTGCTTCCCATGATGGATCGTTCTCTCCATTTTTGATTCTTTCAGCTAGTATTAGCCGACACTAGTCTTGTTTGTGTGATCCCTTCGACTCTTGGACCTATCAGTGTGATCAACTGTGAACTGAAACTGATCACTTGGACTAGTGAGATGGGATTGGTACATGCCACCTTGATGAGATTGAATTGGAATCCCCTGGCATGATTCTAACTCCACCATTTGGGGCAAGTCTGATTGAGCATGTCCCAAATTGTACATCTCTTTCCTCTTTTTCTCCCACTCTTATATTTAACAGGGATCACTTTTCAGTTAAAATTTAAACACCTAAGAATAATTGTGTGTTAATTACAGAATTCAAGCAATAGTACTAAACAAACAAAGAGAAAATACTAAAATGAATACAGTATTACATTGTACATGAACAGTCAGGACAAGAGCTGATCAAGCCACTGTTTCTCATAGTGTCCATTTCACTTCAATAGGTTTCCCCTTTGGTGCTCAGTTAGTTGTCACCGATCAGGGAGAACATATGATATTTGTCCCTTTGGGACTGGCTTAATTCACTCAACATAATGTTTTCCAGATTCCTCCATCTTGTTGCAAATGACCAGATTTCATTGTTGTTGACTGTTGTACAGTATTCTATAGAGTACATGTCCCATAATTTCTTTATCCAGTCTACTGTTGATGGGCATTTGGGTTGGTTCCAGGTCTTAGCTATTGTGAATTGTGCTGCAATAAACATTAGGGTGCAGACCACTTTTTTGTTTATCAATTTAAACTCCTTTGGGTAAATTCCAAGGAGTGGGATGGCTGGGTTGAATGGTAGGGTTATATTCAGGTTTCTGAGGAATCTCCAAACTGACTTCCATAGTGGTTTAACCAATTTGCATTCCCACCAACAGTGGGTTAGTGTCCCTTTTTCACCACATGCTCACCAGCACCTGTTGTTGGGAGATTTCTGAATATGAGCAATTCTAACCGGGGTGAGGTGAAACCTCATTGTGGTTTTGATTTGCATTTCCCTGATTGCTAGTGATCTTGAACATTTTTTCATGTGTCTGTTGGCCCTTTGGATTTCCTCTTTTGAAAAATGTCTGTTGAGGTCCTTGGCCCATCTCTTAAGTGGGTTGTCTGTTTTGTTGCTGTGGAGTTTCTTGATTTCTTTGTAGATTCTGGTTATCAATCCTTTATCTGTTGCATAGTTTGCAAATATTTTTTCCCATTCTGTTGGTAGCCTCTTCACTTTCCTGACGGTTTCTTTTGCAGCATAGAAACATCTCAATTTGATGCATTCCCAAATGTTAATTTTGGCTTTGACAGCCTGTGCTTCTGTGGTATTTTCCAAGAAGTCTTTTTCAGTACCTATATCTTACAGAGTTTCTCCAATGTTCTCTAATAATTGGATGGTGTCAGGTTATAGATTTAAGTATTTAATCCATGTTGAATGGATTTTTATGTAAGGTGTAAGGTAGGGGTTTGCTTCATGGTTCTGTACGTGGAAATCCAATTTTCCCAGCACCATTTATTGAACAGCCTGTCCTTACTACAGGAACTGGTTTTGGATCCTTGATCAAATACAAGTTGGCTGTAGATGCTTGGATTGATTTCTGGTGTTTGTATTCTTTTCCAGTGGTCTATCCATCTGTTTCTGTACCTGTACCATGCTGTTTTGAGTACAACTGCCCTGTAGTATGTCCTGAATCTCGTATTGTGATGCCTCCAGCTTTGTTTTTGTTGTACAAGATTGCTTTAGCTATTCGAGGTCTCCTGTGTCACCATATGAATTTCAGCATCATGTTTTCCAGATCTGAGAAGAATGTCTTCGGTATTTTGACTGGTATTGCATTGAATCTGTAAATTGTTTTTGGTAGAATGCACATTTTGATGATATTGATTCTTCCAATCCATGAGCATGGAAGATTTTTTCCAGTTTTTGGTATCCTCTTCTATTTCTTTCTTTAAGGTTTTGTAATTTTCATTGTAGAGATCCTTAACGTCCTTGGTTAAGTATATTCCAAGGTATTTGATTGTTTTTGTAGCTATTGTGAATGGGATTGATCTTAGAAGTTCTTCCTCAGCCATGGCATTGCCTGAGTATACAAAGGCTGTTGATTTTTGTGCATTGATTTTATACCCTGCTACTTTGCAAAAATCTTCTATGAGTTCCAATAGTCTCTTAGTAGAGTTCTTTGGATCCCCTAAATAAAGAATCATATCATCTGCAAAGAGGGATAGTTTGAGTTCTTCCTTCCCAATTTGTATCCCTTTAATTTCTTTTTCTTGCCTAATAGCTTTGGCTAAAACTTCCAGATCTATATTGAATAGCAGTGGTGAGAATGGGCATCCCTGTCTGGCACCAGATCTCAGTGGAAATGTTTCCAACTTTTCCCAATTCAATAGGATGTTGGCCTTGGTTTTTCATAAATTGCTTTGATTGTATTGAGGAATGTTCCTTCCAAACCCAGTTTGCTTAGAGTTTTCATCATGAATGGGTGTTGTATTTTATCAAATGCTTTCTCGGCATCTATTGAGATAATCATATGGTTTTTCTTCTGTAGTCTGTTAATGTGGTGTATCACATTGATTGTTTTGTGCACATTGAACCATCCCTGCATGCCAGGGATAAATCCCACTTGGTCTGGGTGGATGATCTTTCTGATGTGTTGCTGCATTCTATTGGCCAGCATTTTATTGAGGATTTTTGCACCTACGTTCATCAGGGATATTGGTCCGTAATTCTCTTTCAATGCTGCATCTTTTTCAGGCTTTGGAATTAAGGTGATGCTGGCTTCATAGAAAGAATGCAGGAGGATTCCCTCTTTCTGGATTGTTCTGAATAGTTTGAGAAGAATTGGAGTCAGTTCTTCTTTAAATGTCTGGTATAATTCAGCAGTGAATCCGTCTGGTCCTGGGCTTTTCTTTGTTGGGAGGGCCTTTATTACTGTTTCAATTTCTGTCTCAGTTATGGGTCTGTTTAGGTTTTCGATGTCTTCCTGGTTCAATTTAGGTAGGTTGCATGTGTCCAAAAATCTATCCGTTTCTGATAGGTTTCCTTGTTTGCTGGCATACAAGTCCTTGTAGTAATTTCTGATGATTCTTTTTATTTCTGTGGTGTCTGTTGTTACGTTTCCTTTTTCATCTCTGATTTTATTTATTTGGGTCTTTTCTCTTTTTTTCAGTTAGTTGGGCCAATGGAGTGTCAATTTTGTTTTTTCAAAAAACCAGCTCCACATTAGGCTGATATTTTGTAATTTTTTTGGGATTCAATCTTATTGATTTCTTCTCTTATTTTAATTATTTCTCTTCTCCTACTAGATTTCGGTCTGGCTTGCTGCAGATTTTCTAGATCCCTGAGATGAATTGAAAGCTCATCTATTTGGTGCCTTTCCAATTTCTTGATGTAGGCACCTATTGATATAAACTTTCCTCTTAACACTGCTTTTGCTGTCCCATAAGTTTTGGTATGTTGTGCTGTTATCCTCATTTACTTCCAGAAAATTTTGATTTCTCTTTTAATTTCTTCTATGACCCATTGTTCATTCAGGAGCATGTTGTTCAATCTCCATGTGTTTGCATATGCTCTAGGGATTCCTCAGTTGCTAATTTCCAACTTCATTCCTTTATGGTCTGAGAAGCTACATGGTAAGATTCTAATTCTTTTGAATTTGCTGAGACTTGCTTTATGTCCTAGTATGTGGTCAGTCCTAGAGAAGGTTCCATGTACTGTCTGCAACAGCAAGGGTTGGGGTACACTGAAGCCAGGAACTGGGAACTCAATCTGACTTTCTCACCTGGATGGGATAGACTCAAGTAACTGAGCCATTGCCTACTGCTTCCCATGGGTCCCATCAGAAAGAAGCTGGAATTGGAATCAAAGCTAAGATTTGAAGCACACACTTTGAAATGAGAGGCAAGTGCCTCATGCAGTGTCTTAACTCCTGCGCCAGATTCCCACCCCTGAGATTTGTTATTTTCATCAATGATGAGTGGATATAAATCATGTGAGAACAACCTTAGGACCAATACCTAGTCTTGAAGAAAGTTTATCAACATCTATCAAGTAGAGAGACTAATAAATCATTTGCTTGTGTGTGTACACACTTGAATGTGCACTTCTGCTTCTGTATTAATTTGCAAAATATAATGTGAATTAAATGCTTATTTTGTTGAGGGCAGTAAATATGAGATTACTTCAAAATTTGTGTAAAACAGAATTGAGATAAGTTTATTTTGGTGAAAAAACTTCAAAAGCCATGCATATTTTTTTCACAGTATGAATCTTCAATGAAACATTTTTAGATGCCTTATACTTATAGGAAAGTGGCCAAGCTACTGTTGGATTTGATAAATGAATAAAATTTAGTAATGCTTTCATTTAAACATATTCCAAAATTTGTAACATAACCAAATCCAACTGTTATCTAATTTTAGTTATAGGATGATTGGCAGTTCAAATTGAAAAAAAAAATAGTGGTACCTCTAAAATTGGTGCTACTACAGTTTAAAGTGTATTGGTCTTGGTTATTTCCTAGATTATATTTGTCAAGAAACTATCACAGATAGGCATATTTTCTCCAGCTACAACAATTAATTTTGATTAACTAACCACAATGTGCCATTTTAGTTTCTAATTTAGATGTCAGGTGTTTAAAGACTAGAATTTATTATGCTATCTAGGATTTAGTACACTTTACTGGACTCTGTATATAATAGTGAGGTGTATTTATAAAAGATTAAATTAGAACTTCAATTAAAAAAAGCAATCTACCTTAACTCTTTCATGCACAAGTTGTCAAAATGGCTTGTATTTTATTTACCTTTCCCTTTGGAAATGTATATATTTACTTTGTCTTTTTATATTCAAAACAATAACAGGAACATTCAATTTATCACATTTCATTGCATGTCTAGTGATTAAAACTTCATAACATGCTGACCTTCATCTCTGAATTGACTCTGCCATAAAGTTAAATTAAAACATTTCAGGAAACAGGCGTTAGTTTGTTATGATATTCTTTTAAAGACAATTATGCCAGGATTCTTTTTTTTTTTTTTGAATAATAAGCATCCCTTTATTTGCTGATGCCATTACAAAAACAGGTTACATTAGCAACAAAACAGTGTTTTCTTGAGTTGAAGTCAGAGGCAGTTACTCCCCAAAATGTTTTATAATGGACTAAGAATTTGAGTGAAAGGTTTTTGAAGAAGAGGAAGCTGGTTGGTTAAATGAGCAGTTTTTAAATACAATTACCTACCTACCTACCTACCTAACTAATTAAATAAATAAATAAATACAACTAACTTTGACCATCAGAACTCAGAAAACATGAAACTTTTGAATACCTTCTTAGCAAGTTCTGATCAGGACAATCATACTCCACTCAAGGCCAAGGCAAATCAGTATGTTCAATGGGTGTCTAGTTTGCACATCTAAGTTGATTCAGTTGCTTCCTGCTTCATCTTCCACTTCAGACTTTCACTAGGCATGTTCCTGAGTCTCTGAATATAGATCAGTCATTGTATTGAATATAACTTCAGGTGGAAAAAAAAATGTACAAATCAAAACTGGGGTGTGGTGTCAAGATCCAGTCACAGGGAGGTGGATACAGTGGATGTTCCTTGCCCCATACAAATTATCTTGTAGAGAAAGGTGACTTATCATAGATTTGTCAACTGATATGTCTTCTTTAATCAGTTTAACAAATTTCACATCTAAGTTTAAACAGGGTATAGCATTTATCAAAGAGTTGATCATCTTTAATGATTTCAGATGGTTGCAGGTATACCTGTTTGGGTTCCCTTATCTCCTCCCAGATCAATTTAAAAGATAATAAAAGCTTTGGATATGGCTGGCTCCGCAGCTTACTAGGCTAATCCTCTGCCTGCACCCTAGGTTCTAGTCCCAGTTGGGGCACCAGATTCTGTCCGGGTTGCTCCTCTTCCAGTCCAGCTCTCTGCTGTGGCCCGGGAGTGCAGTGGAGGATGGCCCAAGTGCTTGGGCCCTGCACCTGCATGGGAGACCAGAAGAAAGCACCTGGCTCCTGGCTTCGGATCGGTGCAGTGCGCCGTTTGTAACACACCAGCCATAGGAGCCACTTAGGGGGTGAATTAACGGAAAAAGGGAGACCTGTAAAATGTTTGGGTGGAACAAAAGCACTTAAAAAAGCAATTTCAGGAAACTGATTTCTTTAATGGTTATTTTTTGTCTCAATATAGTTAAAATTGGAAGTTTAGGCTTTACTTGAATGTATATTGTAGAGTTTTAACAAAGCACGTTTTATAATAATTACATTTTGTAATTATTATAATGTAATTTGAAATTGCATCTTTCATATTCTTATACCCAAAGCAAGTCACAGGAGAAACACCACCCAATGAAATTTGGAATGAATCGTTTATTTTACCTGGAGGTCAAGGGTAGGCTTATGTCCTAAAGAACTCTCCACCCTGAAGCTTAATGCATTGGGGTTTATAAAGGCAAAAACCACAAGGTGGGAGAGGGAATATATTGTTGCTAGGGTCGCAGAATACCTGGTTGTTAGGATCAAGCTGAGCTAAAGCATATGCAAAACTAATATCAATAACGATCTTGACATTAATCTAGGTGCAGTCTATCTGTTTTAAGCTTGAGTAACCAGGATAGGCGATTTTTATGTTCTGGCAGGCAGGTTGTAGTTGCGGTGCTATTGTCTTAGTTTTTAGTTTTGACCATGATCTCATGTTGGAGGGTACTTTTAAAAGATGGAATCTCTTCTGTCTCTAGAATGGAGTCCCCACTGTCCTGGTGTCATTTCAATATATTTTAATATATAATTAATATATATATATATATATTCAGTATATTTACATATGTTTTCAAGATGGATATATGTAATCATGTTCAAAAAACATGATGGGACTATTGAGAGAATAGTTGCAATGACGAGTCTACCCTTATCATGTGTTATTTTGTACCTATCATACCTTTAAGTTTGCTTCTATATACCTGAAATTGGAATAATGAAATTTATTTATTTATGTTGTGCATATGCATGTGAAGGTGTCTTTGAAAAAAGATGTAAGTTGGAATTATACAACATGGAATAAATGCTTTTCATTGTATTAATACTAATACTAAGATATTTTTGGCTCTTTCTTAAATCTACAATTTACAGGTATATATAAATACATTTTCATTAGATATTTGTAAACACTCTGTTGGGAAGAAAGCTTTGCTTTTATTTTCCACTTAATGTTGAAAAACTGATTTTTTTCTGTTTTTCATCTTTCTTTAAGTGCTATCAAAATAAATGTTCCGATTTCAAGGAATAATAAAGTTCTCTCAAGGACAATTTGCTCATACTATGATGCAATAAGAATACTTGGCTTTTGTGTTACTTATCTCTTGACTTTGTCCTTTACAAAACACTTCTTTACAGACTAAAAGGAGATCAAAGATGTTAATATAATATATTACCTGCTGTCACAGAACTGTATCATCACTTTGAGACAAATTACATGGGTTCCACTTATAAGCAATATCGAGATCTGCAAGGGGAAAATATAGGAGCCTAAAACATGTTAACTTTTCCAGAATTGTTCCTCTCAAACTGAGATCCTGAAAACAGATTCAAATTTCTTGTTTGCGGATCATTAGCAATATTTATATAAACTGCTCTTTAGAAAGGCCCTGCTATTTATAAAGCATTTTTCAAAATTGTAACATTTCGTTAAGTAATAGGAAGTGCAAAATAACTATAGGTAACCTATATTTTTAATCTCTATTAAATAAGAAAAAAACTAACTGCTTTTTAAATCCTGACCACTGTATATTATCTTATTGATTATAAATTCATCACATGAAATTAACAATCTTCTTCTGTTTGAAGGTGCATTTAAACCTGTCATGCATTTTTAAGTATCCATATAATTTGATTAAATTTTGTGAAGTCCAGTGCAATATTTCAACACATATACACAGTGTAAACTGGTCAAAACAGGCAGCTGATTTTGTCACTTCCTTATATTTTCTGTGTGTTTAGAGATCACCAGATCCTCACAAGATATAAATTCATATAGAGAGAAATATCATTAAAATTAAACTTAGGAGCAGGAGTTTATCCTAGTTGATGGGAAGCTGGTTGGTATTCCCACTTCCTACATAGAAGTACTGGTAAGAGTCTGAGGCCCCTCTCTGGCTCCTAAGTATAGCTTCTCAGATCCTGAGAAGCAGAAGGTGATGGCTCAAGTAGTTGATTTCCTGACACCAAAGTGAGAGATCAAGTTCAAGTTCCCAGTTCCACTATTCATTCTGGTTCATTCCTGGATGTTCCAGGTATTTGTGGAGTGAACCAGCAGATGGGATCTCTGCCATCTTGATGTTTGTGTCTTTTCCTATTATGCTATAGTTCTAACCTTAAAATAATTAAGGGAAATTTGTAAAATACTGCTGAAAATGAAACTTGCTGTAAGAGCAACTTCTGCCTTGAATTGGTATTTAGATAATTTTCTTTGCATTAGCAATACATATTTACTTATATACTGATATAGTTGTATACCTATCAGTATAGATATAACTACCAGTCTGTTATTCAATACTTCTAGTTTATGGAAGTCTGATTCAATTCTCAAAAACAGTTTAACATAGCATATAGCATCCCATTTCACAAAACTCACTAGCTTTACTTCTTATCAGTGGTATCATCAAGTTCATTTTTAAATAATGTATGGTATAGATGCCACATGGAGTATCTAATGAATATATGGACCTAGTATCAGATAAATTCCAGGTGTACTGAACAAACCCTACTTTCTGTAGATTCAGGGAGTGGGACCTTTACACTGCCTGAAAACCATGTATGTTTTTGACATTTTAATGTGCAAAAGTGAAAAATATCATATTCACAATTACAAAATTAGATAAATGTCAAAAATGAGAGCCTTTATGGTTTAAATATATCTGCTAGCTATACTTCCAGTACTCAAAATACTCAAGAGCATCTCAGTTTTCTCTCATTTGACCTTCCCAGGCCTCAGAGTACTCGGTAGTTCTGAAACTTACCTCCAAAACCTTGGATGAAAAGACATCCTGCTAGTACCCAGGTAGAATGAGTTCTGTCACCATCAAAGCAAAACTTCCAATTAGTGTGTGGCAAGACTGATATTCTTGCTATCTGTAGGAGGGATCTTCCAAAAGTTTATATTTTTGACCATTTCTATTTCTTATTTTTGGAAATGTCTGTAAAATTTCTGTGCCCATTTCTTAACTAGAGTGTTCACGTGTTTTTTTGTTCAAATTTTGGATGCCTTACTGACTCTGAATATGAATCTTTTTCAGATGAATAGTTTGCAAATTCTTCCTCCCATTGTGTCAGTTGTGTCATCCCTCTGTTGATTATATTTCCTTTATATTATTTCCTGAAGCTCCTGGGTTTGATATAATTCTATTTGTCTAATATCACTTTGTTGCCTGCTTCTGGTTGAAAACATTTGAAAATAACCACTCCTTTTGCCAATGTCTTAAAGTGTCTTAAAATCTTCTGTTCTGTAGTTAAATATTTTAGGTTTGCAAGGCAGGAGCTGAAGACCTTTAAACACATAGGAAATATAAGGAAATTGCAGTCAGTTGCCCGTTTTGACCAATTTACACTGTTTATATGTGTTGAAATATTGTTCTGGACTTCAAAAAATGAGCATTATATATTGGCAACATTTAAAAATGATTTCTTAGAAGTTTATTGCACATGTATATTATAGAAAAACTATGGAGGAATTTCAGAGTTTTTATACACTAAAATTGTCGCTCCCCGTCTTCGTGGAGGAACGACACAGGACCCTGCGTTGTTCTTTCGTCTGCTCGGCCCTCCCCGGGTTTGCTGCTGGTTCTTCCCGGGTTGGCTGCCGTCCCTTCCACCTCCGTGGAAGGGCGGTTCCCCCTGGCCACTTTCCCCACTTCCGCAGGGGAGCGGCACACCGCCGGCCGGCTCTCTCGGGGGCTGTACAGGTGTTCCTTCAGATAGATGTTCCCCTTAGATGTTCCTCGTGCATGCCATCTCTCTCCTCCTTTATATTCCTCTTCCGCCAATCCCAACTCTGCTACCCACACATCGAGTACGCTGCTCTCCTCCAATCAGGAGCAGGTCCTGCTGTTTATTGGTTGAACTGGAGGCAGCTGTGTAGAAGCTGTTTCTCCCTTCTCAGCGCCATATTGTGGGAGAGCAGATGCATAGAATAAGTCTTAATTCCAGTAACTTAGTCTAGTCCGGGTTGCTCCCCACATAAAATAAATGTCTTAATTCAACTTTTTCTAAGAAGTTTTGAAATACCTTCATATTAAATATTGGCTTAAGAAGGATTTAATCAAAATTTTGTCTTAACATTCTCAATAAAATCATGTTCTCAAAATTTAGAAAGCAATTTGCACATGAGTATTAACCTGTTACTCAAAAGACAGCATTAAATCACTTCTTCAAAAACTACATTAAATGTTAGAGTGACAATTTTTAAAAGCCTGAACAGGTTAATATTGTTTCCACTTCTGTGAACTACCTACAATAAATTTCAGTGATATTATGAGCATTCCTTAGGTGAATATATAAATTCATGTTTTGGAAAGTCATGCTTCAATTATTTTCTCAAATAATCAAGCAGTATTTTCAAATTAATTCATCTTTGCATTTCTAATCTCTACACTTATTATCATACACTAGTCATACCTGTAGTCCAATAAATTTTCTCCCACCTTCAAAACTAATACAGCAAAAAAGTCATACTGCTATTTAAACATGTGACCAATAATACTAATTTTCATAGTTCTAAAAGTAAATGTAAAATGTGTCGATTATTTGACTGTCTCTTTGGTAGACAATGAACAACATTCTATCTCTAGTAATACTTAGAAAAAAACAAATCTATCATGAGAACTTGTGCTATGAAAACAGGCAGCCTGGTGGAATAAAATATAACCTTATAGATTACATGTTTTGGCTACCCACAGAATATGCATTCTTCTGGGCAAATATGTTAGATTAAAGGAGTAACAAATAGGATAATATTTGTTTTATTCTTAAATCTATAGCAATTATTAAGTGATTATTTATTGCAAAATAAATGAGAAAGGTTTCTACATCATCAATTTGTCAATTTCTAGTAAGACTTAAACAATCTTCACATGTAAATGTGATTAGAAGATGAGTATTACAATTGAAATCTTGTATGGATTTTTTTGAATGAAGTAAACATATACAAACTTGCTTTATAAATGCTAGAAACTTATTAGTACCCTTCATTTGCTTTGAAAAGTAATGCTATCACTAAGGTTTTTTTCATTATATTTACTATAAATGCAATATTATTTATCTGTTCTTTATGTAAGATAGAAAGCAGATATTGAATGCTCACATCTCTGTTTCTTATTCAATTCCTATTAAAATTAAAAGCATAAAGAATTGCAAATTATCAAGATTCTAGAGATATCAACTATGTAAAACAATTATGTAAAATGGAAACTGACTAGATGAAAGCTTTGTTAATAACCAATAAATGAAAGCTTCTTCATATGGAGAAACTTAAACAAGCAATATACTGTTTGTTTCTTGTGACTACAAAAACTTTAGTACTTGGAATAAAAGCAGAATTATGTGTAAAATAAGGAGGAGTGGTTTAAACCTGTTCAATGGAGTTAAATTACACCTATTTCCCATTAAACAGGTTTCAACCATTAGGCAAATATGTGTCTCTGTCAAAGCTGGACAGAGGTAATTCTGTTATTACAAACGAGGTCCAGAAAGGAAACCAGATGCAGAAATTCAGGCAAAAATGCATAAATCTGAGCAAATTCAATGAAAAAGTGCTGATGAATAATGAGATTCCTGGAAACACTCCCATGGTTAAGCTAATATTACCAAGATTACTTCATTTAGGAGTGTGAAAGTAGGGCAGCTGGGTCTCATACTTGCACACATATAGGATGCTGGCATTTCAGGAAGCTGCTTTACCCACTATGCCACAGCACTAGCCCCTGATTAACATACTTTACTAGTGTTTCATTTGTGCCTGAAAACTGTTTATGTGTTGACTATTACTGATAAACTCAATTTTTTAATTTTTATTTTTTTATTTAGTAAATATAAATTTCCAAAGTACAGCTTATGGGTTACAATGGCTTCCCCCCCCCATAATTTCCCGCCAACTCACACCCCTCCCATCTCCTGCACCCTCTACCATTCCATTCACATCAAGATTCATTTTCAATTATCTTTATATACAGAAGATCGATTTAGTATATATTAAGTAAAGATTTCATCAGTTTGCACCCACACAGAAACACAAAGTGTAAAATACTGGTTCAGTACTAGTTATAGCATTACTTCACATTGGACAACACATTAAGGACAGATCCCACATGAGAAGTAAGTACACAGTGACTCCTGTTGTTGACTTAACAATTTGACACTCTTGTTTATGGCATCAGTAATCACCCTAGGCTCTAGTCATGAGTTGCCAAGGCTATGGAAGCCTTTTGAGTTCGCCGACTTTGATCTTATTCAGACAGGGAAATCATCAAAGTGGAAGTTCTCTCCTCCCTTCAGAGAAAGGTACCTCCTTCTTTGATGGCCCTGTTCTTTCCACTGGGATCTCACTCGCAGAGATCTTTCATTTAGTGTTTTTTTTTTTTTTTTTTTTTTCCGGAGTGTCGTGGCTTTCCATGCCTAAAATACTCTCATGGGCTCTTCAGCCAGATCTGAATGCCTTAAGGGCTGATTCTGAGGCCAGAGTACTATTTAGGATATCTGCCATTCTATGAGTCGGCTGTGTATTCCTCTTCCCATGGTGGATCATTCTCTCTTTTTAATTCTATCAGTTAGTATTAGCAGACACTAGTCTTGTTTGTGTGATCCCTTTGACTCTTAGACCTATCAGTGTGATCAATTGTGAACTGAAACTGATCACTTGGACTAGTTAGATGGCATTGGTACATGCCACATTGATGGGATTGTATTGAAATCCCCTGGCACGATTCTAGCTCTACCATTTGGGGCAAGTCCGATTGAGCATGTCCCAAATTGTACATCTCCTCCCTCTCTTATTCCCACTCTTATATTTAACAGGGATCACTTTTCAGTTAAAATTTAAACACCTAAGAATAATTGTGTGTTAATCACAGAGTTCAACCAATAGTACTAGAACAAAACAAAGAGAAAATTCTAAAGTGGATAAAGTATTACATTGTACATCAACCGTCAGGACAAGAGCTGGTCAAGTCACTGTTTCTCATAGTGTCCATGTCACTTCAACAGGTTTCCCCTTTGCTGCTCAGTTAGTTGTTGCCGATCAGGGAGAACATATGATATTTGTACCTTTGGGACTGGCTTAATTCACTCAGCATAATGTTTTCCAGATTTTGAATTGACAGCAAAAAATACTGTAATTCAAACTATTTTTAGTAATGTCAGACTTGGGTCCCACAGACTTGGATTATTTTTTTCTTCCCGTTAAGAGCCACACAAGAGAGAAAGAAATCAGTCAACAGTTATTAAGAGAAACAATTCTAGTCTGGCGCTATGGCTCACTTGGCTAATCCTCTGCCTATGACACCAGCACACTGGGTTCTAGTCCTGTTCGGGGTGCTGGATTCTGTCCCTGTTGCTCCTCTTCCAGTCCAGCTCTCTGCTGTCGCCTGGGAGTGCAGTGGAGGATGGCCAAAGTCCTTGGGCCCTGCACCCACATGGAAGCCCAGGAGGAAGCACCTGGCTCCTGGCTTTGGATCGGGCAGCATGTGGGCCGCAAAGCGCCTGCTGTAGGAGCCACTTAGGGGGTGAACCAACAGAAAAAGGAAGACCTTTCTCTCTTTCTCTCTCTCTCTCTTTCTCTCTCTCTCTCTCTCACTGTCTAACTCTGCTTGGCAAAGAGAGAGAGAGAGAGAGAGAGAGAGAGAGAGAAACAAGTCTAATTTAGATTTTGAGAAGTCTATTAAATGTTCCACTCATAATTAATTTAGAACACTGGGAAAAATAAGAAAAAATACATCAGTTCAAAGAAAGACAGATAGGATTGAATGAAGAGAGTTAAAGAACAAGAGCTTGAAGACTCTTTCAGGATCCTTTTTTCCCACATCACAAACTCTCCCGCTCTGCCAGATTAGTTTGCTCTTTTTAAAAATATGTAAATATATCAGGTTTACTTTTTGGAACTTGACAAAAATTGATGAAAGGATATGCAAGGATAAACCTGAAATGGGTGAAATTCTCTATAAAGACAGAGACAGAAAGATTTCAGATGAATCTGTCACCATAAGCAAAAACTTTCAGTGACATAATTATTATATTAAGTGCCTAAAGATATTGCACCTGTAAGATTAAAGAGTTCTATATTAAGGAATTTTCAAAAACCAAGAAGGTGTTTATGTCAATCAGAATTACAACTCAAGGAGCAGACATGTAGCCTTAACTAGTTCAGACACTACTAAAAGGCATGTGCACTTCTTAGGAGTACTTAGGTTTGTTGACTGGCTCAAACTCTGACCTACATTTTCTGCTAATGCACAACTGGGAGACAGCATTGATTTCCCAACATATAGAGATCCTGCAATTCACATGGGACACCTGGAATTAGTTCAGCATGTACAGAATGTATACTATACAATGTTTATATTATTTAGTAATAATAGTGCATTACTCCAACAGTTTTATTATTTGTTGATTTTTGCAACAGAATTGAAGTTTTTTTTTCTGATGTAAATTAGAACTTTATTTGAAAGTCAGAGTTACACACACACACACACACAGAGAGAGAGAGAGAGAGAGAGAGAGATCTTCCACCTGTTGATCCACTCTGTAATTGGCCACAACAGCCAGAGCTGGGCCAATCTGAAGCCAGGAGCCAGGAGCTTCTTCCCGATCTCCCACATGGATACATGGGCCCAAGGACTTGAGCCATCTTCTATTGCCTTCCCAGGCCACAGCAGAGAGCTGGATAGGAAGTGGAGTAGCTGGGACTTTAAGTGGCACCCATATGGGATGCCGGCACTTCAGGTGGCCACTTTACCTGCTATCCCACAGCACCGGCCCCAGTATTAAGATTCTTCTTTCTAGAGATGCATAATTTGCATTAAAAACTTTACAGGAATAGATAATATCTAACACCCTTCCCAACCCCTAAATTCTAGGAACCATGAATAATTCAAAGATGAGAACTATAAAATATTGCTGTTACTAATAAAAATTTCATTTCATGTTAGAGTTACATTGTTCAAATGTTTTTCTCTAACTCAGAATTAAAGAAATATTTCTTGTCAAGCATAAAATTTATTTCATGGGGAAAAAGTTTTTCAATAATATGCTTAAATGGATAACTTATGATAACAAACATTTCTGTATACTTGGATGCAGTGATTAGATTTATGATTATAGTTTCTAGAAATGAATATTACTAAGGTATCATCAGCAAATGTACTGGATTCAGATAGCTTCTACTGAGGGAAAAGCATCCTCCTCCAACTAAAACTGGAAAAAGTTATTTACGAAATCACTACTTCTATTCTATTCATATCATGAAACAAATTTGACTGCTTTATTTTTTCCTATTAAATATATTCTTTTTTTTTTTTTTTTTGACAGGCAGAGTGGACAGTGAGAGAGAGAGAGACAGAGAGAAAGGTCTTCCTTTGCCGTTGGTTCACCCTCCAATGGCCGCCACGGCCAGCGCGCTGCGGCTGGCACACCACGCTGATCCAATGGCAGGAGCCAGGTACTTATCCTGGTCTCCCATGGGGTGTAGGGCCCAAGCACTTGGGCCATCCTCCACTGCACTCCCTGGCCACAGCAGAGAGCTGGCCTGGAAGAGGGGCAACCAGGACAGAATCCGGCGCCCCGACCGGGACTAGAACCCGGTGTGCCGGCGCCGCAAGGCGGAGGATTAGCCTAGTGAGCCGCGGCGCCTGCCTAAATATATTCTTATTCTCATGTACACCCTGTTTGTTAAATATTTTCCATGATTCTTATTACTCCATTGCGACAGACTCATGCAATTAAAATTAATGTATCTGAAACTCAACTATACTTTCTAAATTTTATTTTATTATTTCTATGACAATATTTTTACATTATAGTCACAGGTTAGTGTTCCACTACACAAAGAGTTCAACAAGTAAAAACATCATAGATCAGCATGAATATAGGCAAGAGCTATAAATGGTAATCAAATGAAGATATATGAATTTCATTCATTTATATATTTTAATTGTAAAATATACATAGATGATTAAAACTATAGGAATATATAATTCTTTTATTTGAAAAGATATATTTATTTATTTGAAAGGCAGAGTTACAGAATGGCAGAGGCACATTAGAGGCAGAGGCAGAAAGAGAGAGAGAAAGAGAAAGAGAGAGAGAGAGAATCTTTGATCCGCTGGTTCATTCCCTAAGTGGCTGCAATGGTCAGAGCTGAGCAGGTCCAAAACCAGGAGCCAGGAGCTTCTTCCGGTCTCCCTCATGGGCTCAGGGCCACAAGGACATGGTCCATCTTTTGCTGCTTTCCCAGGTGCATTAACAGGGATCTGGATAGGAAAGGGGAGCAGCCAGGAGCTGAATTGGCACCAAGATGGGATGCCAGCACCTCAGGAAGTAGCTTTACCCAGTGCATGGCAGCACTGGCCCTAGAGTATATCATTCTTAACAATTCGTTCAACAAAGATATAGAACAAAACTTGACAAAATGATATAGGCAGCCATACTGTTACACACAGGCATTTTTTGTTTGTTTTTCATTTTAACTCCTATGTGTAAGAGAGAACATGTGATATTTTTCCTGTGTCTGACTTACTTCACTCAACGTGATGTCCTCCAGTTCTCCACTTGACACAAATACAGAATTTCGTGTTGTGGTAGCTAAATAATAACCCCTCACTCAATTTCCTTTATCCAGTCATCTAATGATACACACTTTGTTTCATTTCAAATTGGGCTTGTGTGATTCATGATGCTATAAATATGGTGCAGTAACTCTTAGAAACAACTTGTTCTATCTTGGGGTAAGGCTGCAAACTTTTTTATACTTTTGGTTATTCAAAGCCCTTTGCTATCAGTGATCATTATCAATTGGCAATGACTTTGTATAAAGAATTTAAGTAGAAAAGTTGCAGATATATTGACTGTACCACAGATACAATATATCTCAACATACAAAAACAAAACAAACAAGACAAAAAAACACTGTGTTCATGTCTTTTGGGTATACACCTGCTGCATCCAGCACAGCAGGGTGTCAGGTAAGTCTGAAAAAGGAACAATGTGGCATAGAAGGAGGAAGCAGACTCAGATTAAAGATTTTAAGGTGGGGAAATCAGGGGCACTCCGTCCACTGCCAAAGGTATAGGTGGAGCCAGAGGCCTAGATATCTCGTTACTGCGTGGTGACAGTGATGTGGTTAATTAATCATAAAAATGTACAGAATTCTATTTTGTGTTACCAAATAGCTATTTTTTTTTTTTTTTGCTTTAACCAGAAACCTTTTATTTAAGGTATACAAACTTCAGGGGACAGTGGAGAGTTTTGGTGTTTATGAGAACATGTCTGATTAGAAGCTGGGATTAAGAGGGCAATCCCAATGTGGAGGAAACTTGAGGGGGACTGGTTATTAACTGGGGTGGACATCCCACTTGCTCTTCACCAGCGTGCACAGCATTTCCTCATATCTGTTAAATGATCTTTGCCTCGTTCACATAACTTGACCAATCACCTTTGCAATCTGTCCCAGCCGTCAATAGAATTCAGGCATGTGGTCGTCCCCAATATCTAGGCCTTCAATAGAATTTAGGCCATGCGGTGGTCCCTGACATATACCTGGTAGTGGGATTGCTGGATTATTTTTCCAGTATTTTTGAAAAAACCTCCTTACTGTTTTCTGCAGTGGCTGCGCCAATTTAATTCCCACCAACAATGTATAAGTGTTCCCCTTTTTCAACATCCTCACTAACATCTGTTACCCTGGGATTTCGATTTTAGCCATTCTTACAGGGGTGAGGTGATTTCTCATTGTGGTATTGTTTTGCATTTCCATGATAACTGGTAATCAGTAGCATTTTTTTCATATTTTTGGCCATTTGTATTTCTTCTTTTGACAACTGTCTATCAAGGTCCTTTGCCATTTATTAACAGGATTGTTTGTTGTTATTGTTCAGTTTTTTGGGTTGTTGATATATTGTGGTTATTAAACCTTATATTGGGTTAGTAGCTTGTGAATATTCTTTCCTATTCTGTTGGCTGCTTTTTAATTCTATTTGTTGTTTCTTTTGCTGTGCAAAAGCTTCTGGAGTTTGTCTTAATCCTTTTTTTTTTTTTTTTTTCCAATTTTGCCTTTGTTACTTGTACTTAGGAGATCACTCATGACTTACAAATGTCTTCAAACTCTTTCCCCTAACCTTTCTTATTTTTAATATTTTATTTATTTGAAAGACAGAGTTACAGAGAGAGGCAGTGCCAGAGAGAGCTGCTCCATTCCGCTGGCTCACTCCCTGACGACAGCAAGGACTGGAGCTGAGCTGATCTGAAACCAGGAGCTTCCTCCAGGTCTCCCACAAGCATGCAGGGGCCCAAGGACTTGGGCCATCTTCTACTGCTTTCCCAGGCCATAGCAGAGAGCTGGATCGGAAGAGGCGCAGCCAGGACTTGAACTTCAAGTTCAAGAGATGCCAGCGCTGCAGGTTATCTTTTCTCCAGTGTATTGTCTGGGAACTTTTGTCAAACATCAATACACCATACGTACATGAATTAATTTCGGTACTCTAATCTCTTTCATCGAAGAATGTGTGGGTTTTCTGTCCATACCATTCTGTCTTATTTACTATAGCTTTATAATATGCTTTGAAGTCAGGTATGGTAATGCCTCCAGCCTTATTTCTTTTTGTCAAGATCGTTTTGATATTAATAGTCACGGAGATTTACTGATTTTCAGTGCTAAATTCACTCAGTTAGAATGCAAAACTATCTCATGTGATTGTGGTTCCATATATTCTTCATTTCAAATGAACACAATACTATGCAATAATTTCATATCATTTAATTACTTCCATTTTGACTTTTTCAATATTAATATAAAAATAATGGATTTCATGTAATTATTTGATATAATTCTAAGAAGGTAACCATATTTCCCTCCCTCTTTCTCCATCCCATAATACCTCGTCCTTCCCGTCTTTATTTTTCCTTTATTTTTTGCGATAACATACCTTTAATTTAATTTTTAATTACATCCTTAATGTACTACTAGCCATATATTCACAACTACAAAGTAGAAAAACACAGAAAATAGACAAATGCTATAAATAATAATCAAATTATAAAATGTCAGATTAATTTTATACTTTTATGAATTATTTATTAACTACCATGTATCAGAGAAAACACATGGTATTTCAAAAGTACTCTTCACTAAATGAGGACAATTTAATTCATTTCCTGCAGTAGTATCAAATGTTAAGGTATAGTTGATAGACTGGATACCCATGTGAGAGGGCATTCTATCAGGTCAAAATACTTGTTTGCAAATATTAAAGAGCTCTATAAGAGAAATTTGGCAACTCATGACAAGAGCCTAGGGTGATTACTGATGCC
Organism: Oryctolagus cuniculus; assembly: GCF_051225735.1. Classification (NCBI taxonomy): domain Eukaryota; kingdom Metazoa; phylum Chordata; class Mammalia; order Lagomorpha; family Leporidae; genus Oryctolagus; species Oryctolagus cuniculus. The sequence continues at coordinate 68,001,967 of NC_142871.1, read as the reverse complement.
ATAAACAAGAGTGTCAATTTGTTAAGTCAACAACAGGAGTCACTGTGCACTTACTCCTCATGTAGGATCTTTGTCCTTAGTGTGCTGTACATTGAGATCTAATGCTATAACTAGTACTCAAACAGTATTTTTCACTTTATGTTTCTGTGTGGGAGCAAACTGTTGAAATCTTTACTTAATGTATGCTAAACTGATCTTCTGTATATAAAGAGAATCGAAAATGAATCTTGATGTGAATGGAAGGGGAGAGGGAGTTGATAAGGGGAGGGTTGCGGGTTGGAGGGACGTTATGGGGGGGAAGCCATTGTAATCAATATTCTGTACTTTGGAAATTTATATTCATTAAATAAAAGTTTAAAAAAAGAAATTTTATTTTATTTTATGGGTAAATTTTAATGCCAAATGTTATTTAAAATATCATATGATTGAGTTAATATGCTTTTAACCTTAAATTCTCAGGGGATAAAGTCATTTTCTTAATTTATTATTTATCCACTAACATATATTTTTACTTAAGAGGTATTTTGCATATTAAAATCACTTTTTCATTTATTATTAACATTAGGAGATACATTTCTTTATGATTTACCTATATCAAAATCAAGAGATCTAATTTCTGAAGGTTTATTACAGTTGGTGTCAAAAAGTCTATAGACTAGCAATGATCAAAACTGCTTTTCTAGTTTGTTGCATGGCTTGGGATACCATCAGATGTTAAGGATTCTATAATATAAGTATTTATTTGTGTCAATGCTAAGCATTGAATAAAATCCCATATAGTAATTCAGACCTATGCACACGGATTAGGTCCTTTGGGTTAATAACATCTTACTTTATAGGTGAAAGAAGTTACAATATTATGAGAAGAAAACAATGTATTTGCTGGAACAGAACTTGAGAATCATGTTTAAAACTTTATAGAGTATCTTTCTCAGTTCTAGACTCCTGGTAATGCACACCTTAGAAGGGAGTAGGTGATGGCTTTAAGATTTGGGGCTGTACCACCCATGGAGGAGGTATGAATTGAGTTTCAGGCTCCTGGTGTTGGCTATTTCAGATATTTTGGTAATGAACCATTTGATGGAAAATCTCTCTGCTTCTAGCACTTTGCCTTATAATAAACAGATGAATAAAAAAAATCTTTAAAATTTAACTTTACTAAGATTATTGATATAAGCAGCTTCAAATGAGATTAATAATACCAATATTATAACTAATTTATATAAAACATACTTTTATCTTTTTTTCTAAATGGTATCTATATGATATTGTATAGTATAAAAGTAAGGATTATACTAGTATAGATTGAAGGGGAAAAGGAATAATTACCATTAAAAATATGTTGTGGTTTTTATAGTGCATAGCTAAATAAAGAATTTTATCTTTATTAGTTATAAAATTTAACCTAAAGACAAACAAAATAGCATACCTTATAAATGCCTGATATGTTATTTGGAATATCATTGGCATTTCCATACATTCCACTAGGAGTAATCAGTGACATTAATTCAGTCAATTGGAATTTACTTAACGAATAATTTGAACCAAGATTGTTACAATTCTTTTTCTTTGCTGGGATTATGTCTTGCATAACCAAGAATGAGAAGCATAGACAAGGAAAATTTTATAAATCAGGAGTGGTTTATTGAAAGAAAGCAGAGAAAGCGAAAGCGAAAGTGAAAGTGAACACTCCCAACAGCACCATAAGGGCTACCTAAAGAATGCAGCCATTGAGTATTGATTGTCTAGGGGTTTTTATAAGATGTAAAAGGGAGAGTTCTTGTGACTGGTCTGGGAAAGAGACAACTATGTGTCACTCCCCCTCTTCGTGGAGGAACGACACTGGACCCTGCGCTGTTCTTTCGTCTGCTCGGCCCTCCCCGGGTTTGCTGCTGGTTCTTCCCGGGTTGGCTACTGTCCCTTCCACCTCCGTGGAAGGGCAGTTCCCCCTGGCCACATTCCCCACTTCCGCAGGGGAGCGGCACACCGCCGGCCGGCTCTCTCGGGGGCTGCACAGGTGTTCCCTTAGATGTTCCCCTTAGATGTTCCTGGTGAATGCCGTCTCTCTCCTCCTTTATAGTCCTCCTCCGCCAATCCCAACTCGGCTGCCCACACGCCGAGTACGCTGCTCTCCAATCAGGAACAGGTCCCACAGTTTATTGGTTGAACTGGAGGCAGCTGTGTAAAAGCTGTTTTCTTCTCTCCCAGCGCCATATTGTGGGAGAGCAGATGCATAGAATAAGTCTTAATTCCAGTAACTCAGTCTAGTCCGGGTTGCTCCCCACACTATGATTGGCTAATTGGGTGCAAGTTCCATTCAAAACTCAATGGGGACAACAGAAAACATAAAAATTTTCAAAAACCTTGATTACAAGGACTATCACATTACATCAGTATCATTCACAGAAGCCTGCTTCTTGGCTAAGGTCTTCCAAGACCTATCCCCAGATGGTGAGAGGGGCCCCCTGGATCTATCTGGTAATCTGTCTATAAAGAGGAGGAGAAAAATAAATTGATGATTGTTATAATAAGGTTTTTAAGTTATTTATTTATTTTTAAAAAACATCTTTAATTTACTGTCAACTGTGTAATGCTCCAATAAACAAAGAGTTCAACAAGTAAAATATATATATATATATATATATATATATATATGTAAGATATACTTAAACTATTGGGAGCATGCATATGATATTTTTAAAAATATGGATATCATTTATTTACTAAAAGTAAAGTATTACTTGATATAAATAGCTATCTATTTAAACATAGGCTATCAGGAGACAGGATTAGTAACTTGTTAATAAAAGTTATTCACCTAATGATATCCAGACTGTAGAATTAGATGCTAAAATAGACACAGTGCAAATCTACTAAGCAAATCAATGCATTTTACAGGGAGAACAGGAAGACCAGGGGAAGGGCTGCAGAAAACATGTCCAAAAATTCATGTCCTCAGAAAGATGGCCAATTTATGATTCATGACCTACTAAAAGCTAGTAAAAGCAAGGTAAAATTGCCATTCTAGACATTTCCCATCTCTTAAATGCTCACTGATATAGAAAAAAGCAAAGGCATGCCAACTAATAAGGCAGATGTGAGAGGTCAAATCTGTAAGGCAGGAAAATGGAAAACAGAATGCCAAAGAGCTGAAACAGCTGAAATGAAAGAGGTAGAACAGGGTAATTTATATAAGTGTCAGCACTAAAATAAATAAATAATGCATATATGGATAAACAGAGAAAAAAGCAAAAAAATGAACATACAGTACAGATGAGAAAAAAGCATAGAATATATAAACATTGAATACAAAGTAAAAGACTATATATAAAAATGACATTAATTATAAGTTCAGGGGACAGAAAGAGAATTATGTGTGTTTGTGTGTGTGTGTGTATTGTAGGTATGAATAAAAATTTATGAGAGAGTAATACATAGAAGAGTACTTCAAACATTTATAGAAAATTGAATTAAAAAGTAAGCTTTTAATACAAACTTTTCAAAAATCATGCATAGTTTTGGAATAACACATTTTTATAAAAATTCTTCAAGACCCCTATTATGCATGGATTTCTAAATTTATTCACAAAAATAAACTTATCTTTTAAAAAATCCATTTATGTGAAAGGCAAAATATCATTAAGAGAGGGAGAGAGAAAGACATCTTCCATTGCTGGTTCACTCGCCAAATAGCTGCAACAGCCAAGTCTGGACAAAGCAGCCAAGTGTGGGCCAAGATGAAGCCAGGAGCTAGAAACTCCAAGCTAGTCATCCACAAGGGTATCAGGGGCCCAAAAAATTGTGCACTCTTCTGCCTTCCTAAGCACATTAGCAGAAAGCAGGATTGGAAGAAGGAAAAAGAGCAGCCAAGGTAAGAACCAGTGTTCTTATATGGGATGCTTGTGTCACAAGCTGAAGCTTAATACACCAAGTGACACTGTTTGTCCTTAAACTGATCTTTTAATTGCATTTCAATGAATTTTTGAAATATTGTCATATATATGCATGTCATATATTGTGCATGTGTGTATGCATATATATACATATATATGAACACCCAAGTAAATATGCATATATTTCTCAAAACTAAAAGGTAGAGTGATGCATACACCCATATATATAAGCATATATGTACACAGTAACATATTCACTTATATATCAATATATGTATTTTTATGTGCGTGTCAAATCTATGATCCCAGGGTCCATGTCCTCATTATTGATGCCTTCAAGCACAATAATATGCACACTGGGATCATTCTTTCTCCCTAAATATAATATGTTAAAGTATTTAACATAGGATCAGTTTACTAATATCAGAAGTGATCTTGGAAAGTTAATTAAGTTAGTAGGTACTTTTGAAGCTATCATTAGTTATTGAAAGTAAAATGTAAACATTTGATCCAGAAAACAGGATAGTAAAATAGTTTCTTCAACTAGTTGGAAAATTAGCAGGTTGATGAAATAATCACTTTTATATCTGTGACTTTAAGAAGATAGGTTTAAGAGAAGCCTGGGAAAATCAATATAGTCTCAACTTAAAAGAAAAAATGATTCTACAGCCAGAGGTACACCAGATGGAATGAGTTGCTTAGAAATTTAAAGCCAACAACTAAATCATCATGAACATTGTTTTCATTGCCTTCATCCTTCTTATCATCATCATCGTATTTCTATACTATGTTCAAAGAAAACATGGCAAATGTGTATTAAAAAAAAAAAAAAACAAGTATTAAGGCTGGTATTCTGGTGTACCAAATAAAGCTGCTCCTGGCAATATGGGCATCTCGTATAGGCACCAGTTCATGTGTCTGGCCTACTCCACTTGTCATTCAGCTCCCTGATAATCACCTGGGAGAAGCAGCTGAAGACAGCCCAATTGTTTGGGTCCCTGCCATCTATGTGAGAGACCCAGATGAATCTCATACTTCCTGGCATTGGCCTGGCCTGGTTCTAGGTGTTGTGGCCATCTGAGTAGTGACTCAAAAGGTGGAAGATATTCTCTTTCTGTAAATCTGACTTTAATACATAATAATACAAAGAATACATAAATAAGTTTTAATAAAAGTACTCATAACTTTCAAGATCTTTTTTGCATCCAAATCTGTGGTGGAATGAGAAGGCCATGCCAAGATGGCCTCTGACAAGTGAGCATGTTACTCAGGAATGGCTTCAAAACCCACCTGGAAATGGAGCCTGCCTGGCAACAGGCTGTGATTGGTTAGGGCATAAACTGTCCCTTGACTGGATTGCTGCCTTGTCTATATAAGCTGCAGTACCAACTGAAATAAAGAGTCTGCGGGCTGCTAGCCTCTGGCCCGCTTTCACCCGACTCCCAGGGTCTGTGAGGTAACTCTGGTGCCTCTTGCCCCCACCACACTCCTCCTCTCAAAACAAATCCACAGCAACACAAATAATCTGGTATTAGCTTATTCTAGAATGCATGAGTAGGATCTACTTGAAGCACTAAGATTACTAGGATCCAATTCAAAAATTGCCCCCATCACAACAAAGTGAATACTGCTAAAATTGAAGCAATCACTAATATAAAATTGATTGTGACTTTGTGTGAACAAATGCTTTATGGAACGTTTATGGGACAACATACCAAAGAAACCACAAGTTTGTAAATAGATAACTAATTTTAAGAATGGGCACAACAATATTGAAAATGAAGCTCTCAGCAATAAACTATCCACATACATATATGATGGAAAAATAATCTTGTTCATGCCCCACTTAAAGAAGACCAGTGATTAACCACAATAGCCAATAGCAAAGACTTCTCAATTGGTTCAACTTACACAATTCTCACTGAAAATTCAAATGGAGCAAACTCTACTGATCAACTACAGTCAAGAACAAAACTTTCAATGAAAATGTGAAACAAATGAGACGAAGATCCTGAAGCATTTCTTCAAAGTCTTGTAACAGGAGATGAAATGTATCTTTATCAGTACAATCACAAGGACAAAGAATAATCAAAGCATTTGCTCCTGAAGATGGAAGTCACAGCTAACATCAACCAGTCAAAGCAGAGGTCAGTGTATCTGTATTATTGAATGCTGTAAACATATTGCTGACTGAATTTGTGAAGAGTCAAAGAAAGATAATATCTAATTATTATGAGAGTGTGTTGAGAAAGTGACACAAACCCTTGGCATAAACATGTCTGGACGAACTTACCAGGGAGTCTCACCATCATGTTTTCATTTGTTATACTCATCAAATGGGAAATTCTGAGTATTTTTTTGAAAATCATTAGGTCTCTAACTTATAGTTTTAAGTTAGCTCCTGGTTTTCTTCTGTTTCAGAGTTAAAAAATATATCTGCTATTTTAAATTTTTATTTTATTTTAAATAATTTTAATAGATTCAATAAGATTTGTAGATAGACGTCTAAGAGCATTCCGAAGAACTTCCTTCCTCTCTCTCCCATTGTACTTCCTTTTACCTTTCTTTCTTTTGTCTCTGAAATAACATTTTACATTTGTATTACAGTAAAAAGGGCTTAATAATTCAACAAATAAGAAGTTTAACAAGTAAAAAACAAAAAAGATCTTAGTTTAGTGGGAATATAGACAATAGCTATAAATAATAATTGACTGCATAAATGACCATTTTGCACAAATACAGTTGTAATAATCGAATTAAATGTACAAATGACCATTTCACCCATTTAAAAATTTTAGTCAACTAGTCATTCATAATTTCTTTCAAAGAAATACAAACAATGACACTCACATATCTAAATATTTCTTATGTGATTATAAGACAATAATTACATTCATTTAGGTTTTAAGCCATTTCTTCTCAACACTTTATACACAGGAATAATTATGCACATATTGCAAAGCAAATAATTATACAGTACATTTTTTGCACTCTATTAGTTACGACATCAGGGAAAAATATGATATTTGTTTTTTGGGACTGGTTTAATTCCTTAAGTAAAATTGTTTCCAGTTGCATCTATTTTGTTGTGAAAGATAGAATTTCATTATTTTTTTATCACTAAGTAATATTACATAGTATATATATATATATATAATGTGGCATATATATATATACATAGTATATATATACTATGTGTATATATATATATATATATATCACATTTTCTTAATCCAACCACTGGTTAATGGGAATCTGTGTTGATTCCATATTTTATTGTATTCTATTTTTTACAATTTTCTAAATTTTCTAAAGATTTTATTTATTTATTTATTTGAAATTCAGAGTTACAGAGAGAGAGGAGAGGCAGGGAGAGAGAGGCCTTCCATCCGATGGTTCACTTTCCAGTTGGCTGCAACTGCCAGAGCTGCGCAGACCCAAAGCCAGGAGCTAGGAGCTTCTTCTGGGTCTCTCATGCGGGTGCAGAGGCCCAAGGACTTGGGCTATCTGCTATTTCTTTCCCAGGCCATAGCAGAGAGCTGGATTGGAAGTGGAGCAGCTGGGTCTTAAACCGGCACCCATATGGGATGCTCTCACTTCAGTTCAGGGCATTAACCAGCTGAGCCACAGCACTTTCCGCTGATTCCATATTTAAGCTATAATGAATTGAGCTACAATAAACATGGAATTACAAATAATTATTTTATATGCTGATTTCATTTTATTTTGTTTGGATACATTCCTAGGAGTAAGATTGCTGGGAAATATTGTAGATGTATTTTCCGTTTTCTGAGGATTTTCCATATGGTCTTCCACAGTGGCTACACTAGCTCGCATTTCCACTAATAGTGGATTAGGAAACCCTCTATTCCAATCCTCACCAGCATTTTTGTTTTTTGATTTCTGTATGAGAGTCATTCTAACTTACGTGAAATGAAACCTCATTGTGGTTTTGATTTGTAATTCCCGATGGCTAGTGATACTAGCATTTTTTCATGAGTCTGTTGGGCATTTGAATTTCCTCTCTTAAAAAATGTCTAATCAATTTTTTTGCCCATTTCTTAATTGAGTTCTCTGTTTTGTAGTTGTTGAGTTGTTCAAGCTGCTTAAAGATTATGTATATTAATTCTTTATCAGTTGCATACATTGGAACTACTTTTCCTTTAGAGTGCAGAAGCTTATTAACTTGATTCAATCCCATTTGTCAATTCTGGCTTTGATTGCCTGTGCTGCTGGGGTGTTTTACAAGAAGTCTTTATCTAGTCTAATGTGTTGCAGTGTTTCCCCAATGTTCTCATAGTAATTTGTTGGTATCAGATCGAAGATTTACAACCTTGTCAGTTTTGGAGCTGACTTCTGTATAAGATATAAGTAGGGGGTCTTATTTCGTACTTCTGCTTATGGAGATCCTATTTACCCAGCATCATTTGTTGAAAAGGTAGTCCTTTCTCCAGGGATTTATTTTAGCTCCTTTGTCAAAGATTGGTTGTTGTAGATGTGTGGATTGATTTCTGGGAATTCTACTCTAATCTATAGGTATAAGTGCTTATTTCCGTGCCAATATCAGATTGTTTTATTATAACTGCCCTGTAATATATCTTGAAATCTGATACTGTGACTCTTCCGGTTTTGTTTTTGTTATTTAATATTGCTTTAGATATTCATGATCTCTTGTGCTTCCATACGAACTTTAGTGCTATTTTTTCTAGATCTAAAAAGAATGACATTGGTATCTTGATTGGAATAACATTGAATCTGTAAATTGTTTTTGGTATAGTATGAGCATTTTGATGATATTGTTCCAACCCACAAACATGAAAGATTTTTCCATTTTCTGTGTGTGTCTTCCTCTGTTTCTTTCTCTAATGTTTTACAATTTTCATCATGGAGATATTTCACTTATTTGCTGAAATCAATGTATTTATATTTTTCATAGGTATTGTGAATGGAACTGGTAATAGATGTTCTTTCTCAGTCATGTCATTAATAATGCCATAAACTACATTGGCATCATTAAATTTCCAGGATCTTTAGTTTTTCATGGATCTACTTACTAAATGTGTAATATCTAGTTTAGAAATCTGCATACTAAATATGTGGGCGATATTATGCCTTACAAAATTATATGGAGCTTATTAACATTGATGCTAAGAAATAAATTTATATTTTTTATCTTTTAATGTATTTTTCTGTGAGCTTCTTGAAGTCCCTATTATATATCTTTATTACTTTTTCTCATCTAATGAAATCATCCATGGTTTTTCAATTTTTTTTTCATTTACAGCAGAAGTTAACAACATAACCATAGCTTACAAGCTGCCCTCTGTGCTTTTCTTCATTTCCTTGCCAAATATTCTACTAAGCACTGCTGCAACCTCCATGGATCACTGTTGCTCTTCAAACAGCCAATTGCTACAGAATGTTTAACTATCTTTCATTCCAGAATGTATTGTTGGAAACAGTTCCTAAATCATTTTATCAGGCTTGCATTTCCCTGATATCAAAATCTTTTTATGAAAAATTTATTTATTTATTTGAAAGGCAGAGTTACAAAGAGCCAGAGACAGAGAGAGGAAGGTAGAGGCAGAGATAGAGAAAGAGAGAGAGAGAGACCAGACCCATACACAAACACAGAGGGAGAAGGAGGGAGAGAGGGAGAGAGGGAGAGAGTGAGAGAGAGAGAGAGAGAGAGAGAGAATGACCTTCCATCTGTTGGTTCACCCCCCAGATGGCTGCAAAGACCAGAGCTGCGCCAATATGAAGCCAAGAGCCAGGAGCTCCTTCCAGGTCTCCCATACAGGTGCAGGGGCCCAAGTACTTGGGCCATCTTTACTGCTTTCCCAGGCCATAGCAGAGAGCTAGATCGGAAGTGGAGCTGCCAGGTTTCAAACAGGCAGCCATATGGGATTCTGGCACCACAGGAGGTAGCCTTGCTTGCTACTCCTCAGCACCGGCCCCAATATTAAAATCTGACAAAGACATTTGAAGGAAGGAAAGCCTGAGACCAATAATACTTGAGCAGAAATGCAAAAATACTCAGCAAAATAGTGAATAATTGAATCCAAGAATTTATGGAAGGAATTGCACATCACAATCAGCATAGAAAGGCAAATTCAGTCCACTATTTGAAAACCAATTAAGGTACTCCATTATATCAATAGGCTATTAGGAATAAAGTCAAGTGATCATATTAATAGATTAATTTTGAACATATTATTAAGTGGAATAATCTATTCATAAATGTTACATAAATTCAATTTATATTACATTTACCGGACAATAAAATCTATAGAGATGGAAAGTGGATTAGTGGTTAAGCCTGGAGAAAGAGCAAGAGGATGAGGTAACTGTCAGCCTACATGGAGTTGTTTTGGGAGTGAATGAAATGTTTTAAAATATGAAGGTGGCAGTATTTGCACAGTCTTGTAAATATATGAAAATAATTGAATTGTATATTTTACAAGAGGGAATTTTATGATATGTGAATTCAATCTTAAGCCAGCTCTTTTTTAAGCTTTTAAATTTAGTTTAAACTGCCTTTCACATGCTATATTTATTTTACTATCATTTTTTTGCATTCTTCAATGAAATAGTTAAAATTATTTAAACATTTTACTGTAGCATGCTCATTTATTTTATTCTTTAATCTGTCTTTAAGAGAAAAAAATCTGTAAGTTGTCCTATGAGTAGGGGTTCTGCATATATTGTAATGTTTAAAATGTTTATTGGTTTTCTGAAAATTATTAAATTCACTTTCTGTCTTTTGATTCACTAGTAGTTTAGAAATGTATGTATTTATAATATATTATTAATTAGAAAGACAGTGAGAGGAGACAGAAGACACAGACACAATTCAGAGAGAGACAGTCTCTAGAGAGAGAGCGCTACTGTCCTCTGGTTGACTCCTCAGGTGCAGCAACAGCTGAGTGGGCTAGGCTGAAGATTGAGATGGGAATTCAATCCACATCTCCCAAATTGGTGGTAGATTTACACCTATTTGACCCATAATTTGCTGTATCCCAGAATGCACACGAGCAGGAATCTGGAACCCAAAACAGGAAAAGACTTCAATTCCAGCTACTCTGATTTGGGATGTGGGCATTCTTAGCAGCATCTTAACTGTTAGGGCAAATGTCCACTTAAAAAAAAAAAAAACCATAAAACTACATATTTTAATTTAATTTTAAAGTGGATAATTTTTAAAATTACATCCATTATCAATTTTCTGCTACACATTGAAAATGTTGATTATGCTCTGTATTTCCCTAATTTAATGAATACCTTTTAGAAATTATCTACTGAAAACAAAAAGAAATTTTCTGTTGAAATCATGTTATCTAGTGAGATTTTATCAAATAATTTTTTGAATAAAGGACTTTGAACCAACCTGCAAACACTGTCTAAACTCCTCACAGATCCATTCTGTCATGAAATGAACTGTAAAATAATGAAAGTGTTGATATGGGAGTATAATCTACAGATAATTTATAAAGAGGTCACTGTGGTCTGACTTTTCAGGATAAGGAAATCTTTGTTTTCTAAAAACTGCAGATTCATATCTTGCTGCTAATATGTGGAAACTTGGGAGAGAAAGTGCCATCAATGCCCTGAGGTGTTCACTCTAGTAGTAGAGCCATCAACTCAGAGTAAAATTGGCTCAAGGAGTCAAGTTCGTCATTCATTTGGTTTCTGAATATCTAACAATACATCTGCATCTAGCTTCCAGGTGAACACCTTTACAGTAGTGATTAATATTCATTATAAATATAAAATACATCAGATATTATTGCAAGCACATGGAACAAATGGGCACCACTTACTATTTTTGTATCTATTTTAGTTAGAAAGCAAACATGATCAAGTTTGATCAAATTTTGCATCACTCAAGAACATTCCATTTTCCAGATTATTCAAAGTTTTGGTGGTTAAGTGCTGTTTTATATGTGGACTACCTAAAATTAGTGCTTATTTATTGCTTCCATCTTAATTTTTACGTATTTACCAGACATTACTTCTATTATTAAAATTTTTGATATGTAAATTGTAGGATAAATTTATCTTCAGTTTTCAGTAAGATTCGGGCTTACCAGCAAAAGGGAATAATATATGTTAGAATAGTCCACAGTGAGTCAAGCAAGCTAAGCTGCCATCTGTAACACCAGCATTCCATATTGGAGTTCCATGTAGAGTCCTAGCTGCTCTGTTTCTAACGTAGCTCCCCATTAATATACCTGGAAAAATAGTGGAGGACAATCCAAGTACATGGGCTCTTGCCACTCAATGGGAGATGTGGATGAAGCCCCTAGCTCTGATATTTTTCATAGAACAGCCCTAAAAATTGCAGCCATTTGGGAAGTGAACTTGCAGATAGGAGGTCTCTCTCAACCTCTTTTAAAAATAAATAAATAAATTTTAATAAAGAATTTTCCATGAAATTATTCCCCTGAAAATGATCATAAGTCTTGCAGGAGTGAGTATAGTGTGTGACAATGTTATCCTAGGGAGATCAAAGACTCTAACACATTCAAATTTTATTAAATCTGCAAGAAATTATTTCTGTTTTATTTTAAACCAAAGTATACTCAGATGTATTCCAATCAAGTGAAAAGAGGATTAAAGAAATGAAGGCCTTGGAGGTCTTCATATGCAAAATAGCATATTAGGTTTCATTTAATTATTCATTGCTATAACAGGAGACAGAAAATGAGTAATAATATTTGATTCCACATTATATACAAATGTATATCACACTTCAAGTATCATTCAAGAACAAAACACCAAAGACCTGTCAGTTGTTTTGTAAAAGTAAAAGAAAATATTTGATTATCTTTTGGTAGGAAAAAGAAACAGGAAATAAAAAAAAAAGGTACTGGAGAAGAGAGATAGAGTAAACTGAAACCTCTCACTGACTCATAAAAAGTCATCTAACAATCCATGACCAAACATCCCTTAAAAATTTTAAATTATAAATAAAATTTATAAGCAATATGAAAACAAAAATAAAAATGAAAACTATACAACTAATGAAAATAGACTTGCAGCGTTATAGACAGAAAAACAAAAATCACACAGGATTTTACTCCTTTACAAAACAACACAAAAAACATTACCAACAAACATTTTAATAAATTTCTTTTTTGTATATAGACAGTGGAATGGAATGTAATAAATAAGACCCTAGAATGCAATGTGTGTTTTACTGTTCTGTAAACAATTATTTCAAGAATTTATGTTATTAATTGTCACAAAAATTGGACTATTTAGAAACTAAATCAAAATTAGTAACTCAAGATATAAGAAATGAGGACAGGTACTAATTATTCAACATAAAGCTACTAACTTAATTTTATATGCCAATCTGTCCAAACAGAAAATACAAATTTTGGAAAATGTAATTTGCAAAATGAGAAATGTGTAAAAACAAAGTTAATGTGCCTTCCTACTATCAATTTGATCATTATGCCAGCTCTAGTATACTTTCATTAAATTTTGTTTTCTAGGAAAAACAATGCAATGAGTATGAGAAAAGCAAGAAATGTATGTATATTTCTTCATAAAAATACTAGAGATCAATATGAGTTATGGTATCTCATCATAGAGGAATTTTAAATCAAGCATGTGTCTTCCATTTCTTAATTTACAATAAAATATCCAGTAAATGTACTTAACAAATAACAACTGTGAAATTTGGGTAGTAGTTACATTTAGTGAGAGGTTAAAAGCTGTGCTGCTTGTTACACAATGCAAAGAATAATTATTCATTCTTGAAATAATTATTCATTCTTGAAAAGGAGAACTACTTAATGATTGATATGATTTAAGAAGAAAGCTCAGTCTACAGAATAAGAAACACATAGTTTTAAATCAGAAAATCTTTAGGAAACAGCATCAACAGTTGAGGAGGGAGGTATCAACACCTGGGTATGTGACTACATTGACAGAAATATATATAAGATATTGAGATTAAGGAAACTGAAGATGTGGAATTGCCAGAAATTTGCTCTGGATTACACAGAGGCTAGGGGTTGAAGAGAGGTCAAAGATGACTTGACGATTTGATTCTAGTGACAGAAATGATGGCGATGTTATTAACAAAGATCAAGAACTGGAGTGACACAGACATGAATATGAAATAAAAGGATATAAAGTATTGAATATTGAACACTATATTCAGTCATGAGAAATATCTTACTAGCTGATAAAAGGAAACATTCAGATTGTTAATACAGAATGTGAGTTTTTTACCACTGACAAAATGGTATATGCTCACCTATAGAATTGTTATAAAATATTGAGAAGTACAGTCTGGGACATGCTTAATCGGACTTGCCCCAAACGGTAGAGTTAGAAAAGTGCCAGGGGATTCCAATTCAATCCCATGAAGGTGGCATGTACCAATGCCACCTCACTAGTTTCAAGTGATCAGTTTCAGTTCACAATTGATAATAATGATATGTCTAAGAGTCAAAGAGATCACATAAACAAGACTAGTGTCTGCAAATACTAACTGATAGAATTAAGAAGGAGAGAACAATCCAACATGGGAAACGGGATACACAGCAGACTCATAGAATGGCAGATGTCCTAAACAGCACTCTGGCCTCAGAATTAGCCCTTAAGGCACTCAGATCTGGCTAAAAAGCCCACGAGAGTTTCTCAAGCATGGAAAGCCAAGACACTGTGGAAAAAAAAAAAAAAGAAGACCTATATGAAAGATCTCTGTGAGTGAGATTTGAGCGGAAGGAACGGGCCATCAAAGAAGGAGGTTCCTTTCTCTGAAGGGAGGAGAGAACTTCCACTTTGACTATGACTTTGTCTAAAAAAGATTGGAGTCGGCAAACTCAAAAGGCTTCCATAGCCTTGGTAACTCATGACTAGAGCCTAGGGAGATTACTGACACCATAAAAAAGAGTGTCAATTTGTTAAGTGAACAGCAGGAGTTACTGTGCACTTACTCCTCATGTAGGATCTCTGTCCTTAATGTGTTGTATAATGTGAATAAATGCTATAACTAGTACTGAAACAGTATTTTACACTTTGTATTTCTGTGTGGGTTCAAACTGTTGAAATATTTACTTATTGTATACTAAATTGATCTTCTGTATATAAAGATAATTGAAAATGAATTTTGATGTGAATGGGATAGGAGAGGGAGTGGGAGATGGGAGTGTTGCAGCTGGAGGGAAGTTATGGTGGGGGGAAGCCATTGTAATCCATAAACTGTACCTTGGAAATTCATATTTATTAAATAAAAGTTAAAAAATATTGCTTCAAGGGCAAATAAATTTCAATAATATGATGTCAGCCACATTATTATTAATCTTAATTAGAAACTCACATTTTTTAGAAAAATATTTATTTATTTATTTATTTGCAAGTCAGAGTTACAGAGAGGCAGAGGCCAAAAGAGAAAGAGAGAGAGAGAGAGAGAGCTTCTATCCACTGGTTCACTCACTAAAAGGTTGCACCAGTCAAAGCTGGTCAGATTCAAAGCCAGGAGCCAGGAGCTCTTTCCTGTTTCCCACGCAGGGGCCTAAGCATTTGGGCTATTTTAACTGTTTTACCAACTGAATATAATAAGTAATTCAAATCTCTATCTACTGTATTTTGTGAGTTAAGCTTGAGATTTGAAGGAATATTGAAGAACTATCAGGGAAATTATTATAGTAGACAAATTTAATAGAAAAAAGTACAAGTTATATTCTGTATAATTAACAACAGAGTGATTCAAGGAGAAAGAGGAATTCTGAAGACCGATATATGTAACACCAGCAGCATTGCTGATTTGATGCCTGCTTATATCTGTAGTGACAGTTAAATATGAACAGACAACCTATTGTTTCTCACTGGCTAAAAGTCATGATTCAGAAATGCAAGGGTAATGTGATACTATATTTTAATATATACAGGAGCATGAAAAGTCACACAAACAAAAATTCACTCAAATCAGCCAAAACCTTTAGCAAGAGCTTAATTTGTGGCTCATTGTGAAATTATAGCAAAACATTAATAAAGAATATATAGTATTTAAAATATGAAAGACCCAAGTTTCTTTAAGTCTTTCACTCGGTATTTTGATACGATGTTACACAAAGGTGCTAAGGACTATAAAACAATAATCTGAGTTCCTAAATAAACTGAAGAAACGGAAAATCTTTATTCCATTTATTCTTGGATGTTACAGAGCATTATTTTGTCCTAAGGGTTTGAAAAATATTAATTCAAACAATGCATACATGAACAATTTCTTTCAATGACTACTTAAATCCTTTAACATTACAGGTAGACTGCTGAGTAGCATTTTTTTTTTAATATCACTGTCTTAAAAAGACATTTGAAATATATTGAATTTGACCAATCATTTAAAATCTGGAATTCATAGGTAAGAAAATCAGCATTGTATTTGCATAGCTATAAAATATAAATCCCTGTTTAAGCGCTCAGAAAATGAGATGAGATGTTGCTGTTTAAACAGTGAGGCAGGCAAAATGGCATATATACTTCTTTCCTTGGTTGTTATTTCTAGTCATGCCTGTGGTTGATCTGATGATATCCACTAACACTGGAGAGAGCAATCAACTTGACTGAGTCTACCAATACAATTTCTGATATTATCTAGAAACAATCTCACAGAAACACCCACAAATAATGTTTCATTGTACACTTTGCAGTCAGTCACATAAAATTAACATTATGCTAGGTTAAAACTCAATAATAATAACTGAAACAGCAAACATTAAGAAGAGGGAAAATATGGGACCTAAAATGATTTATAAAAGAGGAAGAAAGAATTATATACTGCTTCAAATTGTTCTTTTCGAATATTGGCAAAGTCAATTCCCTTAAACTTAACTGCTTTTCATAACTTTATTCCTTACCCCAACATATAAAAATAAAAGTGTATATATTTATTTCAAATTTAAGCATGTTACAATATCTACAGTTGATGACAATAGGCTAGATTATATGTTAGTGAATCCTGATTTAAGTGTCTATTTAGAAATTGCCTTGAGATAATAAAATAAGTTGAAAGCTGCATCAGCAGTATCTTGCAGTCAGAGATGACTAAATTTAGAGTTCAGCTACAGGCTGATTCAGCATAAATTTAACCAACTTCCGCCATGTCATAGTCAGTATGCTGAAATCTACATGTGTGTGTTTTCTGATTTTAGGTAGAAGTGAATATTACACTCAGAGAAAAGACTGTTTCACTTCTTTATTATTGCATAATGTCCTAGATATATTTGATATTGCTCACAGCTCCAATACACCTGTCAGTGCACCTCACTGTCAATGCAATGACAGCTCAGTAGCCACATGCTACAAGCCAATATAATCCAATGTTGTCTTTCCCTAGTCATTCTGAGTTAGAGTCAGCATTAGAGTTAGAGTCAAGCTCAGACTTATTCTGGATTAGTATTCCCCAGAGATGTAAGTCACTAACAAGTTTGATTTTAAGAAGTTGTAATGAGTAATGCACAGAGGTATATCTGTTTATAATAATTTCATTATTTGAAACTTTAACTTGGTCTATGGAGTATTGAATACTGTCCAGGATCCACATGAAGAAAAATAAAGTTTCCAAAATGTCCTCATGCGATAATGTTCAGTTTTCTAATGCCTAAATTAGAACTAGGGTTATATAAATAAATTATTAATTGTTTGGAAATAGAAGTAACAATAAAGGTAAAACTGTGTGTGGAAAAAATAGGTTTTTTTATAGTTATGTGCTTTTGCAATCCAATTAATTAGGTTTAGTCATCATAATTTTATACATCAGAGTATAAAACTCAGGCTTTCAAATAGTTAGATTTATATACCTCACCTATTTTAGAAATATTCCCTGAGAGAGTAAAAACAATAATATATCTCAATCCTCATGTTGGACATGAGAAAGCCAGAGCAAAGAAAGTAATTCTATAAAGGTTACATAATTAGCTAAAACAAAATGCAGATTTCCTTACTCTCCAAATAACTCTGTCCTGGTGTCCATTAAACATCCTGGCTAGTGTACTCTCTGCAGAGAAATCCTCAACTAATTAAGTATTCTGCTCAGTATCTAATATTAATTGAACATCTACCACTTGCAAAGCTCTTGACATTATGGTTTGTAAAAGGCCAAATTCTGTCCACCTTGAGCATTCAATTTAAGTGTGGAGAAATTGAGTAAAAGCAAGTTAAACACAGTAAAGTCCTCAGAGCTATGGGTTCTGCATCTGTGGATACAACCATCACGAATCAAAAGCATTTGATATATAAACCATAATGTTGAACCTGTTCAGACCTTTTGTTCTTTGTTATTTCCTAAACAACACAGAATAGCAAATACTTGCATAGCATTTACATAACAAATTAGGAATTATAAACAATCTAGAGATGATTTAACATATATATGAGGTCATGTGTAAGTTATATGCAAACACCAAGCCATGTTTTATAGAGACTTGAACATCCCACAGAATTTGGTATCCTTGGGGTATCTGGGAACCACCAGCCTACAGATACTGAGACATGACTAGAATATTATTGTAGGTGGCAGTAATGATGCAGAGAAACAAAGCTGATAAGGGAATAAGCACAATACTTTACTTAGGGAAGGACTCTCTGAAGAGGTCATTTGACCAGGAATTTGAAAAATAAAAATAATCGTATCATAAGGAAAGCATTGGAAGAGGGCTCCAAAGATGGAAGAAAAAATGTACTTTCATCTTACATGTGATATAAAATCTGCTTACATAATCTCTCTGTGTGTGTGCATTGTTTGTATGTGTGTGTATGTATATATATATATATATATATATATATATATATATACTCATCAGATCGGCGCGGTGCGGTGGTTGCAGCGGGCCAGCCGCGGCGGCCATTGGAGGGTGAACCAACGGCAAAGGAAGACCTTTCTCTCTGTCTCTCTCTCTCACTGTCCACTCCTGCCTGTCAAAAAAATAAAATAAAAAAAGCATTAAAATAAATTCATTACTCTTACACATTTGCTCGCACAATGATAACTTGCTCTTTATAGATGAGGTAAGTATATGCATCCATTCATGTGGGTTTAGTGTAACTTGTATTCAAGGATAACTTAATTGAAATACTTAAACTATAAAGGTTCAATATTTTATGTTTGCTTTGATTTTATGGCAGCATTTTTAAACCATCCAAATTTTAAAATATTCCACAATTTGGGTCAAGTCATCATCAATTATCTTTGTTAAAGTTTGATTTATCTTTTATTATCATTTTAATTGTAAATATTTGTGGGGCTTAATATAATAACTTGATATAAATATTCAAAGTGTGGTGATCAAATGTGGTTATTGAGAATTTCCATCTCCACATTCTTCAGAAGTATTTTGGTTAATAAACTTGTGCATATCAGTGAAATACAGTGCATAAATGTATACAGTGGATACTTCCTAAATCATGGCAATTAATATTTCCTTCTCATTTTGTCCAATTTTCATTACTTTTATTGAATGGTGTTGAGTTCCTCTCTTTTATTTGCTCATAAATACAAAACGGGTTATTGTGATTTGTGGGCATCACACCATGCTGAAGAACACTAGCAGTCATTCTTCCTAACTGTGCTGTGGGACCTGTTCCCCAACTGCCCTCTATCACCCCTCCTCAGCATCCCCAGCTACACCCTTTCTAGTCTCAAGTAATCATAAAATATTAGATGCATTCACTATAAAGAAATTTTAAATAATTAAAAGGAAATATATAAATCTGGATTGGATATAACAAAATGAATACATGCAACAAAAATATACAAGTAACATGTATTGATCAAAACAGGGCAATCCAAATTTGCAGTTTTTTTTCATTACTTATGACTGGATGCTTAGAGCCTCTCTCATACTTATTCATACAGTAAATACTAGGTTATTGTGAACCGTAGTCTTTTTCACTATGCTGTGTAACACTGGTATCTCATTCCTTTGATCTGACTCTGATATTATACTCACTATTCAATCTCTCTATCATCCCCACCCCTTTCAGCTAATATTAATTACTATTCAGTATTCAGATTGAGATGTTTTGTTTTGTCTTGTTTAGCTTTCACATATGAGGGTGAACATGTGCCATTTGTATGTTTGTGTCTGGCTTATTTCGCTTAATATAATGCCCTCCTCTTATATCAATTTTGCTGCAAATGACAAAATTTTATTCTTCTTCTGTGGCTAAAAATATCCCATTATGTATGTATATCTCTCTTTATATATGACACATACACACACATATGTATATATGTGTGTATATATATATATATATGAGCCAATTTTTTAACCATTCAACTCTTTTTTCACCTTGACAGGAAATATTTCAGATAATAACTTAAACAAAAATGTATTTAGGATTTGATGTCAATAATAAACAACCCACTTATATGTGCTACAGTGTGACAAGTTAAAATTTTACATTTGAAAACAACAACAAAAGTGCATTTGGCATTCGGCAAATTGGATCTTAATATACAATGTCATTCTTCAATTTAGCTATGTGTTTGTGTGCATACTGTCTTTTGTTAGACCATATTGTCCTTAATATGCTCTGATATAATATAGCATAATTCACCATCCAGAATCTTACTCTTGGCTTCCAAATTCTTTCATACTAATTTTTCTCATTTTTACCACCAATCTAAATAGAATGAATTGAATACATAGAATACATACATACATAGAATACATTGAATGGCTATTTAATATATTCATTCTTCTTAATTTATGAAAACATAAATAAAATATTTTTCCAAATTTTATTAAAGTTTTTGTACACTGTTATATTATTATTAATTTTAGTAAAATAATCTAAAATTACTTCATGGTAAAACATCCAAAATTATATTTTCTTGTTTTTTAATCAATAATTATAGTGCACATTATGAACAGTCACTCTACTGGTACTGAAATGTAATTTGAGAATATTCACAACACTCTAGACAAGGCTATTGATGTGTGTGTGCATATATGAATGTGCATATATAGAAACATTTTGGAATTAACTTTCTTTACCAAATAGCTAACACATGTGTCTCCTTTCATGGAAATAACCACTTCCTTAGTTTACATGAGGTTCTTTTGTTATAGTATCCAGTGCTCATGATTCAGATTAATTTGATTACTTTAACCTTACTACTTGAAGAATATAACACTTTGAAATTCCCAGCAATCAAATAAAGATGGCTCAACAATTCAGTTTCCTTTTAAGTAGTCTATTTGATACTCTTACATATTTGTATTTTCATGTACTTTATTAATGATCTATAAATAATTATAAGTATTGTATGGATATAATCATATATATGTAGAACATACAGAACTGTATTTCATACATTGAAAGAAAATTGTCAATGTATTATATTGTTGGAAATAAGCACTGTATAGCAAGCTTTATCTCAGCATGCTTTTTTATTTATTTATTTATTTTTAAACTTTTATTTAATGAATATAAATTTCCAAAGTACAGCTTATGGATTACAATGGCTTCCCCCCCATAACGTCCTTCCAATCCACAACCCTCCCCTTTCCCACTCCCTCTCCCCTTCCATTCACATCAAGATTCATTTTCGATTCTCTTTATATACAGAAGATCAGTTTAGCATACATTAAGTAAAGATTTCAACAGTTTGCTCCCACACAGAAACCTAAAGTGAAAATACTGTTTGAGTACTAGTTATAGCATTAGATCTCAATGTACAGCACACTAAGAACAAAGATCCTACATGAGGAGTAACTGCCCAGTAACTCCTGTTGTTGACTTAACAAATTGACACTCTTGTTTATGGCATCAGTAATCACCCTAGGCTCTTGTCATGAGCTGCCAAGGCTATGGAAGCCCCCTGAGTTCACTGACTCTGATAATTTTTAGACAAGGCCATGGTCAAAGTGGAAGTTCTCTCCTCCCTTCAAAGAAAGGTACCTCCTTCTTTGGTCAACATGCTGAATACTTGTTTCCATGATGAGGAAAAAGTCCCTGGCTCCTGGCTTCAGATCAGCCCAGCTCCAACCATTGTGGTCATCTGGGGAGTGAACCAACAGACGGAAGACTTTCTCTCTGTCTCTCCCTCCCTCTTGTCAAAAGAATAGGTAAAAGCTTAAAAAAGAAATATATTTTATATATTTATATATTTTATATATTTATGTGTTTAATATTATACATGATACTGCTATATCCTAAAGAGTTTACTTCTTCCCTTTACTATTTGACAAATTTCGGTTTCTTACAAGTCCTGAGTTTAGTGTTCCTTTCTCTGTGCACATCCTGATACAGCAACAGTCTCATTAGTTACTGTGCACATCTCCATCACAGTCCTTCTCATAAATTCACTACAATATTCATCATCAATTAACAAAACACTAGATAGACTACTACTTCTCCTCTGTTACTAACATTGCTCAACCCAGCAAACCAGGACTACCTATTATAGGACCTCTGTGGTATAAGCCTCTAGAAAAGAAAATTTCAGGAGGCACACTTTGTTATTTACTTTCTTCACTCTAACTTAACACTAGTTTTAGCTTATAGAGAGTTGAAAAATATATGACTGCTCATACTTCATGTGGAAGTCTGACTTATTTCACATAGACAGACATATAAATATATGCAGATTCCATCCTTAGGGAAAATCAGCAACCCTAGGTTTGGCTCAGTGACACAAACTGTTCCACCATGTGAGTACATACACATGTATACATATTTTCATCTGGGAAATGATCTACATTGGCTTTTCTGTGGAGTAATGACACTTAAAGCTAAATCAGATGAAGCCTAAGTTCCCTGATACTACATGCTATTTGCCAAAACTATCTAGACCAATAATATGAGGTGGAACTAAAACAATTCAACAAAGCCTATGTCCAAGGTCTACAAATGTCTGCCAGTATCTTTCCAAAACAGGAAAGGAAGCCCTTTGTAATCCCGAAACCTGGAAATCCATCTGGGTCTCCTACAGAGGTGGCATGGGCCCAAGCACTTAGGCCACCATCTGCTGCCTCTAAGTTCATTAACAGTAAGCTGTACTAGAATCCAATCCAGCAAAAACTGGGATGCTGATATCACAAGTGGCAGCTTAACCGTGTAACCATAATGCCTGCCCCATATTTTATTTGTTGGACGCTCCTTCTTAATAGAACTGATTTTGTATCCTTTGACCAACAACTCTCCTATGCACTAACTCAGCCCCTGTTAACCACCACTATCTTTATTTTTATGATATATTCTGAATTTATTTTGTTAAAATTTTTATTTATTTATTTTTATTTATTGACTTACTTCATTGAAAGTCAGAGAGAAAGAGAGAGAGAAAGATCTCCAATCCACTAGTTTACTCCTCAAATGCCTGAAACAGACAAGAGTGGGTCAGGCTGAAGCCAGAACTTGGGAATTCAATCGAGGTGCCCTACGTGGGTGACAGCTGCCACCCTGGGTGTACATCAGCAGGCTGTAAGAATCAGGAACAGAGACTAGACTCAAACTCAGACACTGTGTCCTGGGTTATGGTTGTCTCAAATGGTGCCTGAGCTGCTTGCCAAATGTCCATTACAGGGTCAATTTCTATATATCCCACATATGAGTGAGACTATGTTACATTTATCTTTCTATGCCTGCCTTAATTTACTAAACATAGTGTCCTCCCATTCCACCCATATTGCTATAAGTAACAAATCTCCATTCTTATGACTGGCTAATATTCTATCACACATTCATCAGTTGATAGACACAGGTTGATTCAGTCTTGGCTGTTGTGAATAATGCTGCAATAAACAGAACTGCAAATATCTCTTCAATGTAGTGATTCCATTTCCTTTGGCTATACACGTAGTCGTGAGATCGCTGAATAATGTGGTAGTTCTATTCCCAATTTTGGGGGGACCTCCATGTTATTTTTCAAAATGTCTATAGTGATTACATTCCATACAACAGTGTGAGAACATTTCCTTCTTTCAACATCCTGTTTTATACTTGCTATCTTTTTTTTTTTTTGATGATAGCCACTGTAAACATTTTGTAGCTATATTTCACGGTTTACATTTACATTTTCCTGATAATTAGTAACTGTAGGCCATTTAAGTATACTTTTTGGTTATTTATTTTTCTTCTTTTTATATATATATATATATATGTATGTTTTTCTGTATGTGTTTGGGTTATTTTTGTAATTGAGTAGAATTCCTTTTAAATTTTAGGAAATAAACCCATTATCAGATGTACAGTTTCAAATATTTGCTTTCATCTTATTCTCTTAGTTGCTTTCTTTGCTCTACAGAATTTTTTAGTTCTCTTGTAATTTAATTTCTCTATTCTTCTTCTGATGCCTCTAGTTTGGGGTTGCCTAGATCAATGTCATGCAGTATTTCCCTGGGCTCTTTTCTAGTAGATTCAATTTCAGGTCTTACTTAAGTCTTTAATCCATTTTCAGTTGACTGTGTTGTATGCTTGAGTTAAGGGTCTAATTTCATGTTTCTGCATGTGTGTATCTATTTGTACAACTAAATTTATCGAACAGTCTGTGCTTTCTTCATTCCATTTTTTTAGCATCTTCAACAAAATCAGTATCTATAAATAAATAGATTTGTGTTCTCAATCTGTTCTGTGAGTCTTTGTATTTGTAGTTAATACTGTGCTTATTTTGCTACTACAAAATTGAAGTATATATTAAAGTCAGATAGTGTTAATATTTGTTCTTTACTCCTCAATTCCTATTTGAGATTTTTTGTGATTCCATGCAAATTTTAAGATTTTTTTTCCTAGTACTGGGAAGCCTATCAAGTAGCATTTTGATAAGGCATACTCTCAATATATAAATTGATAAGTATAGTATAGACACTTTAACAATATTGATTTTTCTCTCCCTGACCTTGGAAAATATTTTTGTTAATTTTTGTTTCCTTAGTTTCTTTCATCAGCATTTTATAATTTTCAATTCAGAAAGTATGACTGTCTGTATTAATTTGTTTATGCGTATTTTATAGTTATAATAATTTTATCTTTTTCAGATAGTTCACTGTTAGTGTAAAGAAATGCTATTAATTTTTAATGTT
This sequence comes from Oryctolagus cuniculus, assembly GCF_051225735.1. Lineage (NCBI taxonomy): Eukaryota > Metazoa > Chordata > Mammalia > Lagomorpha > Leporidae > Oryctolagus > Oryctolagus cuniculus. The sequence goes on along the minus strand of NC_142871.1, from coordinate 67,977,027 downwards.
GACTGTACATTCTGAAATTGAAATTTTACTGAATTTGTGTATTAGTTCAAATACTTTTCCTAGCATCTTCAGGGTTTTCAATATATAACATCATGCTGTCTGCAAACAGAAGGAATTTAATTTCTTCTTTTTCAATTTGAATGCTTTTTTTTCATGTTTGCTTGCTTAATTTATTTGACTGGGATTTTGGAATCATTTTGAATAAATGAGCATTCTTGTCCTGTTCTTGATCTTACAAAATCTTCCAATTTTTTACAGTAAGTATGTTAACTCTTGGTTTATCCAGATTGGCCTTACTTTGTGGTGATACATTCCTTTTATACTCAATTCATTGAGCATGTATTATGAAAGGTTTTTGAATTTTTCATTCTTTTAAATTTGATGGGATGATCATATTGTTTTTTTCTGTCACTGTATTAATTTACGATTGGATTTGCATGTGTTCAGCCATGCTTGCATCCCTGTGGTAAATCCCATTTGGTCATGCTGAAAGATCCTGTAAATATATTGTTTGATTCAGTTTGCTACTATTTTTGTGGTGTTTTTGCATCTCTTTTCATTGAGGATATTGACCTTTAATTTTTTTATCTTGTTGTGTCCTTGTGTAGCTTTGGCATCATGATCCTGCTCACTTTATAAAATGAGTTTGGAATTCGTTCCTCCTTCAACTTGTAAAAAGAATTTGGAAAAGATTTGTGCTAGTTTCTCTGTCAACGTCTAAGAGACTATAGTGAAAAATCAGATTCTATAGTTTATTTGGTTACAGTCTTTTGATAACTGAATCCATCTCCTCACTTGTTATAGATTTGATCTGATTTACTGTTTCTCTCTGATTTTGTCTTTATTGATTCTATGTGTGTAGGAAATTATCCATTTCTTCTAGGTTATCTAATGTATTGGCATGATTACTCAGCATAGTTATTTTGGTTCTGTGTATTTCCCTGTTATCATCTACGATGTCTCTTTATTTGTGATTTGATTTGAGTTTTCTTTGATTTCTTCCTTAGGCCACCTAAAGGTTTGTTGAATTTGCATGTCTTTAAGAGAAAAAAAAAAAACAGCAACTCAGGTTGTCAATTTCAGTTACTGCTTGTGTAGTATTTATTTCATTTGTTTCTGATGTACTCTTCCTTTACTCTAATAACTAAAGCCAAATAAGGACATTACTTTGTGCTTTGTTTTATTTTTATAATCCTTAATGTGCAATTTATTTTCTTAGCTTGAGGCTTTCTTCTGTTCTGATATAAGGATTCTTTACTATAAGTTCTGTTTACAAATATTTTCAATGTATCCCACAGGTTTGATGCACTGTTTTCATTTTGTCATCTCTAGCTTCTCATTAGTTTATTATTTTATTTATATTTTAATGAACACAATGCTGAATATAATTAAGTTATAATTATTTTGAGATAATATATTTCTAATTTAAATTATAGTAAAAGACTTAATGTTCCAAAAATTAAAAAGAATTCAGCAAATAAAAAGTAAAAATGCCATAGCTCAACATGGGAATATGCAAGATCTGTAAAAAATAATCAAATGATAAGATGTTCAATTTCTCTCTTATAAATTTTAAGTTACATAATTGTTAAAACTATAAAAGTATATTGCAATTTGACAATGATTAACACAAATTTAAACAAACACAAATTTTCAGCAGACTGATATACAAATATCTTCATGGAAGATAATCCATGTTGATTGTTCAGGCGTATGTTGTTTAATTTCCATGTAGTTGTGATTTCATCTAATGTTTTTCCTGTTATTGAATTCTAATTTTATTCCACTGTGGTCAGAAACATACTTGATATCATTGTACTATTGTTAAACTGTTAAGACCTGTCTTGGACTTAACATTTGGTCTGTACTTGAGAAGAATGTGTATTCTTCAGCTGTAAAATGCCATATTCTATATACGTACGTTGGGTCCATTCACTCATAGTTTAAGTTCAATACTTTCTTGTTGACAATCTGTCTGGATCATCTATACTTTGCTGATAACAGAGTGAAGCGGTAAATTTTGAGTCCATCTCTCCATCCTACTCCATTAACATTTCCTTCAAATATTTAGGTGATCTGATGTTGCATTCTTGCATGTTTACTGTTGTAACCTCTTGATACATGGACACCTTTATCAATACACCTATCTTGTCCCTTTCTACAGTTTATAATGTTTTGACAGGCAGAGTGGACAGTGAGAGAGAGAGACAGAAAGAAAGGTCTTCCTTTTGCCATGGTTCACCCTCCAATGGCTTCCGCGGCATCATTTAATATGAGATGTAAAGTTTCCAGTGATATCACATTATTAGAGTATAAATCGTAATGTCATGTTGACACCAAATTCCACTTAAAAGCCACCAGAACTATGCTCAGTCTTATTCTGTTTTTTAAAATTTATTTATCCCCCCAAAAACTCTTTTATTTAAGGAATAAAAATTTCATGTATTTCATAACTACAACTTAAAGAATATAGTGATTGTTCTCACCATACCTGCCATACCACCTACTCTCCCACCCCTCCTCCTCCTCCTTCTCCCATTTCCAGTTCCATTCTCGACTAAGATCCATTTACAATTAACTTGATACACAGAAGATGAACTCTATACTAAGTAAAGAGTTCAACAATTTGCATGAAAAAAAAAAAAAAAAGAAAACTGTTCCTGAACAGTCTAGACAGGGGCTATTCATCTTGAAGTTAATTATTTCACTCCTTTTTTTTTTTCTTTTCTTTTCTTTTTTTTTTTTTTTTGAAACTTAATTAACTTTAAAGAAGCACCCATGAAAGATACATCTTTTGTGAGGACATAGACATAATTATAATGCAACTCTTTGGGAAGCTAGTGTACCCTTGTTGTTAATTTAACAATTAACACTCTTATGTATGACATTAGTGATCACACAAGGCTCTTGACATGAACTGCCTAGACTGTGGAAGTCTTTTTGAATCAACAAACTTCTTCGGTATTTAGACAGGGCCATAAGCAAAGTGGATGTTCTCTCCTCCCTTCAGAGAAAAGTACCTCATACTTTGATGACCATTTTTCCACTGTGGTCTCTTGTTCTGATTTTTAAAGCTTTCTATAGAATCATTTTAAGTGATCTTTTAAGGAGCAGAAATCAGTTATTTCACTAAGCTCTGTGATGTTAGAGCATACCAGAAAGAAATATTTACACTGTGAAGCTCCTTTACACTGAAAAATGTACAATTTGAAAGAAATGGATGGATTGGGCATACATAATGTTCTACATGAAAATGGTGAAATTCTAGGCTGAAGCTGAGGGAAGGTGCAGAGGTAGGGAAGTGCATATCTTTAGAGTAAATGGTACTGGTTAGTGTGATTGTGGTTGAGAGTAAAAGGAGGGTGGCTATAAAACCTCTCATGGTTAGACTGAGTAGCTGGACCTGGTATTGATCAGCATATACTGCTTGGCTAGTATTTAAGGCTTTGTTGTATCCTTCAGTCCTTCCACGTGAAAGGATAAATCTAGCATTTCTGCATCAATACAGAAACGTCTGGGACAGTTGCCATAAACCAGCTCCAGACCTATGCTTTATAAAAAAATGCTTCTCTCAACCCCAATTCCCTTTGGCTTCTTTTCCTTTGGCCCTGAGAAATGCATTCTGAAGCAGTTTCACCTCATGTCAGAATGGAGAGACCAGAAGAGTTATCTACAAATTTGGCTCAAGTCTCTTTAGCTAGCGAAAAGTGAAATTCACTGTAGCTTGCTGAGGTACTTTAGTGCATTTTTAATGCTTAGGCATTTGTTGTACTCCAAAACAACAAAAACGAGACGAACAAACAATGTTTTTAACTGTTACAAGTGACAGTTCAAGGGGCAATATTTATAAAATGTGGGTATTTTAAACACATGAAACTTGTATGTGGGTGTCAGTAAGCTGGTGATGAACTATAACAGATTCCAAGCTCTCTGTGGCATAGAATGGATTATTAATTTTACAATACCTAATGAACAAAATTATACAAAGTGCAATAAAAGCAAGTTACCTAAAAATTAAATGAAAAATAACACAAATTGTAAACCATCCAATTTTATATTACTTTTTAATTCAATAAACAGAATTTCTATGGCAAATTTCTATAATATTTTTAAAATGCTATTGTGCATTGATGCCATTATAGTAAATGATGGCAAAAAGATCACAGACATAGTCTGCTTTAGGAAACACTATGTATTCAAAATTCCACGCAAGAAAGAAATAATTATTTCCTCACTAACTAAGGATGGTTGGAAATATGATTGAAAAATGAGCTACAACTCTGAATTACAGATATGATCAGGAGGTATAAGTGCAATGTAGTGATTGAAAACTGAAGCCAACACAAAAAAGAACCTTCTACTAGATGAATAACCTAGAGAAAAACCTTTATGTAGCTGATGTTGAGAGATTGTCTATATTTATTAGGTGGAAAGAAATCTTTATTGGAATACAGAGTAGATAAAGTCGAAAGCTAAGAGAAAAATTTTTGAATCTAAGATTATAAAAGAAAGCCCATTATACCTAAGTTTTCATAACAGAAAATTTTGGAGCAATGCTATTTTGAGTTTTCTAAAATAGCACTTCATATTCTTAAATAAACTATTGCTTGCTCCTTTTCTGACATAATGTTTATTTCTTTTGATGTTGTAATATTGTCCAACAACAACGATCTTTTCAGCCCTCTACTACAAGAATAGACCTTGTCTCAGATGCAAATATATACAGGAGTAATCCCCAGTGAATCAGAACACTTTTATTTTTAAATAACACTTCATAAAAAAGGTGACCTGATAGAATATTATTGATTGACATTTATTAATATAATATTTAAAATGTTAGAGCTGAGAATTTTTTGACATTTCCACCTCCATATGGGGAAAATTGTCTTCAGTATTTTTTTAAATGACAAGTAAAATTTAGTATTGAATTACAAGGAATTTGAATACTTAACAGATTTAATGATTTGACAGGTTGTAACACAAGTGAAGTTTTACAGATCTCTAGATATTGTAAAATAAAAAAGTTAAATTATCCAATGATGTAAGAAAATACAAAAATAGAACAGTGACATTTATCTGACTTATCAGTCTAATGCCTACTAATGATCACTGAAATGTCACTAAATATTATATTAATAAGTTTTGTTTTCAAACCAGCATCACATATAGTGACCACCTTACAAGAACACATCTAATGTCGTATGTAAGAAATTATGGGGCAATATATATAATGGAGATATTTTAAACTAGTCATTCCAAAATTTTCATGGGAAACTCTCTAGAGCAAGTAATCAACTTATTCAAAATCAAAAGAATTCAAAATGGAATCCTGTCAATAAAGTTAACTATAAAATTTGAGTGTGGTATTATTTTCTTACACATATATACAGTCATTACATATTCATATTATACATAGTAGAGAATACGTGTATAAATATATATGTGATTATTTATATTTATATTTAAAGTGCTATTGATAAGTGTTTTACTTATAGATAGTAAATATTCCAAAAAGAAAGCATGTAAACTAAACTAAAATAGAAAAAATTCTAATTCAGTAATAATTTTAATGAAAATTCTTGGTGTGTTTAACAAGTGAACAGCCTTTTGCTGAAACTATTAACTTTATTATCAAGTAGATACTATTATTATACTTTTTTAAGAGATAAGAAAAAGAGGATAAGGATATGGCAGCCTAGGTGACCTGCAATAGCTATGATAAAGGAGACTTCAGATGAGATTCTTGTTCATGAATTAGATGGCTTTCTTATCTTAAGTAATCCACTATCTCTGTAAGGCTTTCACTTTCTATCTGTTAAAAAGAGGTGGCTGAAGTAAGTTTTCAAAGGCCATACTATACCAGCAATCTATTCATAAAAGTGCTTTAGAATTACTAGCATATGTTTATCTTACCTACTGCATCCTTTGCATCCTTGCCTTCACCTTTAAAATCTCTGATTTCAATCAAAAAATAAAAAGAGTGCACTTCATTACCCAGTATCATTAGAAATTGACATAATTCATGTCTCCCAGAAGGGTACTTTAGTTACATTTATATCAACAAAAGGCAAATTGTTACATATATGCTAGCTTCCAAATTATGTGTTTAATCACAGTGTATCAGAATTACTTATTGGTGATTTGAGATTTTATGTGATAAGATAAACAACTGCATTACATTTAAGCACTTTTAAAATGAAGTTATTTTTAATTATTTGAAAGGAGAAGACAGAAAAAGAGAGAGAAAGAGAGAGGGAGAGAGAGAGAGATAGTTTATTTGCTCCACAGGTGCCCAGCTGAAGTTTCCTGGTGTTCCCAGAAGTCCAATCACTTCTCCCAAGTGAGTAGAAGGGGGCCACATACTTCAGTACCCCTGCTTCCAGACTGTAGATTAGCAGGAAGATTCATCAAAAGAATATTTGGGTCTTGATTGAAACTGGCACTCCAAAATTGAATGTAAAAATTCTCATTGGTAACTTAACCACCGTGCCAAATGTCCACCTCGATTTTTTAAAAAAATTGGTTCTCAAGTCTTATTTTTTTTCTTTTAAGCAGTGTGGAGTCAATTAGAGCAAAACATATGCTTTTTAAAAGATTAATTTTATTTCTTTGAAAATCACAATTACAAAGACAAAGAGAGGGAGGAACAGAGAAATAACCATGCACTGGTTCAGTCCCCAAATGGCCACAATGGACAGGGCTGGGCCAGGCAGAAGCCAGCAGCAAGGAGCTTCTCTCACAGGGGTGCAGGGGCACTAGCACGAGCACACTTCCACTGCTTTCCCAGTCACACTAACAGGGAACTGAATGAGAAGTGGAGCAGCTGGGACTCTACACATACCTGTTTTTTTCCCACTTATTAAATAAAGCATATGTTTAAGACTGAGAATGTAGAGAGAACATAATTTCAAGTCTATATATATATATATATATATATCAGTATACACATCTATTTGACTCCTAAATTAGTTCATCAAGGTCAAATAGCCATAGAGTATTTCTATTAAACCATACCATCACAATAATTTATTTAAGTGTCCTAATTCCCAAATATTGAATATACAATATCTGGTCAGTGAAGGACATCTGGCATCTGGCTTTATGAAAAAGTTCCTATAGCAGCTTTGTTCTTCTCATTTAGACCAGAGTGCAATGAAACATCATAACTTATAGCAAGCAGTTTCTGGTTGCTGAACCAGAACATGTCAAAGGAAACATATTTTATAAACTGGTTAATTAGATATATCAACTGACCCTAAAAAGCAGGCTGAGAATAGAATAAAATCAAAATGTTTAAATTTAAATACAGAAACACTATAACTTGTTTCAAAGTTAATCCATATCTCCTAATTAACAGAGTTCTTCTGGTTCCATGATCAATTCTTTCTAAAATATTTCAGGTGATCATATTTTTTAGACCCATTAAAAACCATTTCTTACAGCAAATATATCAGTGTAAAAACTCTACTTCCTTTAGTGACAGGAGATTTTTACTTTCTTGGAATATAAATTTTACAATATAGTTCACAATAATTTGTAAATAAAGAAACAATTTATTTGTGTACTCTCTATACCACCCACAATTTGTGCCATCATATTAAGTAAAATATCATAGTAAATCATATTGAAATGATAAGAACTAAGAGCATGAGAATGAAAATTAGATCTAGAATATGTTTTGAATATTAGGAAAATGAATTAACATGAATCAATTTTTTTCTTAGCTTAATGCTCTTTTAATCTTTCACGTTCTATTATTAAGAAAAGAAAATATTCATTGGATTTTTTATCATACAATTTTGTTTCTTTCATTTACCATCTATGTTTTTATGAGTATTATCTACTTAATAAGTATGGCCTATGTCTAATATTAGTGCACATAATATATGATAATGCCTAGTACAAAATCAATAATGGAAATGGAAAGCAAAAGAACATGAAAAAATTATAAAATCCAGGAACTTTTTGCATAAATTTTCTTACAAAAGTTGATATTTACATCTGAAACACAATGAATTCTGCAGTTTAGAAAGCATATGACTTAATAGGTTGATGGAGAAGTCTCATTAAATGAAAGACGTTGCCCTTTTGTTAAATCATTCTACTTACACCGTTGACTAGATTAAACTGTTCTTTGGAATCCTAATGATGATAATATATTCCTTTGCTTTCTTGATTTCTTCCAAAGAAATTTTGTGAGACTAAAGAAAATGCAGGGCTCATCTTTTGATAGAATACTGAAATTAAAACATTATATGATGGATAGTAAACTTGAACAAATTTTCTATATTAGTTAATAAGGCTTTCAATTTATCTTGCCTGACAAAAGCTAAAACTGATTATTTATAGAAAATGGTTACATTTTCTGAATAGGTTTTATTTTAGGACACTGTAGTACTGTTAAAATATATCAAATATTCTACCTCACGTTATTTTGCTACTTTACAAAAACCCAATGATTCTGTTTGACTCTGTTGTTTTTCATAAATATTTATGTATAATATTGTTTTTCTTGTAAACAGGATTTTTCCAGCCCAAAGGGAGGAAAAACAATTTGTGTGTTAATTTTATCTCACTGGTTTTGTTCAGCTTCAGTAGTTGTGTATATAAAAGAAGAGATTAGATTAAGGGGAATACAAGCAACCCTGTTGCTAATGTAAAGAATTTTAATTAGCCATGATGATAATTTTACAGCAATTCAGGTATATTCCACTCCCCTCCTCATAGTACAAACCAGCTGCTAAATAGTCCCTGTCAGTAGTCTTCCACTAGGTGGTTTGTTTAGATTTTGCTGCCCCCTACAGAATAACCTAAAGCATTCACGAGCTTGCAGTATACCTTCAACATTATGATGGACACATCTCATTTGTTCTAGAGATTCTAGCATAAACAAATTCCACATGGCAGTTACTATTACTGTTGCTTTACATATTTTATATTATTTTTTTATGAGAAGCATAACCATTCTCTTAAAATGATAGTGGAATTAAAAAGGTTCATTATTTAAGTAACCCTTCTTCCATTTCTGTGAAAAGTATCATTTTAAAGAATAAAATGACTAATGTTTAAACATTTTAAATAGTAGCCTCTATTCACAATTATAAATCATTATCTCTTACTTTATTTATTCCCTTTGAAGAATTTTTAGTCCTAAATTTCCAATGGACACAAATAGCTCATAGGAATGACAGGGAAAAATAGATTTTTCAATAAAATGGACAAATACTCAATTTCCTTAAAAAGTACCAAAGATGTACTACTAATAAGGGTAAAATAGTTGCTTCCTTGAAATTTACATTATTGGCTTATCAAAAGATCTTTTCTCAGAGACATCAGGTAAATATATAAAATAATGTCATTTTTTTCCAAATGAACTATTCACACAACGAACATTTCATGTTAAGTTGAAAATTTTAAATCAATTAGAAAGAGATAACTCAGTGTTCCTTAATTCCAAAATAAATTGTTTAAAAGCTGCAACATGTATAGTAAAATTTTATTTATGTAATATTATATGACTATACTTGCTAGGATGATATTTACTTGAGAATAAATAAAAAGATAACCTATACATAAATTATCAAGGGAATTGTTAACCATTAGCAAATGAAATATTGCCCCAATAAATAGTGAATGTCAATGGTGAGACCCTGACCCATGAGTACAGGCATATTCTCAGCATTTCTCATGGAAACCGTCAGTTAAGCCAATAACAGCTAGTGCTACAGAGTAAATCCTCGGTATATAATGTTGAAGTCAAATGGGATATTTTAAAGGTAAAACACTTATCATCATTTACCTTTTTAAAAAAAAAAAAAAACTACGATTTAGAAGCGACATTTTAAAATATCCATTAATATATTTGAAGCAATTTCTACTGTTAATTTGATACCATGATCTATGTTTAAATCTAAATCCAGAGTCTCATATGTAAAAATGATTAAAAATGTTTGAGCACAAAATTAAGTTTGAGCTTAACATGCGCAACTTGACTCCACATTTTTACATTCCCATCTAAGAAGTAGATTTACTTAAGAATAAACACATCCAATGTTCACCTAAAAGGCACTTTTTATCTCCAGTGTACATCAAGACTTTGCTTGTTTACAGCATTACAAAACATCCTCTTAGCTTCTAATGCAGGGTTATCAGTACTAAAAGCCTGAGAAGCAAATCACCACTTTCTATCTTAATTTTAAGTGGCATTTCTTTAAAAAAGGGGGTGGGGGGTAGGAGTTGAGCACAGGGAATAAGACTATATAAGCCACACTAAAGAAAAGTGCATGATTTTTAAATGGAAATATTTTAGTTCTATATCCTTTGCATTTCCAAATTTGCTTTATAACTAGTTCATCCATTTCTACAAGAGAAAATAGGAAAAATGCCTCATAGTAAAATTTTATTAGATTTTCATTAACTATTTTTGTACCTCATAAAAGCATGAGTTGTAATTCTTTATAAACTTATATATTTCCAAGAAAAATATTATATAACAAAATTACAAATATTTTTTTTGAAAAACAATGCAATGAAATGATGATGTACTTTTAAAGTTAATTGTGCTTTCAGGATACACTATTAAGGGAAATTAATTGTACTTCTCTTAAAATCACATAGTGGCCACTTTGTCTAGTGGTTAAGACTCCTGTTAAGATGTCCCATAGAGTGCCTGAGTTCCACTCCTGGCGCCAGATCCTGACTCCAGCCTTCTGCTAATGCAGACCGTAGGAGACAGTACTGATAGCACAAGAGGTCGGATCTCTGCCAAAGTCTTCCAGTGGGAAGACTTGGATTGAGATCTTGGCTACTGATTTCAATTCTAACTATAGGCCCTTCCAGACATTTGGACAGTGAACCAGTGGCTAAGCCTATTCACCCTCTGTTGATCTGTCTTTCTCTCTCCATCTCTCAAACAGGTTCACTGTGCGCAGCAGGTTAAAACCCCATCCTGCTGTGCCAGTACGCCATGTGGGTGCCAATTCAAGTCCCAGCTGCTCCACTTCCAATCCAGCTCCTTGCTAATGTACCTGGGAAAGCAGTAGAATATTGCCCAGGTCTGTGGGCCCCTGCATCCAATTGGGAGACCTGAAAGAAGCTTCTGGCTCCTGGCTTCAGATTGGCTCAGTTCGAGCCATTCGGCCATTTGGGGAAACCAGTGCATGCAAGACCTCTCTCTCTATCTCTCTGTGTCTCTTTAACTTTGTATTTCAAATAAATAAAATGAATCTTTTTAAAAATCGCAAAGAAAACCAAGTACAACTCCATTCTTCACCTAAAAATTGATTTTCTGCAAATTAAGCAGTTAAAATATATTCACAGCATACAAAAATATTTAATGATTGCAACATTTCAGAAAAAAATAGAAAATAAAATCACAATGCTGAAAAAAGATGATCAACTATGGATCTTTCTTGAGAATTTCAATAATTCATAAAAAGCTTTGTGATTTCTGGGACTGATCTTCAGTGCATTGCTAAATAGAAGTGGTCATGGAGGACAGTGCCATGGCTCAATAGGCTAATCCTCTGCCTTTTGGCGCCAGCACCCCGGGTTCTAGTCCTGGTCAGGGTGCCAGATTCTGTCCCAGTTGCTCCTTTTCCAGTCCAGCTCTGCTGTGGCCCAGGAAGGCAGTGGAGGATGACCCAAGTGCTTGGGCCCTACACCCGCATGGGAGACCAGGAGAAGCACCTGGCTCCTGGCTTCAGATCAGTGTGCCGGCTGCGGCCATTGGAGGGTGAACCAACGGTAAAGGAAGACCTTTCTCTCTCTACCTCTCTCACTGTCCACTATGCCTATCAAAAATAAAAATAAAATAAAATAAAATAAAAAGAAGTAGTCATGGCAAATATACCTGAGTGAAATACCCAAGGTAGGGTACTTAATAAAGAAAAGAGATTTGGGAGTATCCTGATTTCGAAGGTTAATGGAACAAGTTTGGATGGGCTCCACTGGGTTACCTTCTGCTGGTGGTTTTTTTTTTTTTTAAGATTTATTTATTTATTGAAAGTCAGAGTTACACAGAGAAAGAAGGAGAGGTAGAGAGAGAGAGAGAGAGAGAGAGGTCTACCATCCGCTGGCTCACTCCCCAATTGGCTGCAACGGGCTAGAGCTGCTCCGATCCGAAGCCAGGAGCCAGGGGTGAGTGCAGGGGCCCAAGGACTTGAGTCATCCTCCACTGCTTTTCCAGGCCACAGCAGAGAGCTGGATCAGAAGTGGAGCAGCAGGGACTCGAACTGGTGCCCATATGGGATGTTGGCACTGCAGGCGGCAGCTTTACCTGGTATGCCACAGCGCTGGCCCTGGTGGTGGTGTTTTTGCTATCAGAGTTCTGAGGTGACAAGTGCATCACTTGGCAAGAAGCGGAAAGGATGAATTCCATCTGCCTGAGAGAAACCACTAGGAATCAATCATGTTTTAGTCTCTTCCCAAAAGCCCAACCTAAGCAATATAATTAGATTAACTTTCTAGCCTATTTCATGCCACTAATATAAGACATTGAAATTGAACAAATATCAAACCATAGTTAAATGTTTTTGATAATGCATAGCTTCTGTATTTTACCATTAAGTGGGTTTTTCATAGATCTGTATAAGAATCTACATTTAGTTTATTTACAGAAAATTTTAACACAAAAATTATTATATATCAAGTGATTTTTTATTGAAAATTTTCCTTTATTCTGTACAAGATGACTGATTATTTTGATGGATTTTCAGGTGATAAAACAAACTTGCCTCCCAGCAATAAAAATCATGTTGTCATCATAAAATATTTTTGATGCTGCTGTACATAAATTGACACTATTTGATCACAAACTTTGTGTCTATGTTTATTATAGATTTATGGTTTTAGTATATTGCATCTATTTGTCACTTTTATATCATGATTATGATAGGCTTATGAAACTTATGATAGAATATCACCTCCTCTGTTTTCTGAGAAAAGAGCTTTTTATATTATTAGCTTTTTATATTATTTCCTCTTTATTTTTGTTAACAATTTCCTAACAATTTAGCCTCAAGGTTTATTTTGAGTATTATCATTTATTACTAATTAAAATTTAAGCTAAAATTAGTTATTCATAGGCAGATATTAGATATGTAAGTTAAGATGCCAATTGGGACATTAAATCCCATATCAGAATGCTTGGGTTGGGTCCTGGCTCCATTCACTATTACAATTCTAGCTTATTGTTCATGCGCTTCCTGAGAGGAAACACATGTACAACACGTGTAGTTCGATCTCAGCCGCCTAAGTGGAGACCCAGATTACGTCCCTGATTTCTGAATTTAATCTAGCCCAGCTGTACATGTTTTGAGAATTTGGAAAGTACCTGAAGATGAGAGATCTCTTGCTCTGATTCTCACTCTCACTCTCTCATTTGTCTCTCCTCAAATAACTGAAGTAAATAAAATTTTATCAAAAAAGTTGTTTATATTATTTTGATCTAATTTATCATATTCTGTGTTTCAAGGAATGTTTATGTATCTAAGCTAAATATTTTGACATAAACAACTTGCCTTTGGCCACTGATAAACTATGTGATCTCAGAAATGTTACTTTATCTCAATTTCCTCATCAAAATATTGTTCATAATGGGGGCATGAAGTTGGCATAGCAGTTGTCATGTCCTCTTGGGATGTCAACATCCTAGATCAGAGTGCATGGGTTCAAGTCCTAGCTTTGTTTCCAGTTCCAGTTTACTGATAATGCCCACTCTGGTAGGCCACAATTGATAGCTCAAGTAGCTTGCTCTCTCTCCCTACTCTGGGAGATACAGAGAGATTTCTCAACTCTTGGCTTTGGCCTGGATAAGCCATAGCTTGTAGGCATTTGTGGAATGAACCAGCAGATGGAAAATATCTGTCTCTGTCTACCTCTGTATTCATGTCTTTTAAATAAAAATTAATGAATATTTAAAAATGATCACAGTTGGGTGGCACTGACTTCCCAGTATTATAGTAAGAATGAGAATAGATATAGAAATATGAATATCCAAATAATGTTGAAATGTATACTACCTACAAAATGTAGCTACTATTATCACAAAAATTGCAATGTTTGGTTATATTTTGAGCCCTGATTTTTCATTACAGTAATGTAAAGAAGTTAAGTAAATTTTATCCATAGTTTCCTTTTCATTCTAAATGATCCTATGACGATCAGACATGGTAAATGGAGTCATCATACTGTTTACCTTATGTTGCTATTGAAAATTGGAAAATTTCCCCCTTAAAAAGAATAGTTTTGTAAAAGACTATCACTTGCAATGATTTTTTCTTTCAAAGACAGGGTGATTTTTATTAAGGAAAATTGAAAATCTGAGCTATGATAATTTGGAAAGTGCACATGGAACAATTTCATACTAAGAAATATTTTTCTAACTCTACTGTTTGAGGTAAATCAGCTTGAGCATGTCCTGAATTGCACATCTCTTTCCTCTCTTATTCCCACTCTTACATTTAACAGCGATCACTTTTCAGTTAAGTTTCAGCACTTAAGAAGAATTGTGTATTGATTACAGTATTCAACCAAAAGTATTAAGTAGAACAAACAAAAAAAAAATACTAACAGGGATAACATATCAAGTTGCTCATCAACAGTCAGGGTGAGGGCTGATCAAGTCACCATTTCTCATAGTAAGGTGGCATGTACCAATGCCATCTCACTAGTCCCAGTGATCAATTTTTGTTCACAATGGATCATAATGATAGGACTAAGAACCAAAGGGATCACATAAACAAGAATAGTGTCTGCAAATACTAGCTGAGAGAATCAAAAAGGGAGAGAATGATCCAACATGGGAAGTGAGATACACAGCAGACCCATAGAATGGCAGATGTCCTGAAGGGCACTCTGGCCTCAGAATCAGCCCTTAAGGCATGCAGATCCAGCTGAAATGCCCATGAGAGTATTTCAGGCATGGAAAGCCAAGACACTCTAGGGAAAAAAAAACAAACAAACAAACAAAAAACCTAAATGAAAGATCTCTGCGAGTGAGATCCCAGTGGAAAGAATGGGTCATCAAAGAAGGAGGTACCTTTCTCTGAAGGGAGGAGAGAACTTCCACTTTGACCATGGCCTTGTCTAAATATGATTAGAGTCGGTGAACTCAAAAGGCTTCCATAGCCTTGGCAGCTCATGACAAGAGCCTAGGTGATTACTGATGCCATAAACAAGAGTGTCAATTTGTTAAGTCAACAACAGGAGTCACTGTGCACTTACTCCTCATGTAGGATCTCTGTCCTTAATGTGCTGTGCATTGTGATTTAATGCTATAACTAGTACTCAAACAGTATTTTTCACTTTGTGTTTCTAGGTGGGTACAAACTGTTGAAATCTTTACTTAATGTATGCTAAACTGATCTTCTGTATATGAAAAGAATTGAAAATGAATCTTGATGTGAATGGAAGGGGCGAGGGAGAGAGAAAGGAGAGGATTGTGGGTGGGAGGGAAGTTATGGGGGCGGAAGCCATTGTAATCCATAAGCTGTACTTTGGAAATTTATATTCATTAAATAAAAGTTAAAAAAAGAAATATTTTGTATTCAGGCATACATGGTGATATTGAACAAGCATGAGAACACAAAAAAATGATTGTGCCATAAAGACAAACAAGCCTCAGTTAATTTCAGTTACAGACCAATTGCCAGTTGTGTTAAATTCAACTTATATACCTTAGACATCTATGAGAATAATTTAGCATGTTTATGAAAAATTGAATTGAAAGATGTTTATTTAGGTTCCAATAAACTTTTAAACCCATTCACATGAGGGATCTTCAAAAACATCCTGTAAAGTGTACACTATGAGAAAAATATGTATCGATTTCTAAGGTTTTCTCTTTTTGCACCAAAATGAATTTCTTAAACTAATTTAATTTTACTATGAACTTTTTGAAGAACCTTTGCATTATGGGTCATCATGGGCATTTTCTTCCATGAAAGGCATCCCAGACTATTGGAAAAAAAAACGGAAAAACTCACTCATTTCTGACACTCATTCCATGAAAATTTTCAAATATTTTATTTATTTGAAAGGCAGAATTAGAGAGAGAGAGAGAGAGAGAGCGCTTCCATCTGCTGGTTCATTCTCCAAATGGCCGCAACAGCAAGAGCTGGGCCAGTCCAAAGCCAGGAGACAGGCGCCTCTTCTGGATCTCCCTTGATGGTTAAAGTACCTTAACACTTGGGCTATTTTCTACTGCTTTCGCAGGTCAGAGAGCTGGACCAGAAGTGGAGCAGCCAGAATTAGAATCGGTGCCCTTATGGGATGCCAGTGCCATTGGCAGCAGCTAAACCCACTATGCCATAATATTATGTTGTGAATATGTGAGTAGTTTTTGAGTAATCACTGTTATAGACCTTTCTGGAACTTCAGTAGTCATCTAGGATAAAACAGAAGACCTAACTTTCTAGGGAACATAGGTAGAATATAAATAGATTACATAAAATATATAACAGCAGACAGTCATCACTACCATGAAACATCATTAGGGAGGATAAAACATCAAGCATTTCCCCTGTGCTAGTAAATATCAAAATTCTATTTGGAATACTAACTTCTTTGCGTCCAAAATTATATTGCCTACTTGACTATGTACATGTCATCAGAAAGATGTGGCAAATTTCACATTTGCAAAATAAAACTTGGCTCTTCCTGCCACAAATTACTTGCGATCTCAGGCATCTCTGTCACACTAAATCAGTTTGCCTTCTCTCCAGTTACCCACACCATATGTTTCAGAGTCATCCTTGATGTTTTTTCTTCTTTGTCTACTCTCCATCAGCCGTCAGCATTCTCTCACATCTAACTATAAAAATATTTTTCAAATTTGCTTACTTTGCTCCATTTCTTAGTGAAGCCCTAGTCCTAGCAGTCAGCATTTCAGACCTAAGCTGTTGCAGGAGGCTTCCTAATTGGTCTCTCTTCCCTGAAACTGACCTTCTTCTAATTGTTCTCCTTAGAGCAGCCACACTGACTTGCTTAAAATGAAAAACAGATCACATCACTTCTCTACTTAAAACTCTTCAATTTTTCACATTTCATTTAGAATTAATATTTAAGTTTTTTATTTATTTTTTCAACTTTTATTTAATAAGTATAAATTTCCAAAGTACAACTTTTGGATTATAGCAGCTTTTCCCCCCATAACCTCCCTCCCACCTGCAAGCATCCCATTCCCACTGCCTCTCCCATTCTTCATCAAGATTCATTTTCAGGGAAAAAATGTTGCTACAAGGATATACTCAGCTCCCCACCCAGGAGACAGCGGCTTGAAACATCGCCCCATGCCAGCGAAGAGTACTTCATCGCCCCATGTCAGCAGGAAGTAGCTCTAAAGACAAATCATCGTCCCTCTACCCCTCCTGGACTTTTGGGACTAATGTAATCCCATACAAACCCTGCTTTATAAAAAACAAAATGGGCAGTTTTAGCCAGGTGGCCACATGGCCCAACTACCTGAGCCAGGCTCCACCCCCATCCTAAGGGGATTCGCTGCTCCTGCTTCCCTGCCCGCCCTCAGGGGAAGTTTTAAAAGGGCCTGTTCCTGAACACGAGCTCTCTTGGCTCTCCTCTCCTCTCCTCTCTCCTCTGCTCTGCTCTATCTTCTCTCCTTGCTAGCTCCTCTCTTCTCTGTTTCTCTCTTATATTCTCTTTCTTTCTTTTTCTTTCGCCACCCCTTCACTCCGGTCTGTAGGGTGTTCCCCAATAAACCCTTTCCCTTACAAAAAAAAAAAAAAGATTCATTTTCAATTATCTTTATATACAGAATATCAACTTAGTATATAATAAGTAAAGATTTCAACAGTTTGCACCCACACAGACACAGGGAGTATAGAGTGCTGTTTGAATAATAGTTTTACTGTTAATTTGCATAGAACAACATATTAAGGACAGAGATCCTACATGGGGAGTAGGTGCACAGTGACTCCCATTGTTGACTTAACAATTGACACTCTTGCTTATGACGTCAGTATCACCTGAGGCTCTTGTCATGAGTTGCTAAGGCTATGGAAGTCTCTTGAGTTCACCAAGTCCAATCTTATTTAGACAAGGCCATAGTCAAAGTGGAAGAGCTCTCCTCCCTTCAGAGAAAGGAACCTGCTTCTTTGATGGCCCGTTCCTTCTGCTCAAATCTCACTCACAGAGATCTTTCATTTAGGTCATTTTTTTGCCAAAGTGTCTTGGCTTTCCCTGCTTGAGAAACTCTCGTGGGCTTTTTAGCCAGATCTGAATGCCTTAAGAGCTAATTCTGAGGCCAGAGTGCTGTTTAGGACATCTGCCATTCTGTGAGTCTGCTGTGTATCCCATTTCCCATGTTGGATTGTTCTCTCCTTTTCAATTCTATCAGTTATTATTCGCAGATACTAGTCTTGTTTATGTGATCCCTTTGACACTTAATCCTATCATTATGATCAATTATGAACTGGAACTGATCACTTTGACTAGTGAGATGGCATTGGTACCTGCCACCTTGATGGGATTGAATTGGAATCCCCTGGCATGTTTCTAGCTCTACCATTAGGGGTAAGTCCAAGTGAGCATGTGCCAAACTGTACATCTCCTCCCTCTCTTATTCCCACTCTTATATTTAACAGGGATCATTTTTCAGTTAAATTTATGTGACTAACAATAATTATGTGTTAAGGAGTTCAGCCAATGGTATTAAGTAGAACTAAAAACTATTAAAAGGAATAAAATAGTAAGTTATTCCTTGACAGTCAGGACAAAGGTTGATCAAGTCATTGTTTCTCACAGAGTCCATTTCACTTCCACAGGTGTCTTACCTGGTCAGGCCTCTTTCTCGCGTTCTGAAATTATCCAACAATGTGTTGTTCCCAAATCATTACTGTCCTGTCACACAGGTTCCATTCAAGTCCTCTCCTTATTTATACTTTTTGAATGGTATGCTTAGTGGTGGATTAAGCCTGTGATTGCAGAGGGGATTGAAATTATGTCTTTGAAAAACATTAAAGGAAGACAAAGAAAGAAGGAGGGCTACTGAGGGAGAAAGGGAGGGAAGGAAGAATGCTCATCCTCATAGAAGTGTACCTGTGAAATACATTAAATTTGTTGTCTTTTTATTAATAAAAATTTCAAAAAACTTTTTAAAAGCTCTAAATTTATATACACACATGAAATTTATGCCTTTTTTATAAATAAAAAAGTTCTCAACATTTTTTTAAGTACTCAAAAAAGGAGTTTTTTGTGCCAAGGAGGTTGTCTTTTGTTCTCATTATCACAAAACTATTGTCCTGATGTTCAATAACTGATCATTTTCTTTCAGCTCTATTCACTCACAACCACAACAGCCACAGTCTTTTTCTTTAAAATAATATTTATTTGATTCATTTGAAAGATAGAGTTATGGAGAGAGGTAGAGACAGAGAGGTCTTTCATCCACCAGTACGAGCCCCAAATGGCTGCAATGGCCAGAGCTGAGCTCATCTGAAGTCAGGAGCCAGGATCTTCCTCCTTACTCCCATGTGGGCGCAAGAGCCTAAGGACTTGAGTCATCCTCCACTGCTTTCCCAGGAATGTTAGCAGGAAGCTGGATCGCAAGTGCAACAGCCAGACTCGAACAGGTTCCAATATGTGATGCTGATGTTTTAACCGGGGCTTTAACCTGCTGCTCCATGGGACTACTACCTTAAGCAGCACATTTGCACATGCTATCGGAAATTTTAGTGAAATTCTTATAATTTTGTTTTATTTGATTTTTATTTTTGCCACTCTTTATTGTCCTCTACAATGTTAGTATTTCAAATAAAAAGGAGCAATTTTTCTAATTATTTTTGTGTTAAATAATAGTTATCAGAAGAGCCCATGAGAGTACTTTAGGCATGGAAAGCCAAGACACCCTAGGAAAAAAAAAAAAAAAAAGAAGACCTAAATAGAAGATCTCTGTGAGTGAGATCCCAGTGGAAAGAACGGGGCCATCAAAGAAGGAGGTACCTTTCTCTGAAGGGAGGAGAGAACTTCCACTTTGACTATGACCCTGTCGGAATAAGATTGAAGTCGGCGAACTCAAAAGGCTTCCATAGCCTTGGCAACTCATGACTAGAGCCTAGGGAGATTACTGATGCCATAAACAAGAGTGTCAAATTGTTAAGTCAACAACAGGAGTCACTGTGTACTTACTTCTCATGTGGGATCTGTCCTTAGTGTGTTGTCCAATGTGAGGTAATGCTATAACTAGTACTGAACCAGTATTTTACACTTTGTGTTTCTGTGTGGGTGCAAACTGTGAAATCTTTTCTTAATATATACTAAATCGATCTTCTGTATATAAAGATAATTGAAAATGAATCTTGATGTGAATGGAATGGGAGAGGGAGTGGGAGATGGGAGGGAAATTATGGGGGGGAAGCCATTGTAATCCATAAACTGTACTTTGGAAATTTATATTTACTAAATAAAAAATAAAAAAAGAGTTACAAAAAATAAATAAAATGACAAGATTTGCTCATTTTCAAAAAAATAATAGTTGTCAGATAAATATTTGTTGACTGAATATATTGGATTATATATGATGGCATTGATAGTGGCATTTAGAAATAGCATATTTATTAATAGCTGAGGAATTCCATTATACACTAGAAAGAAGTGGAACAGTTTATATGAAGTCAATAATACTCCACAGTGGAAATAATTAATATTTTAACCACGGCAGTGGTGACAAGGATAGAGAGAAAGGAACAGGCTGAAGAAATGTTTTCTAATTGACAAGTGAATGGAAACTAATGAGACTTAAAATGCTCTACAGGCATAGATGTATAATAACAGGGCCATTATATTGGTTATGTAGTATGCCAGCTGTCTAATTATCATTCCCACAAACTTTTGCAATTGTTTCATTGAAAATATGTATCAAAATGTGTCTGTAACTCATGATGAAAATGTTGCTTTTGCTTGTTATAAAGAGAAAGAAAACCAATATGAATTTCATCTGATCACAGTCATACAAGCCAGATTTTTGGCTAAGACATTTTCATTTGAGAAGTTATATCAAGAATTTAGCCCGATTAGATTTCAGAACAGACAAATGAAGTAAATTGTGAAATTCAATTCTGAATTAATACATGTACAACTGCTAGGGTCTGGTATGCTCTGTCATATTCTGCCCTGGTGACTTTTATAGCCATTAGGAAATATTCTATTTTAAAATATTTGCATGATACTTTTAACTTAAAGTTGTTGGACAGACTGGGAAGTGAGCAGGAAAACTGAATTTCAATCTGAATCAGGGTTATAATCTCTGTAAGCAGGAGTAAACCATGCTCACAGAACAATTTGCAGTCCAACTTCAAGGTTTCTATGAGAATGAGGCAGGAATGAAATAATGATATATAGCAATGAAAAGTTGAAGAGAGTAGTCACTTAAGAGAGAGAAGATGAGAAGTATTTGCAAGAGAGAAGACACTGAACTTGGAACATATTTCATTAGGGAGAGCAAGCATACACAAGTATAAAAGAAGTACAGTACAAACATACAGTCACACTGAATGGCAAATGGATAAACATCTACAGATGTGCATACATGACATTTTGTACTACAGCTGTATGAAATGACTTCCCATCCAATAAAAATCCCACAGAGAAGTGTCTTGTTCCAGGTCTTTAAAAAAATCTTTAAGATGGGGGCTGACGCTGTGGTGTAGTGGGTAAAGCCCCCGCCTCCAGGGCCGGCATCCCATATGGGCGCTTGTTCAAGTCCATGCTGCTCCATTTCCAATCTAGCTCTCTGCTATGCCTGGGAAAGCAGTGGAATATGGCCTAAATCCTTGGGTGGCTACACCCATGTAGGAAACCCAGAAGAAGCTCCTGGCTCCTGGCTTCAGATTGGCGTGGCTCCTGCCGTTGCAGCCATCTGGGGAGTGAACCAGTGGATGGAAGACCTCTCTCTTTCTCTCTGCCTCTCCTTCTCTGTGTAACTCTGACTTTCAAAATAAATAAATCTTTAAAAAAAATCTTTCAGATATACCCCATTTAGTAGGAGGTTGGCTATGGGTTTGTTGTATGTAGTCTTTATGATGTTCAGAAACAATCTCTTTTTTATCCTAAATATACTCATAATATCATTGAATACTTTCTCTGCACCTACTGAGATGATTATATGATTTTGGGTCTTCATTCTGTTGTGATTTATCACATTTATCGTTTGCTATATGTAAAACCATTCTTGATCCTCTATGACAAATCTCACTTGTCACAGCGTATAATCTGTTTGATGCATTATTTAACTCACTCTGATAGTATTACCTCAGAAATTTTACATTAAGTTTATCTAGGCTATTAGCTTGTAGTTCCCTTTTTGGGGTGAACTCTTGTTTTGGTTTAGTATCAGAGAAATGATAGCCTCAAAATGAGCCTAATGGAAGTGTCTCCTTTTTAATTTTTTTGAATATTCTGAGAAGAATTGAAATGAGGTCTACTCTGAGTATTTGGTTGAATATAACATCAGGTCCTATACTTTTGTTTGGTGGGAGACATTATCAACGATTCAATCTTGTTACTCATTATTGGCCTGTTTAGATTCTATTTCTTCTTAATTCAATCTTTTAAAAAGATTTATTTATTTTATTTGAAAGTTACAGTTACACAGAGAGAAGGAGAGGCAGAGAGAGAGAGAGAGAGAGAGGTCTTTCATCCGCTGGTTTACTGCCCAATTTCCTGCTATGGCTGGAGCTGCGTCAATCCAAAACCAGGAGATAGGAGATTCTTTCTGGTCTCCCACACAGGTGCAGGGGCCCAAAGCCTTGGGCCATCTTCTACTGCCTTTCCAAGCCATAGCAGAGAGCTGGATTGGAAGTGGAACAGCCAGGTCTCAAACCAGTCTCCATATGGGATTCTGGCACTGCAAAGTGGCAGCTTTACCTGCTACACCACAGCGCTGGCCCCTTTAATTCAATCTTTTTTTTTTTTTTTGACAGGCAGAGTGGACAGTGAGAGAGAGAGACAGAGAGAAAGGTCTTCCTTTTGCCATTGGTTCACCCTCCAATGGCCTCCGTGGCCGGCGCGCTGTGGCCAGCGCACTGCGCTGATCCAAAGGCAGGAGCCAGGTGCTTCTCCTGGTCTCCCATGGGGTGCAGGGCCCAAGCACCTGGGCCATCCTCCACTGCACTCCCGGGCCACAGCAGAGAGCTGGCCTGGAAGAGGGGCAATCGGGACAGAATCCAGCGCCCCCACCGGGACTAGAACCCGGTGTGCCGGCGCCGCAAGGCGGAGGATTAGCCTAGTGAGCCGCGGCGCTGGGCAATTCAATCTTAATAGGTTGTATGTGTCTAAGAATATATTCTTTACTTCTGGGTCTTTGAATTTTGTAGTGTCTTATTGCTCACAACTGTTTCTTACAGTCCTTAAGAATTGTCTTTACAATGAAATATATATAATACTTAATGGTAGAAATTGGAGAAGACATCAAAAGATACATCATATTAAGGAACTAGGAAGGATTATATTGTTAAAATGTACATATTATCCAAGCAATCTGCAAATTAAGTATACTGCTCATATAAATACTAGCAGAATGAACACAGAAACAGAAAAAAAATAATTAAATCCATGTGGAAATGCAAAAGACTCAGAATATCCACAAGGATCATGAACAAAGGGAACAGAGTCAAAGCTTTCATAATCACTGACTCTGGAGGCAGAGCAAGACAGCATATGAGTACTGCCCTACAGAGACAACAATTGGAACACGTATTCACACAAGTCATTAGCAGGGAAGTTGCAAATACCAGCTGAGAGGCCACAGCGAGTCCTTTTAGAATAATAACAATAATACCACGCTAATGCAAGTTCGGAGAAATATAGGGGTGCCTGCATCCCCTATCTCCAGCTACAAGTACGGCAGTGCGGACAGACAGAATGCCTAAACAAAGGAAGGGAGAGTTAATTGAATCCCAGAAAAAAACTTAATGAGGTAAAATTCAGAGTTGGACAGGACCCTAAAGCCCCAACCCTATGCCCATGGCTGAAAACGGAGCTCTACAGAACCCCCATAGCCAGACGGCCTCCATTATCACTCCACTACCATCCAGCAGAAAATAAAGCAATATTCAAGCCCCTTTAGATTATGGCAGGGTAAGAAGCTTAGCCCCACGCCTTGGAGTTTAGAGCTGGCCCACTACCCTGACAAGGAACAAAGGGCTCTCTTACTGACAATTGCAAGCAGACAGAGACACTAGAGTCCCTGGCATCACAACTGAAGCTGTGTTCTTGCTAAACAAAGTTATTTCAGCATGTATCACCAGCATCACCAAGCAAGAATGGCATGCACTCCTGGGATATTGTGGAGTCCAATGACTCAGAGACACTTGTATAATCCAGTGAAATACCAATCTAGGCAGTCAGAGGGCTGCCTTTATCCCTTTCTCTCCATCCTTGGGCAGATAGCAGGGAAACAAAAACAATATGGCTTGAGACTCAATACCAGCCTAGTAAAGTCCAACACAGTACAGTCCCTCATTGCCTTCTTAAGAGAGATGCCTGTATTGTATCTAGATTTGCCCCATTAAAAATAGAGATCATTTCCAGGATAGAAAACTCATCTTGTCATGTATCACTGCCAGATTCACATAGGCCTGGTGTGCATCTCTAGGTTTGCAGAGGATCTAAATACTGTGAGATTCAGGAGTGATTTATAAAAGGTAGGCTTTGGTACTATCTCCAAGCAGCATTGGTCGTAGTGGACTGTGAATTGCAATCGTGAATGTGATCTTGCATCATGGCATTCATTGGTGGTCACATCACTGGGTGTCTGGGCGTACATATACCCCAGCAAGACTTGTAGGGATGGGGTATGACTTGTTTTTTTTTTTTTTTTTACATTTTTATTTAAGTTATACAAACTTCATGCATTTCATAATTACAACTTCAAGGACATAGTGATTCTTCCCATCTGCACTCCCACCCTTCTTCCTCCTCCCTCTTCTATTCCCATTCTAATTCTTTACTAAGATCTATTTTCAATTAACTTTATACATGTAAGATTAACACTATACTAAGTAAAGTGTTTCACACATTGCATGAAAAAGAAAATTGTTCCTCAAAAGTCAAGACATGGGCCATTCAAAGTCATTGCATCTCAAAGTGTCAATTTCACTTCTGCAGGTTATTTTTTAGGTGTTTTATTAGTTATAAATGTTCAGGGAGAAAATATGGTACTTGTCTTTTTGGGACTGGCTTATTTCAATAAGTATAACATTTTCCAGTTGCAACCATTTTGTTGCAAATGACAGGATTTCATTTTTTAATTGTGTAGTATTCCATGGTGCATATCCCATAATTTCATTATCCAGCCAGAGCGCTGTTTAGGACATCTGCCATTCTATGAGTCTGCTGTGTATCCCGCTTCCCATATTGGATTGTTCTCTCTCTTTAAATTCTATCAGTTAGTATTAGCAGACACTAGTCTTGTTTATGTTATCCCTTCGACACTTAATCCTATTATTATGACCAATTATGAACTGAAACTGATCACTTTGACTTGGTACCTGCCACCTTGATGGGATTGAATTGGAATCTCCTGTTACGTTTCTAGCTCTACCATTTGGGGCAAGTCCGATTGAGCATGTGCCGAACTGTACATCTCCTCCCTCTCTTATTTCCACTCTTATATTTAACAGGGATCATTTTTAATTTAAAATTAAATGACTAAGAATAATTGTGTGTTAATTAAAGAGTTCAACCAATGTTATTAAGTAGTTACCCTGTTTGAGTATATTATGTATAAATGTACAAAACATGACAGCATATATCATAATTACATACAATTTTATATCTTTTTAAAATATTTAAAGAAAAAACAATGAATTCATGTCATTTGCAGCAACATGAATGCTATTTAATACCATTTTTAAGTGATATAAGTCACACACAGAAGGACAAATACCACATGTTCTCAATCAAAGGTGAAATCAAATAACTGGATCTCATAGAAGTAATGACTATAATAATGGTCATAGAAGCTAGGGACTGTAGTTTGTAGGAAAGATACAGAGACTGAATAATGGCTTTTAAAAGATGGTTCAATAGATTTAGTTCTGGTGTAACTTTACAATAAGACACGTATAATTTGTCATAATTTACTGCATGTGTCAAAATACCTAGAAAAGTGAAATTTCCCAGCACAATAGAGGCGGTAAATATTAGAAGAGATGGAAATGTAAGGACTCTAATTTGATCATTGAAGACTTTCAAAACGTGTATTTCTTTATTAGAAAGGCATTGCTAGAGGGAGAGACAGAGAGAGAAGGGGACAGGGCTGGAGAGACAGAGAAAGACTGAGATTGAGAGTGAGAGAAAGAGATATGTTCCATCCAGTGGTCCACTCTCCAAATAGCTGCAACAACCAGCTGAAGCCAGGAGCTAAAAATTCCACTCAACTCTCCCCTGAGGCTGGCAGGGCCCCAGGTACTCAAGCCATCCTCTGTTGCTTCCCAGGCACAAAAGGAACGTCTGGGACTCAGACCAGTGCTCTAACAGAGGATCCTGGGATGGCAAACAGTGCCTTAACTCACTGTGCTATATCATCAGTCCCAATCATTACACATTGTATGCACATATCAACTGTCATGCTTTATGATATAAACATTTACAAATATCATGTGACAACTAAACATTAATTTAAAACAATGCTGTGCCCATATATAAGTATTTTTCTGGCAGCCACACCTCAACATACACAAATACTCAAAGAAATGTATTTTCCAGCGTGATTTGTTCACCATCCTCAACATGTAAGAATAACAGAGGACATTTGCTATAGGTGCAGGAATACAGTTTGAAATAATACTGAGTTTATAGTTATACCTTAAGCCTCAGTGAATCAAAAATAGCATTAGCAGAGAAATAAAGCATTTCTGGCATTTTAAGGTAAAACTTAGAATTAAGAAATAATCAGCCTGATGCTTGAGAAGCTAAAAACCTAGTGTGTTCCTATGTTTTCACATTCCTTAGACCCACGCAACAGTTCTACAAATAATATTAATTAAATTTTTTTTTTAAAAATATTATTAAAATTATTCCTTCTGTATAATTTTAAAAAGTAGGAATTAAAGAATAAGAAGTAAATGAAATAGTCTTAGTAAATGAGTCAGAATAGTTGTGAAATAGTAAATTAAATTAAGTGCTTACTAAATAAATGGTCATAAAATGGCTTAGTGTCATAAGGGTGAGTAGGACAGTAGGAATATGTGAGTTGCTAGGTGATTGAAGATGAGAGATGAAAAGGGAATGATAATTGAGATTTATTTATTTAGAATTTTTGAAAACGCTATTAGACGGAGAAGTATGTCCTTACAGTGATTTTTCATGAAAAAACACTTTAGTTCTATTTATTATAGTGTTAATCTTATTGCTTAATTTACATATTTAAAATATATTATGTATTTAAAGAGGTAAATGAGGTGTCATGCAGAATGGACTTAATTTGTCCATTTGTTCTATATCTCCATGCCATTTCAGAACATTTTTAATTAAGAACATGAACTGACTCACTAGCATTCAGCTCTAATTATAAGTGACTAATTACAGTATGTTGACAAAAGCAAGTTACTTCAGAAATTGCTGCAAAATATCTTTTAAGAAAAGCAAAAAATGAACTCAGGTAATTTTTCTTCAAAAATGTTGGTGGAAGTAAAAGCTTCACAGTTATAACAGTGCTGTACTCCAGCATTCCTGTTATTCAAAGCGTTCAAACTACATATTTGTTTCAACTCATTTCGAAAATGGTGATAAAGGGGTGAAATGTCTGGTGAAACCTCCTGTTGTATATATTCAATGTATACACAGTTGTCAGTTCAGTTTGTTTATTCACATAATGTATTATGAGTCAACTTTTCATACAAATTCTCACTTTCCAATCAAATCAAATGATATCAAGGAGATATTATGCTGTCAAAAAATATATAGGAATGAAACAAACAAACAACTTGTGACTTGATTTTTGTTTTTAGCACTTGTTTATACTCCTGTGGAAATGTGGTCTTTCTATTTCTTACTTACTGAATAGTATGTTTAGTGGTGCATCAAGCCTGTGATTATAGAGTACGTTGAAACTTTGTATTTGTGAAAAATAAATAAAAAAAATAAAGGAAAGAAGGAGAGAGATTGAGGAAGGAGGGAAAGTAAGAATGGTCATCTTCTTAGAATTGTAGTATCAAATACATGCTATCTGCTCTCTTAATACAAATTTTTAAAAAAGAAAAAAGCAATGCTCTGCATCTCATATTTATGACTTACATATACTAGATATGTCTGTATGTGTAAAACTGAACCTTTAGAGGTTTAAGAGTTAACAGAAAATTCCAGTGCATTTGTAAAGCAATTTCTTAACATGTTTATAACAGTTTTCATAATTTTCTCCATCCGCACAGCCTACTTCTACACAAATTCCCTTTTTAAAAGATGTATTTATTTATGTATTCATGTATTTGTTTATAAAGCAGATCAACACACAAACACACACACACACACAGAGAGAGAGAGAGAAAGAGAGAGAGAAAGAGAGAGAGAGAGAGAGGGAGAGAGAAACAGAGAGAACAATCTTACGTATACCAGTTCACTCCCCACAAAGCTGAAGCAACTAAGTCTGGGTTAGGCGCCAGGAACTCGTCTTGGCCTCTTATGTGTGTGTTAGTTGCCTCGGTGGGCCCTCTTCCACTCCCTTCTCAGGCACATTAGCAGGAGATTGGATTAGAAGTGGAGCAGTCAGGACTCTGATATGGAATGCTGGCAGAACAAATGGCAGCTTAATCAGCAGTGCCACAATGTTGGCCCACAAATTCTATTTTCAATCCTTTTTCTCTTAGAGATTCTTCTATTGAATCTTGTCAGGTATTCTTTGTCTCAGAAAAACCATGATAATTATGCGAAATTAAAGAATACAAGTTATAAACATGCAGATTACTACCAAAAAGTCACAAAATGGGGACTATGGAAAACCAATAAAATCACTATTATTAAACCATTTGGTCAGGCTGATCTTCTGTGAATTACTAAGTACAGGAATGAGTGCTTCTGAATTTTCCATCATTTGGACAAGCAGAACTCACAGTTTGACAGGCCAAGCCTTTCTGAAAATGCTCTGAATTCATTGCAGATATGGATACCTTATATTATTATCTGTATTAAACAAGCAAGTAATGCAAACGTAAGTGTGAAAAATAATTATTTATATTTATGGCATATATATCAATGTACAAAGATATATGATTTATATATATAAAAAATAAAGAAATATATTTAATAATATAAAAAGATGATTACATGTTGCAAGATGGTTACTCTCATGTTCTTTTGGTGATAATAATAACTATTACAGGCTTCCTAAAACAAATTTGGCATACTATGTGGGATGATTACAAATGGTATAGCTTCTTAGCAATACTCCTAGAATGGCACAGTGAAAACCTCCAAAATTCTGCTTCTCCAGAAAAATTAAAAAAAAAAAAAACAATCAATGAGAATAGCATTGCTAAAACCAGTGTCTTCACTGGAAATTGATCAAAAACTTCCCAAACTCTGAGTAATGTTTACTCAAGAACTTAACAGCATGATTTCTGGCATTTAAACCAGGCATATCCTCATCATCTCGTCCACAACATTGGGGCAACCTTGAAAACCAATAGCTTTGCACACTCTGGAAGAGAAAGATTGAATTTGGAAACCGGCAAGATTTCCTACCACTGGGCATTATCATTATTAGGACGTGTCTCACAGCTTTCTGGAAATGTCCATTTCCAGGCTCTAATTATTTGCCAAACTGGAATCCAGCCCCAGGAGTAGAGAAGCATCTCTAGGGAATTTGTCAGCAAATAAATAGCTGCAATTGTGTGTCCTCAAGGATAAGACGGAAGCTGTGATACCAGTTGGTTCAAACAAGATCCTGGCCAAAAACATAAAAGGAAGATATGAAAATGGGATATGGAAAGAGAGTCTTGAAAATCTTTAACACATTCCTAGGAATTTAGAAGACTGAGCACATGTATAGAGAGCTATGCATATGGTCAGATACATTGAGAGGTCACTAATCTCCTTGCTTGTTATTGTTTTAGATTATACACAGCTGTAAGGGATGGCTAAGGCAGATTTTTATTTTTTGAAAGATTTATTTATTTATTTATTTGAGAGGAAGAGTTACAAAGAGAGAGAGGAGAGAGAAAGAGAGAGAGAGAGAGAGAGAGAGAGAGAATCTTCCATCCACTGGTTCACTCCCCAAATGGCCCCAACAGCTGGAGCTGGGAAGACATAAAGGCAAAAGCCAGGAGCTTCCACCAGTCTTCCACATGGGTGCAGGGGCCAAAAGCAGTTAGGCTATCTTCCTCTTTTTTCCCAAGCCATCAGCAGGGAGCTGGGTCAGAAGTGGAGAAACTGGGACACAAAATGGAGTCTGTTTGGGATGCCAACACCACAGGAGCAGGCTTAACCTACCATGCCACAGCACTGTCCCGCAGGCAGATTAAAAAAAAAAAAAAAAAAAAAGGCATGACCCAACACACACAGAGCATTTAGCAAAGGGTAGAAGCTTATTGTGTAAGGTACTTAAGGAAATTCTGACAAACCTGATCTGAGGTATATATTAACGTAGATTTCTATGGCTGCAAACTATGAGAAATTCATATTTTACAGATTCTGCTATGGATTGTCACTATGTAAGCAAACAAATATAGCAGAAGTAGCAGTAGCAGAGCAGGTGCTGTGGCTCACTTGGTTAATCCTCTGCCTGGGACGCCCGCATCCCATATGGGTGCCCAGTTATAGTCCGGTTGCTTCTCTTCCAGTCCTGCTCTCTGCGGTGGCCCGGGAAGGCAGTGGAGGATGGCCCAAGTGCTTAGGCCCCTGCACCCACATGGGATATCAGGAAGAAGTACCTGGCTCCTGGCTTCGGATCGGCACAGCGCCGGCTATGTAGCGTCCATTTGGGGAGTGAACTAATGGAAGGAAGACTTTTATCTCTGTCTCTCTCTCTCTCACTGTCTAAATCTGCCTGTCAAAAAAAAAAAAAAAAATGTTTGATAAGTATAATTTAGAAGAATTGATTTAAGCTAGGGATTCATAGGTTAAGCAGGATACAGAACCATGAGAGGATCAGAAGGCTTTCCACAGCAGTACAGACAGTGGGCTTCCAAGGTTCAGATAAAAAAAGCAAAGTTGAGATTCACCTTGATTGACTACATCTAGCTATTTAGGCATGGTGTCATAATGCACTTGTTCTATGTCATCATGTTTTATGAATTGGCTTCCTGTTGGTGCTTGGCTACTCTTTGTTGACTGAAATTCTGCTGTTTTTATGCTCCTAATTAGTTTTTAGATATTTACAAAGTAAGTTAGATTACAGTATTTACCTCAAATTGCACAAGTACCCACAGTCCAACTTTTAGTTAATAGACATTTCTATGTATAATCAATGCACAACATAAATTTCAGTAATCAAAAAGCTACATAATATTAATAGCTAAATTAGATATACTCAAGTAGCAAATAGCATAGAATGAAAATAGAGAAAAATGGAGATATAATCTGAAAAATACTTTCTCTGTGAAATAATACCACCGTATTTGACCAAGATATAAATAATAAAGTTACAGATTTAAGTGCATTGAGATAGGACACACTAAATCCTATCTACAAAGTCAGGGATTCATATAAAGACATTTTTCTGTTCTCATTATGTGCTAAAACAATGGAAATGCAGACTACAACTACATATAGTACTGAGCTGCTAGAACTTGCAACTAAAAGGAGCAAATGCATGAAGTAGTGCATTTAACAAATATGAACAAGCAGAGTGTTCAACACATGCATATGACCCACTTGAAAAGCAAAACAATGCTACAGGAAATTTGTATAGAGAATGTGAAACATAAATTCAACAGGAAAAAAGTAGCTAGATAAGCATTAACGCTGCTCTGAGATGGCCTTTTAAAGAGGAGATGCACATATATGTTTAATATTAAATAAACTTTATTTTTAGGATAGTTTCAGTTTCACATAAAATTGAGAAGATAATATAGGGTGGAAGCATGCATTATAACCTATTGTTGACAAATACTGTATCTTACATAGATATACATTTATTGAAATTAATGAAAATCTTATATAACATTATCGGAATCCATTTATATTATGTCAGTTTTACCTAATGGTTGCTGACATTGATCTCATCCAGTGTACAATATTAAACGTACTTGTCAAGTCTCCTTAGGGTACTTTTAACTGTGATTACTTCTCAGATTTTCATTTTTTCTGATGGTCAAGTTTTTTTTATCTTCCCCTCTATTGGAAAATACCTAACATATTGATTGCTAACATATTAGTGCCTAAGATACTTTATTATTACATAGGAGTTATTGGATTAGGGAGGAAGGAAATGGAAATAAAGTGCTATTTTCATCTTGTCAGATCCAAATATTTCTCAAATGTTTCACTCAAAAATTATTCCTGCTCCCTTCTTTTACATAGATTAAACTTTGACATAATTACTACATATGGTTACTGCATATATTCTACTTTTATGAAGTGAGCCTACACACTCTCTTTCATTGAGGGCAGTGTAGCTATGTGGGAGTCTTCAAAAAGTTCATGAAAATATGTAGTATTTTTAAACAACATTTTTCATGATTTTATGTTTTAATTTGGTTACTTTAATTATATGAAAGGGAGGAAGAGAGAGAGAGAGAGAGAGGGAGTGAAAGGGAGAGAGAGAAAAATAAAGAGAGAGAGAGACAGAGAGAGAGAATTTCATATCTTCACCAATTGCCCAATTGCCTGCCATAGCTAGGGCTAGGCCATGATGAAACCAGGAGCAGGAAATTAATCTACATTTTCTCATGTGGGTGACACATTAGATCACATTTCTCATGTGAGTGACAGGGATTCAATGACTTGAGACATCATCTGCTGCATACTAGCATGTATATTAGCAGAAATCTGGAATGACGAGTACAACTAAGACTTATACCCAGGTACTCAGAAATGGGATGCAGGCTTCACCAGTGGTGTCTTAACTGCTGTGTCAAACACATGTCCCCATTTTTCATGAAATTTTGATGTACCCTCATATATGATTATTTAGGTTTCTTCTAAAAGTAAACTGCAGATCTTTCCCCATTTATTTATTCATCCAATTATTCAAGTTAGTCTAGATTTATGGAAATTCATTTTATATCCTACAGTATAATCCAACAGTACTTTGTTTATTTTGTCAAATTATTCCATATTTTAAAATTATTTATTTATTTGAAAGACAGAAAGACATAGAGAGAGAAATAAAGAGGAGCTCCCACACATTGGTCCTTTCCTCAAATGTCCACAAGTAGTGTAGATATACTGAAGCCCAAACTTCAAGCTGGGAACTCAATCCAGGTCTCCCACATGGGTATCAGTAACCCAGCTGCTTTTACCATCAACACTTTTTTCCAGGGTCTACATTAGCAGAAACTTGAGTCAATAGTTGATTATAGAACTCAGGCACTCACGTGGAATAAGGGTGTCTAACCAGTGCCTTAACCATTAGACTAAACCCCCACCCCGATGTTTGAGTTTTCCATTATTTTGGGGGAGAGAGTGAATCCATATGCAGGTTCACTTTCCAAATGACTGAGGCTCTGTCAAAGGCAAAAGTTAGGAACTTAATCCAGGTATTTCTTTTTATTTTAACTTTTATTTAATGAATATAAATTTCCAAAGTACAGAATATTGATTACAATGGCTTCCCCCCCATAACGTCCCTCCAACCCGCAACCCTCCCATTTCCCACTCCCTCTCCCCTTCCATTCATATCAAGATTCATTTTCGATTCTCTTTATATACAGAAGATCAGTTTAGCATACATTAAGTAAACATTTCAACAGTTTGCTCCCACACAGAAACAAAGTGAAAAATACTGTTTGAGTACTAGTTATAGCATTAGATCTCATTGCACAGCACACTAAGGACAAAGATCCTACATGAGGAGTAAGTGCACAGTGACTCCTGTTGTTGACTTAACAAATTGACACTCTTGTTTATGGCATCAGTAATCACCCTAGGCTCTTGTCATGAGTTGTCAATGCTATGGAAGCCCCCTGAGTTCACTGACTCTGATACTTTTTAGACAAGGCCATGGTCAAAATGGAAGTTCTCTCCTCCCTTCAGAGAAAGGTACCTCCTTCTTTGATGACCCGTTCTTTCCACTGGGATCTCACTCGTGGAGATCTTTCATTTAGGTTTTTTTTTTTTTTTTTTTTTTTTTTTTTCCCCAGAGTGTCTTGCCTTTCCATGCCTGAAATACTCTCATGGGCA
Organism: Oryctolagus cuniculus; assembly: GCF_051225735.1. Classification (NCBI taxonomy): domain Eukaryota; kingdom Metazoa; phylum Chordata; class Mammalia; order Lagomorpha; family Leporidae; genus Oryctolagus; species Oryctolagus cuniculus. The sequence goes on along the minus strand of NC_142871.1, from coordinate 67,942,731 downwards.
TTTCAGCCAGATCTGAATGCCTTAAGGGCTGATTATGAGGCCAGAGTGCTATTAGGACATTTGCCATTCTATGGGTCTGCTGTGTATCTCACTTCCCATGTTGGATCATTCTCTCCCTTTTTGATTCTATCAGCTAGTATTTGCAGACACTATTCTTGTTTATGTGATCCCTTTGGTTCTTAGTCCTATCATTACGATCAATTGTGAACAGAAATTGATCACTGGGACTAGTGAGATGGCATTGGTACATGCCACCTTGATGGGATTGAATTCAAATCCCCTGGTATGTTTCTAACTCTACTGTTTGAGGTAAGTCAGCTTGAGCATGTCCCGAATTGCACATCTCTTCCCTCTCTTATTCCCACTCTTATATTTAACAGTGATCACTTTTCAGTTAAGTTTCAGCACTTAAGAAGAATTGTGTATTGATTACAGTGTTCAACCAAAAGTATTAAGTAGAACAAACAAAAAAATCCAGGTATTTCAAATAAGTGCCAAAGACCCTAATATCTGAGCCAACATCTACTGTGTTCCATAATCTGTACAGGTGAGAAGTTGACACCGGAAGCCAAAGGAAATAAAGCTCAGGCACACTAATGGGGAACAAGGGTCCCAACCAATGTCTTAACCACAGTACAAATACTTGTCACAGTTCCAGTATGTAATTATTAGAGTTATTTTCAGCTGGCTCCCATTTCCATTTGGCATATCCCAATTAAAGTCATTTTCTCAGTTTATTTTGTTTTTGCCTTGGTTTTTAGAACTCTCTCTTATTAACAATGAAGGGTTCTCCAGAAGCATCTTTTATATTTATTCCTGGTCTTAGAATCAGATATTTCTCATAGAATTCCAGATACCATTCATTTTAAAATTGTGTTTGAAACCAAACTTTCTGTGCTAATTCTTGTAGTTTGCATGTCTCTGCTTAACTTCACTCTTCTGTTCATTATATGAATCTTGCCTTTCCTATTGAAGTCCCTAATATCTCAACAATATTTGATTAAATTAACTTCAGAGTGTGCAGCATGTCTCTATGTGGTTCTAGTGTTCGCTTTGTTTCTTCAAACTATGATTTTACTGTCTTTTCATAGGTATTCCTTGTAACATGTTGTTGAAAGACAACATAATGAGTGAAATATGATTTGATGTTAGCAGGTTGTTAGTGGGAGGTTTTATATTAATCTGCCCATGTGTTGGCTGACTTTAATACTTCCTGTAACTATAAGTATCAGGGGCTTCAATTTTCTGAGTTTTTGTTCACCGTGCGGTCTTTGGGTCTTCTTAAACAGAGTCTGTCTCTTACAACTCTTTTGGCTGTGATCCACTGTTATAAACGGGTTCCCTTGATGTGGCGGTAGATGTAAGTGAAAGGAAACAGTATACAGTCTTCTGATAAAGAACCAGTATTCGAGAGGGTCTGTCACCATTGACTTTGATGCCTACATTATTTCTAGAATTTTTTTTTTCTATCTCTCTCATTTAGTTAAGACGGCAAAGGTACAGAGGGTTGAAACTGGGTAATTGCCTATCTGCCAGTGTGAGCTCAGATTCTATTAAATTCTTTTTCCTATGGCTTCTGATCTTGTTAAGCTGATAAACTTTTTATCTATATTTGATGTCTCTACGAATTTAAAGATAATATTTTCCCCTGTAGCCTCACTTTTCTGATGAGCACAAGCAAAGTTGTTGATTTTTGATTGGCTTAGAATTGTTTCTTGTTGTGATAATTGGAGTGATGATTTTAAGCTTTGCATATTGGAAACTAAACCAGAAGTTCAAGGTAGATATTTTTAGTTCTGATCGTGTACTCCAGTTTGTAGTTATTCATTTGTTGCTGGTGCTTACAGTGCTGTTTCTAATATATCTTTGCCAAAAACCAAAGTCAAAAAGAAGTTCTGTTTTCTTCTGTATGATTTACAATGTTATGGTTAACTCTCACCTTTATGTTTCTCTTTGATGTAATCATGCTTAAAGTTGGCAGCACTCCTCGAGTACTGACTCCAAGAAGCTGCAGTGTTACTTCTGCTATAATGTGTTTGTCAACTAAGTCCCAAACATAGTCAGTATTTGAAGGAAAATATGGCATAAAATCTTGTATATTATAAATTATGGTACATTTAGGGACCAATAATAAACAGAGTTCAACCTTTTGTCTTGATTGATTTATATAATTCCCATCTGGAAAATATGCATGATCTATGGCATCACCCTTGAACTTGAAAATGAGGACATAGTTATCTAAGTCAATTTCAGGAGGGATAAAGCTCTTTAGATATAGCTTTTCTCAATCTGATGAATTGTGAATACAACACAAACTGTTTTCAACATAGTCAACATACAAGTGTAAAAGAGAGATGAGTCAACTGCAAATCACATTTCCATCAGAAAAAAATAAGCAGAAAGGAGGCATAATAGTCAGATTCCTTAGACATTTAGAATCCAGCCTTGGGGATGGCACTGTAACATAGTAAGCTAAGCCTCCACCTGCGGTGCCAGCATGCCGTATGTTTGCCTGTTCGAGTCTCATCTGCTCCACTTTTGACCCAGCTCTCTGCTGATGGCCTGGAAAAGCAGCAGAAAATCACCTGGAAAAGCAGTAGACGATGGCCCAAGTGCTTGGGCCCCTGCACCCACATGGGAGACTAGAAGAAGCTCCTGGCTCCTGGCTTCAGATCTGCTCAGCTCTGGTGAGTGAATCATAGGATGGAAGATCTTTCTCTGTGTCTTTCCCTTCTGTGTCTGTAACTCTGCTACTCAAATAAATAAAGCTTTAAAGAATCCAATCTGTTGCAGCTGTTTAATATTCAGCTCTCTTCTAAGGAATGCTTCTCTGTGCTTCATGACTATGGCTTCCAAGTTGAGCTCCTCCCTCTGGGTCATTCGTAATTTCCCATTTACATTATTTTTCTTGGCAACTGAAATGCTATTTCCACCTTGTCCTATTCATAGCAGTATTTTAGGCCAAGGGCTTCTTTGAATTTTGAAATGCCAGAGTCTATTTTGATCCAAGTTTTATACTTTTCAAACTTTGTGGCTTGCTATGTATTTGATTAAAATGGAATCCATTAAGGGGAAAAGAAAACATCTCTCTACTTCCGTCTGTCACTCAGTGTGCCATGAGCCAACAGAGTCCTTAGAAGTCCCTATTATCCTATTATAGTGTTCCAAAGGTTGTCAAGGCATATTCTTAAGATATGTTATAGAATATTTTTTCTTTATATTTCTCCTCTACTCTGTTTGAAAACTCAACATTTCCTTCCTGAACTCATCTTTGCCCTCCTATAAGCCATGGCCATAAGTTTATTAAATATTCTGTTGCTTATATTACTGCAAAGAATAACAAAGTTTAGTGTCAGCATATGGCATGAGTCCTATTTTCTCTAAGTTCTTATAGTAATTTTCTCATTGTCTTTCCAGTCTTTACTAATAGTCTTAAAACCATTACTAACCACATGATCACAAAGTACTAATGTCTGTCCACTTCTAGTAACATTTTCCAAGTCAGTTAATGTTCACTTTGTAACAAATATCCTCAAAAGATATTATCTTAGTAAATACTTATCAGGATTCTTTGATTTGTTCTGGACAGAGCTAGCAATCCCCATCGCATACCTCCATGGTGGTTTTGAAAAAAGCAGCATATAGCTGGTAAATTCTGGGCTTCTGTGTCATTCCAAGTAGTTTTTAACCATCTAATATGTACATTCTCTCCATCTGATGTGTTCTACTTGGAAGCTCCCGCAAGATAGCTACCTTTTGTACATAGAAGTTGACAGGCTACTTATCTTTATCAAGTTTAAGGTCCAAACCAGCTCAGCATACATTTTGCTAGGTTCAAATGTCTGAAACAAGTCACCTGTCAATCATAGGTTCTGCATGAAGGATTCCACGAGGGGATTATTGGTGGATATCTGGTAGTTCAGCAAGGGTAACCAACAAAATAGCCTAATACATTTGTATAATCATAATAACCAAGAGGAGTGGGGGAACATTTTTTTTTCTGCCAAGGGTCATTGGATATTTATAACATCATTCATGGGTCATACAAGATTATCAATTTAAAAATTAGCCTGCCATAGCCTCTTCAGATTTTGAATCCCATTTATATTTGCCTTGGCAAGGATAGGTCAAACAATTTTGTGGGCCATAAACAGCCTGCAGACTGGATGCTCTCTACTCCTAGAACACAGACAAAAAAAATTGCTGTAGGATTCAAGAATAGTCAAATATGTTCTGTATTTTTGTTATGATAGGATTTGTGTGACAAGTAAAAGCAAGAATGAGATAAAAAGAATCCTTTTTTTTTTTTTTTTTTTTTTTTACCCAAAGGGAAGCTATTACTTTACATCACAAAATCATTTGCTGGTGGTACTTTTAAAATAATAGAAATTTCTAAATCTACATCTTTAAGTCACAATTAGAGCTGACAGATTTTAACACAACAAAATGCTATTGGTTACTAAATAATAATTTTAATGTTCTGTTTTCTGCTTTTCTGGTCAATTTTGAAGAGCTGTTAACTAAAGTAAAGAGTATAAAATGAATTAAATTTGTGTTTGGTAAGTAGAAATGAGACATTTTACCGTGTAAGTCCACAATGAAATAACCAAGTCATGTATTTGACCTCTAAAATGTCAGTTAAAACAAATGAAATCAAAACAAACTGTGAATCCTATAAATAAACACATTAATGGCTTGCCTCAGAGTCACCAGGAAATTAAAGATGAATGGCAACACCTGATTATGCATTTCAAAAATAGAAAGACCCATCTCATGTCCTGTTGGATAAAGCAGCACATTACTCCAATTTTCACAAATATTTTTAAAGGAGCCATACTGTGTTTTCAATGATTTCATAATTTTCAAGCCTCATTGCATGCTGTGACTTAAATGTAAGTGTGGACTAATGAGAAAATAGAGAGAGAGAGAGAGAGAGAAAGGGAGAGAAAGAGAGAGAGAGAGAGATTCAACTACATTATAACTAAAACCAAGAAAAAGATAAATAAAATCCTATATTATTTTTGTCAGTTATAATTTTAATTTTATGTAACAAAATGTTTATCCTGACTCTATATATATATGAACAAATCTACAAATTGGAGATATTGTCCCCAATTTTGCTTCAGATAACTTTTTAAATTTTGTATTTAATTTAAAATATTCTAATAGATTAAATTCAAATGTGATTTGCAGATGCAATTCTTTTTTAATTTTTTAAACATTTATTTAATAAATATAAATTTCCAAAGTAAAGCTTTTTGATTACAGTGGCTTTTTCCGCCCCCATAACCTCCCTCCAACCTGAAACCATCCCATCTCCCGTGCCCTCTCCCATTCCATTCATATCAAGATTCATTTTTCAATTATCTTTATACAGAAGATCAATTTAGTACATACTAAGTAAAGATTTCAACAGTTTGCACCCACAGAGAAACACAAAGTGTTTGAGTACTAGCTATAGCATTGAATCACAATGTACAACACATTAAGGACAGAAATCCTACATGGGGAGTAAGTGCACAGTGACTCCTATTGTTGACTTAACAATTGACACTCTTGTTTATGGCGTCAGTAATCACCCAGTGCTCTTGTCATGAGTTGCCACGGCTATGGAAGCCTTTTGAGTTCGCCAACTCTGATCTTATTTAGACAAGGCCATAGTCAAAGTGGAAGTTCTCTCCTCCCTTCAGAGGAAGGAACCTCCTTCCTTCATGGCCCATTCTTTCTGCTGGGATCTCACTCACAGAGATCTTTCATTTAGGTTTTTGTTTGTGTTGGTTTTTTTTTTTTTTTTTTTTTTTTGCCACAGTGTCTTGGCTTTCCCTGCCTGAAATACTCTCATGGGCTTTTTAGCCAGATCTGAATGCCTTAAGAGCTGATTCTGAGGCCAGAGTGCTGTTTAGTACATCTGCCATTCTATGAGTTGTAGACACATTCTAAGATCACAGTGATACTCCCTTCCTTTATTCCTCTCCCTCTCCTTCCCACCATCTCTCCTTCTGCTTTTCTCTTAGACAATAACATTATGAGTGTGTAATCAACTCCCAAGAATGTGACAATATTTTTTTCATTTATTTTAAAGATTTATTTATTTTGAAAGAGAGAGAAAAGCAGAGGCAGTGAGAGAGAGAGAGAGGTCTTCAATCTGCTGGGTCGCTCCCCAGATGGCCACAATGGCCAGAGCTGTGCCAATCTGAAGCCAGGATCCAGGAATCAGGAGCTTCTTCCAGGTCTCCCACCTGGGTAAGGGTCCAAGGAAGACCTGGGTCATCTTCCCCTGCTTTCCCTGGTCAAAGCAGAGAGCTGGAAGTCGAGCAGCTGGACTTGATCCAGCACCCATATGGGAAGCAGGTACCCTAGGCAGCAGCCTCACCTGCAGAGCCACAGCATCAGTTCCTGAAAATATTTTTAAAAAGACATTTTTATGTATCTATCACATATATATAAAGTATATTTTGTTAATATGAATATTATTCAAAGCAATGAACCATATTTCATACTTAAGAAACAATACCACAACTTTTAGTATTACATTTGAAATGATTTTGAGGGTGGGGAGGGGGAGATATTTTGTGTATTCACTTACTTTGTAGTAAAAAGAAGATTTATAAAATATGCCATTTTTAAATTTTTTTTTTATTTGGAAGGCAGAGTTAGAGAGCAATGAAGAAAGCTCTCCCATCTACTGCTTCATTTCCCAAATGACCACAGTCATAATGATGGACTAGGCTGAATCCAGGAGTCAGGAATTCTATCTGGGTCTCCCACTTTGGTTGCAGGGGCCCAAACATTTGGGCCATCTTTTGCTGCCTTCCTATGCATATTACGGGAGCTAGATTGGAAGTGAAACAGCAGGAACTTGTACAGGCACCCATATGGAATGCCAGATGGTAGCTGAACCTACTGCACCACAATGACAGCTCTCAAAATATCAATTTTTTAAAGATTTATTTATTTATTTAAAAGTCAGAATTACACAGAGAGAGGAGAGGCAGAGAGAGGTCTTCCATCTGGTGGTTCACTCCCCAGTTGGCCGCAACAGCTAGAGATGCGCCAATCCGAAGCTAGGAGCCAGGAGGCTCCTTTGGTCTCCCAGGTGGACGCAGGGGCCCAAGGACTTGGGCCATCTTTCACTGCTTTTCTAGGCTACAGCAGAGAGTGGGATTGGAAGAGGAGCAGCCAGGATTAGAAGCGGCACCCATATGGGACGTCGGCGCTTCAGGCCAAGGCGTTAACCTGATGCGCCACAGTGGTGGTCCCAATATCAGTTTTAAAAGTGAGTTCTTCTGAGTGATAAAGTATATATGTTTTGTGATGAATAAGAAGATCCAATTGACAGTTACGTAGAGTTGTTTAGGTAGCTGTGCTTGCCATGATGCATTTGAATTGTATCTAAATGTAGAAGAAGTTATAGTAGAAGAGAAAATAAGGCAGTAATGGTTTAAAGAGGTATATTTTTGATGACTACTTGCTATCATTTCTGTGTTTCCTGAATAATGGTAAGTACAATTTTTTTTTGATGTTCTTAATTTTTATTTTTTTTATTTTTTAACTTTTATTTAATGAATATAAATATAAATTTTCAAAGTACGGCTTATGGATTACAATGGCTTCCCCCCCATAATGTCCCTCCCACCCGCAACCCTCCCCTTTCCCACTCCCTCTCCCCTTCCATTCACATGAGGATTCATTTTCGATTCTCTTTATATACAGAAGATCAGTTTAGCATACATTAAGTGAACAATTTACTATGTGAAATTTATGAGCCTTGTCATATAATCCATAGGCTGTGAATTAATTCCTTTTAATATTTTCATTGTGGTTGACACTACAATCCTGTTCTGCTTCCCAATATTTTGGTTTGATAAGCATATCTGTTTATAGCTATTTGAGACTGCAACTTTACAATGTTAATAATTTGGATGATCTACTGTATAAAATTCATAGACGATTGGCTTATTTCACTCAGCATAATGTTTTCCAAATTCCTAACAGGGATCACTTTTCAGTTAAAATTTAAACACCTAAGAAGAATTGTGTGTTAATTACAGAGTTCAACCAATGTTACTAGAACATAAAAAAAAAACACTAAAATGGCTAAAGTATTACATTGTACATCAACCATCAGGACAAGAGCACCAAAAAGGAAACCTGTTAAAGTGAAATGAACACTATGAGAAAGAGTGACTTGATCAGCCCTCACCCTGACTGTTGATGAGCAACTTGATATGTTATCCCATCAACGGTAGACTGGATAAAGAAATTATGGGATATGTACTCTTTAGAATACTATACCGCAGTAAGAAAATGAATCTTGATGTGAATGGAAGGGGAGAGGGAGTGGGAAAGGGGAGGGTTGCGGGTGGGAGGGGCGTTATGTGGGGGAAGCCATTGTAATCCATAAGCTGTACTTTGGAAATTTATATTCATTAAATAAAAGTTTTAAAAAATTCTGCTTGCTAAAAAAATTCATAGACGAAGTATATTCTACTGTAGGTTATTTCCAAATTTTCTAACTATTCTTAATATTGACTGGTTGTTGGAGCACACAACCAGTAGATTTTTGTTCTGGAAAAACCACTTGTATTGAAGACTTTCTGAGGAATAACAACCAATAACATAAAGTGACATAAATTAATACATTATTAGAGTTCATTTTGACGCCAAGATTTCAAATAGTTATCTGAGATAAGCAAACTTAGATAAGAATATTTTTCATACCGCATTCACAGTGATGAACAAACTATAGGGGAATTACTGTTTGTTCCTCAAAGGAGTGTCAATCTGAACATACTCTGTAGGTCTTTCAATTTGAATATTAAAACAAGATATGAAAAGAAAGAAAAATTAAGAAAGCTCTGAGTGGGAAACAGTCATATTCCAGTCACAATTATTGACAACTTTCCAAAGTATTCAAGCATTATCCAGAGTTAATGGTTACACAAAGTCCACTCCATAACATAGTAGGTTATACAAAATCCTGAACTTATTAATGTACTTAAGGGAGCTGAGATTTTAACTCATACAAACATCACTGTTGTTAATTTTAAAATGCTCAACATCACTAAATCATCAAGGAAATGCAAATCAAACCTACAATGAAATTGTACTTCAATTAGATTGGTTATAAAAGATAAAAGAAAGCAAGTGTTGGCAAGAATATGGAGAAAACAGAACAATTGTACCTAGTTGGTGAAAATGTAAATTAGCACATGTGTGTCTTACTTCAAATTTAACTGTTGAAATATCAACCTCAGGGTGATCGTATTAAGAATTAGGGTTTTGGTCAGGTGATTATGTCATGAGCAGAGAGACCTCACAAATGGAATTAGTATTCTCATAAGAGGCTAAAACCATTCACATTCATTTTTCCATCCTGCGAAGGTATAGCAAAAATGTACTATCTATGAAGAAGTGAGTGCTTACAGACATTGAATCTGCAACAATCTTTATTGGTTTTCCAGGCTCCCAAACTATAATAAATGAATACTTACTGTTTGTTAGCTACCTAATTAATAATATTTTGTTGTAGCATCCTGAACCAAGACAGTTAGTGTAATTTGGCATTATTAAAATCCAGAGCTAAAAAGCACACAAATATCACAGCTTTGAGAGATATAGTTTTAAAAATTTTAAGTTATTTTGAAAATGTATGAGAAAGGCAGAGAGAGATACAGATAGATACTCCAACCAATTTTTCACTTTCCAATGCCTGAAACAGCCAGGGCATGATCAGGCCAAAGCCAGATGCCTGGTACTCAGTAAGAGATTCTCACATAGGTGCCAAGGAACCAAGTACGTGGTCCATCACCTTCTACCTCCAAGGGTGTGCATTAGAAGGAAACTGGAATGAGAACTGGAGCCAGGACTTGAAAAGCTACACAACCTAATGTGAATGTGTGCATCCCAGGTGGCTTCAAGATGGATAACACCAAATGTTCACTCCACAAGACATGAATTTTACCTGAGAAATTAAGGAAGCACAGAAGAAAATGCAGCAGACAGGGATATCAGATAAATGGTACACAGAGTTCAGAAAAGCTGTAAGGAGAGAATTTGGTTCAATCAAATTGGAAAATTTTATACTGTGAAAGAGGTGATATCACCCTTTGTCTCGTACTTGGAAGATAATAGAAATATTCTAAAGCATTATTGTTTAAAATTATTGTTGTATGTAATTGGGATATACAAATGTTTTCTATTTGGTTTACATTACAATAAATGCTTTTCAAACTGTTATATATATACATTATGTGAATTATTTTCTCCTATGTGTTCAACCAACACAAATACTATGTGTCATACCAAAATTTACTTTTATTTCCCTAAATAAAAATGCCAGTAATTAATATCCAAAAACATTTAAAATATGAAATTACAGCATCTTTGTTGGTATATTTTAAAAAATTAATAATTGTATATATTTATGGGTTACATTGTGATATTTCACTATATATATTCAATGTGTACTGATCAAATCTAGGTAATTAGCATTTCTACTTTATGCATATTGCTTTATTTTTTAAGCCTTGGAGCTATTTTATTCTATTTTTCTCATAAAATATGTAACCTGTTTTTGTGAATATATTCTCCCCACCATGATGTGTAACACTAGGGATTTATTCCTGAGATCTAACTCTGGTTTAGTACTGATTATCTCAACTCCCTCTACACTCCCCAGCCCTCCCTCCCTCTAATAATCACTTTTCTGGGTCCAAATTGAGGGATAACATTGGTATTACCCTTTCTGTGTCTTGTTTATTTCATTTAACAAGTTGTCCTTTAGTTTTCTTCATTCTATTGGAAGTGAAAGCATTTAATTCTTATTATGACTGAATAATATTTCATTACATATATATACACACCACGTTTTCTTTATTCATCTGATTTTTTAAAAACTATTTTAATTACTTTAAGGATAGAATTACAGAGAGAGGAGGAGAGACAAAGCGAGACAGAGCAAATTCTTCCATGTGTTGTTTTACTCCTCAAATGACCACTTTGGCTGGGGCTGGTCCAGCCAAAGACAGAAACCAAGAGCTTCATCCAGATTTCCCACGTATATGCAGGGATCCAAGCACTTGGCCATCCTCTGCTGATTTCTCAGGCGCATTATCAGAGAGCTGGATTGGAAGTGGAGCAGCCAGGTCTTGAACCGGCACCCATATGGGATGCTACAGTCACAAACGGAGGCTTTACCAGCTATGCAACAATGCCAACCCTAATTCATCTGATTTTTGACACCTTGGTTGTTACTGTATCTTGGCTTTTGTAAACAGTGCTGCAATGGACACAGCAGAATAGGTATCTCATTTTTAAATATTAAAATGTGAAATATTTTCTGAATATTTACCCAGCAGTTTAGATACCAGAATCTGACATTGGCATACCTTAGTTGGATTCCCAGCTCCAACTTCCAATCGGTTTCTTGACTATGCAGACCCTGAGAGCCAGTCATGATAGCTCAAGTAATTGGATTCCTGTTGCTGATGTGAGAGACCTCGATTGTATTTCCAGCTGCTGGCTTTGGCCCAAGCCCAGCCTGTCCCTTGTGGATATTTGAAGAGTGAACTAGCAGATTGGACTTTCTTTCTCTCTCTCTCTTAAATACAAAAAATTAAAAATGTACACAAATATGAAATGCAAACAAGAATGTACAAAATTCTGAATTCTAAAATAATTCCCATGCTGCTGAGACTGGTACTGAGTCTTTTTTTTTTTTTATAAGATTTATTTTATTTATTTGAAAGGGTTACGGAGAGAGGTAGAGAGAGAGAGAGATTTTCCATCCGCTTGTTCACTCCCAAAGCCAGAAGCCAGAGGCTTCTTCTGGATCTCTCACATGGGTACAGGGGCCCAACGACTTGGGCCATCTTCTACTGCTATCCCAGGCCACAGCAGAGAGCTGAATCAGAAGAGGAGCAGCTGGAACTAGAAACAGCGCCCATATGGGATGCTGGCACTTCAGGCCAGGGCTTTAACCCACTGCACCACAGAACCAGCTCCAAGTACTGAGTCTTTTAACATTATTTTATACCATGTTAAAAAACTGTTTTAGGGGCTGCCTCTATGGCATAGCAGGTAAAGCCACCGCCTGCAGTACTAGCATCCCATATAGGTGCCATCTTGAGTCCTAATTGCTCCACTTCCAATCCAGCTTTCTGCTATATTCTGGAAAGACAGTAGAAGATAGCCCAAGTGCTTGCGCCCCTGCACCCATGTGGGAAAACCGGAAGAAGCTCCAGGCTGCTGGCTTCAGATTGGCCTTGCTCCAGCTGTTGTAGCAATTTGGGGAGTGAACCATCAGAAGGAAGACATCTCTCTCTCCCTCTCTCTTCTTATGTCTCTCTGTAACTCTGCCTTTCAAATTAATAAATCTAAAAATAAAAGCCACTGTTTTAACGTGTAGACTTTATGTTAAAACCTTTGGTTTAGTTTTGCATTTTTTTGAACTTAAATTAACATATAGATTATCCTTTAGTGTCTCCTTTTTTGGCTAGCTTCTTTCACTGAACATGAACCCAGGTGCTTCAATGTGGGGCATGGGCATCTTAACCAAACAAGGCCAACCAATACATCATTTTTAAGAATAATAATTTACTGAAAAGACTGTAACTCATAGAAAATAACTTAGAGAAAATGTCTCAATTCTACAAAGCCAATCTTGTTGTATATCAAGTGGCCTGGTTCCTGTGATTTCTATTTTGTGATTATTTAATCAGTTTATTTTTTGCAAATACCATATTCATGGATTGGAATCCTTAAAAATATAAAATAATGTAAGATCACTGAAGATCCAGTTCAAAACCAATAAAAATTCTAATATTTCTTTGAAAAGACCTGACAATTTTATTCTAGAATATATGTGTAAATGAAGAGAACAAAGATTAGAAAGACAATTTAGAACAAGACAGAGCTAGGCGCATATATCTATAAAACATCAACACAATTTAATTTCTCAATGATAAGATAGTCTAGAATTGTAAAGTATTTAAAGAACAACATTAACATATCAGCACTAAGAATTACGTTTACATGAGGATTTTCATTTTGTATGTTTTTTAGATAGACCTATTCAGATGAAGGGACTTTTTTTTTTTGATAGCTCTCTAAAAATTTTGTTTAACTGATAGTTACTTTTGCTCAAATATTTTTCTACATCAAACATCACTCAAGGATTTTCCTTTTGTTTGAAAATATAAATAATACAAATTTTTGACTTATTTTTATGTAGTAAGCAGCTGCCATTCTCACCTTTATTAGTGTTATAAATGAGATGCAGTCATTTATTCACCACGTATTAGTCAATAGCCTTTTATGAACAAAAGTAAAATAAGCTACATGAAGTGGAAAAATAGCATAAATATAATGTGATTCTAAAATGTTAATGATTATTTATATTATAATTATTTCTATTTTGACTTATGAGACAGAGAGAGAAAGAGATCTTCCACCCAGGAGTTCACTCCCCAAAAGGCCATGATAGCCAGGCTTGGCACAGGTTGAAGAAAGAAGCCTGGAACCCCATCCAGATCTCCCACTTGTGTGGCAGGGGAGCAAATCCCTTCCCAGGGGCATTAGCAGGACATTGGATCTGAAACTGAGAAACCAGGACTTGAACGAATGACTCCAATATGGGATGGCCTATAGAAGTGCCAGTGGCGTCGGCTCCGTGGCTCACTAGGCTAATCCTCCACCTAGCGGCACCGGCACACTGGGTTCTAGTCCAGGTCGGGGCGCCAGATCCTGTCCCGGTTGCTCCTCTTCCAGGCCAGCTCTCTGCTGTGGCCAGGGAGTGCAGTGGAGGATGGCCCAAGTGCTTGGGCCCTGCACCCCATGGGAGACCAGGATAAACACCTGACTCCTGCCATCAGATCAGCGCGCTGGCCGCGGCAGCCATTTGAGGGTGAACCAACGGCAAAAGGAAGACCTTTCTCTTTGTCTGTCTCTCTCACTTTCCACTCTGTCTGTTTAAAAAAAAAAAAAAAAAAAAAAAAAAAGTGCCAGTGGCAGCTTAGCTAATCAAGCAGCAACTCCAAACTCACTAATCTTTAGTTACACAACACTGAATGCACAAAAATTTCCTAGAACATGCAGGTAATAATTAACAATTTGAAATCCACTTTTAATTATTAGTTTCCTTAATATTTTTATTTGCCCTCAAATTTTTCTGTATTTTTATTCCTCAGGAGTAAGGGATTATGTTTCTTCAAATAAATTATAACAACAAAGAAAGCTAATCAAATCTAATACAAAAGAGTACTCAAAATACATAACATTATGTAAGCTTCTTGAGAAAAATCTTGCTACATTATGGTTTTTGATCATGAAGTTAGCTTAAGGGATCCATTTAAAATCTTAATTTTTGCATGTACACTTCATATCAAGATTTACATTTGTATTATTATTTATATTCCCTAACTAAATTGTGGTAGTCTAAATTAAATTTTTTTTTTTTTGCAAATACGTGACTTTTATCTTGATATTCAGGAGAGATTGATGTGGTTTTTTGTTTTGACTCATATGTTATACCATCAAGCATTTCAGCCAAAATCCAGGCACACTAGGAAATATTTGCCAATCAAGCAAAGTTGTTTTTATAAAAATTTCGGCAGCAGGATAAAACACCACTTAGACAGTCTCATACTTCTCAAATGAAGTAAATTAGGAAAGACTATTTACTTAAACTTAACATTTTGCTATGACTGATTCAACAGAGTATTTTAAACAGAATTTTAGGGCTCAGAAGATATCATTTAATAAAGTAGGAATAGGAAGATATGAATCTTTATAAGTAAATTGTCATGGAAAGAGATTAATTTGCCCAAATGGGAATTTCTTGTATTGGTTTGGTGTCTGATCCTCTGAGCAAGAACATCCTGGAGCTCACAGCAAAAAATGCTGGTTACATTTTCTAAGCTAAAAATTGATTTAGATGGAAGCAGGTATTCTCTGTTCTAGTTATTCTATTCAGTTAATAGATTTTTTCGGGCCGGCGCCGCAGTTCACTAGGCTAATCCTCCGCCTAGCGGCGCCGGCACACCGGGTTCTAGTCCCGGTCGGGGCACCGGATTCTGTCCCGGTTGCCCCTCTTCCAGGCCAGCCCTCTGCTGTGGCCAGGGAGTGCAGTGGAGGATGGCCCGGGTGCTTGGGCCCTGCACCCCATGGGAGACCAGGAAAAGCACCTGGCTCCTGGCTCCTGCCATCGGATCAGCGCGGTGCGCCGGCCGCAGCGTGCCGGCCGCGGCGGCCATTGGAGGGTGAACCAACGGCAAAAGGAAGACCTTTCTCTCTGTCTCTCTCTCTCTCACTGTCCACTCTGCCTGTCAAAAAAATAAAAAAAAAAAATAGATTTTTTCAAAATCCCAGATTTATATTCTTCACCTAAAAGTAAAACTGAATTTCTACTGAATATAGATGGTAATTGAAACATATGTCCGTGATAATAAGAGGATGTTGCTAGGGCGCCGAATTTCTCAGAAACACTAGTTCAAGTACAGAAACTAAGCTTAAACATGATAAAATTCTTATATTCTTATTTAATAACTACTTGTGATGACTATGATCTCCACACAACATTCGAACTGTGGTGATTTTCTTTTTCCTTCAAGACTTAGTTTTTTTTGTTTGTTTGTTTTTGTTTTTGTTTTTGTTTTTTTTTTTTTTTGATCAAAGGTGGAATAATGCTGGTGACATGCATGCCTGCTGGTCAAGTTCTCTCAGGCCTGTTAGATCTGTTGTCTTGACCCTTTCATGGTATATAATTACTAGTTTTTTAATTAATTAATTTATTTTAGAGGCAGAGTCACAGACAGAGGAAGAAACAGAGAGAAAGGTTCACTACCCAAATGGTGCCAATGGCTGGAGTTGGGCCATTGTTTATTCTGAACGAAGCCAGGACATTTTTCTTGGCCTCCCACATGGGTGCAAGGGCCCAAGTACTTAGGCTGTCCTCCACTGCCATCCCAGGCCATCAGCAGGGAGCTGAATCAGAAGTGGAGCAGCTGGGTCACGAACCAGAGCCCATATGGGGTGACAGCACCACATGCAGAAGCTTAACTCACCACAACACAGCTCTGGTTCCTACTAAGTCTTTTTCTTTTTTTTTTTTTTTGAACATTTATTTGAAAAAGTTACACACACATTCAGAGAGAGAGAGAGAAAGAGAGAGAGAGAGAGAGAGGTCTTCCATCCACTGTATCACTCCCCAAATGGCTGCAATGGCCGGGGCTGGTCCAGGCTAAAACCATAAGTCAGATACTTCTTCAGAGTCTCCTATGTGAGTACATAGTCCCAAGTGCTTGGTCCAACTATCTTCCTTTGCTTTATCAAGCATATAAGCAGGGAGCTGGATCAGAAGTGGAGCAGCCAGGTCTCAAACCAGTGCCAGAATCACAGGTGGTGGCTTTACTCACTCTGCCAGAATGCCATCTCCTAAAATTACTTGTTTTACTGGAGTTTGCTATCATATCCTTGATAAATATTGTTGCCATAGCCAAAGAATATTATTTGGTATTTATAGTATTTGACTTATTTTTGATCTAAATATTGAAATGCTTGAAATGCTCGCATTTTTGATCTGTGGTAATTTGGGGAGTGAACCATCAGATAGAAGATTCTCCCTTTCTCTCTCTCTTTCTGTCTCTCTGTTCCCTTCCTCCCTCCCTCCTTCTTTGCCATTTTTCTTTCAAATAAACACAATAACTCTTTAAAAAGAAACTAAAGGCTGGCTCCAAGGCTCACTAGGCTAATCCTCTGCCTGCGGCGCTGGCACCCCATATTCTAGTTCAGGTTGGGGCGCTGGATTCTGTCCTGGTTGCCCCTCTTCCAGTCCAGCTCTCTGCTGTGGCCCGGGAAGGCAGTGGAGGATGGCCCAAGTGCTTGGGTCCCTGCACCCGCATGGGAGACCAGGAGGAAGCAGCTGGCTCCTGGCTTCGCATCAGCACGGTGCAGCCATTTTGGGGGGAGAACCAACGGCAAAGGGAAGACCTTTCTCTCTCCGTCTCACTGTCCACTCTGCCTGTCGAAAGAAAGAAAAAAAGAAAGAAAGAAAGAAAGAAAGAAAGAAAGAAAGAAAGAAAGAAAGAGAGAGAGAGAGAGAGAGAGAGAAAGAAAGAAAGAAAGAAAGAAAGAAAGAGAAAGAAAGAAAGAAAGAAAGAAAGAAAGAAAGAAAGAAAGAAAGAAAGAAAGAAAGAAAGAAAGAAAGAAAGAAACTAAAAATCATTGAGTGTCTGGCTATGTGTTAGGGACTAGTTAATGAGGATAATGTATACCCCAGCCTCAAACAAGAGTGTCAATTTGTTAAGTCAACAACAGGAGTCACTGTGCACTTATTCCTCATGTAGGATCTTTGTCCTTAGTGTGCTGTACATTGAGATTTAATGCTATAACTAGTACTCAAACAGTATTTTTCACTTGATGTTTCTGTGTGGGAGCAAACTGTTGAAATCTTTACTTAATGTATGCTAAACTGATCTTCTGTATATAAAGAGAATTGAAAATGAATCTTGATGTGAATGGAAGGGGAGAGGGAGTGAGAAAGGGGAGGGTTGCGGGTAGGAGGGACGTTATGGGGGGGAAGCCATTGTAATCCATAAGCTGTACTTTGGAAATTTATATTCATTAAGTAAAAGTTTAAAAAAATTCACATTTTAGAAAAATCCTATATGTATCCTGGTTGAACATTATACAGTGTATACACATGTCAAAATATCACATGGTACACACACACACACATATATATATATGTGTGTATATTTTTCAATTGTCAGTTATAATGGCTAACATTATATTAAAAATGTGCCTAGTGTAGCTAAAGCTATTCTCAAAAGTAAATTCATACTTTATTTATTATAGCATTTATTTAAAAAAATTTATTTTATTTTAAATAAAGAGATAGATTCACAGGGACATTGAGAAAGAGATGTTGCACTTATTCATTCACTTTCCAACTGTCCACAAAAGCCAGGGCGGGCTGCACCAGGCCAAATCCAAACCCAGAACTCATTTGGATCTCCATGTCGGTGACAGATAAATGCAATATAGTACATCAACAAAATAAATAGAAGAAGAAAAATCATTTGACCAAATACAACAACTGCTCATGATAAAACTAGGTGGAGAAGGAGCATATCTCACTACAAAAAAGCTATATATGACAAAACCATAGCTGGCATCATATTGAATAAAGGAAAGCTGAAAGCATTTCCACTAGAATTGGGAACCAGGCAAGCAGTTTAAAACTATCCCTTGCATAGTCAGCATACTATATCTGAGTACTGGTTCGAATCCTGGCTGCACTGCTTCTGATCCAGCTCCATGCTAATTTACCTGGAAAGGCAGCGGAAGATGACCAAAGTACCTAGAACCCTGACATCAATATGGGAGATCTAGATTCCACAACTCCTGGTTTCAACTTGACCCAGTTCCAACCATTGGGACCATTTAGAGAGTGAATCGAAGGATGGAAGATCTCTATCTGTCTATCTATCTATCTACATATCTATCCATCAATCCTTCTATTTATCTATTTATATTATCTCCATCTATCTTTATTTGTATCACTATATACATATAGGTATGTGTATCTCTCTATATAGAGGTAGATAGATATCTCCTCTCTCTGTCATGCTGCCTTTCAAGTAAAAAAAAAAAATCTTTTAAAAATGGTCATCACTTGGCCTTAGTTTGTGGGCTTTACTATGAAGGGATTCCTATACTCAAGTAATCAGTTAGCTTTCAGCCAACATAAAGGTAAAATAAAGAGTTAATCATGTCATTTAGGTTTGCTTGATATGCACTGAGTCTCTTGATACCTGTGTCCCTGATGAGAAGTCTCTTGATTTATGGGAAATATACATCGGACATGCCCCTTGCCACCATTTCACTTCTCATATGTTTTCCAGTGTTTGCAAAATCATTAACAAAGAGTGACCCATCTGTAAGGCTTTATAACCAGAAAACTTTCCTGGGAAAGTAGCTGCTGCATCTTTTTAAGTTCACAGCTCAGGACTTACATAAAATGGACTTGGCAGGATTCTGCTTAGGAGTAGCAGAATCCAACTTACTGGCCTGTGTGAAATTTGATTAACTGAAATCTCATCAGTCCTCTTGCTGACCACTTCCCCAGAAAGAGGCAGCTGGGCTCCTGGGCAGCTATGTGACGAAGCAGAACTGAGTCAGCTGTCAGCCTGCTCACAGAAGGGGACCCTCCAGAGTAGACTACAGCTCTCAGCAAGAGCAGCATTGCCCTGGAGCAGAGACCCAGCTTCAACCGTTCCACGAACTAGCATGTCTATGCTCTCTCATTCAATCTTTCACCATTTAATAAGTGTATCTTGTTCTGGTGAAATATGTTGGCAATGTTGGCTTGGTTTTCAGATATCTGAAATAGGAACATCTTTTAACAAAGCCCAGGGATGTTACAAGTTCAAATCAGACATAAAGTTCTATTATGATTACTTGTCTCATTCAGAATGGTCTCAGAAACACCAGTCTGCATCTGGCAACCAAATTATGAGCATAAACAATTGAACTAGGAATGAGGATACATGGTACCTAGTGGTATTTTTTAAAAGTCTGTAAAAAGAATGATTTTTTCAAATCAGAGCTCATTTGAATAATAGTCAATAATGAAAGGATTAATCTAATGACAATTAAACATAACCCCTTAAGGCACGGTTTTCTATTATCATGGCTTATTTAGAAGAAAGAGAATTATTCAATGTTAGTCGTTATTTTTATTTTAGAATGTTTCCCTTGCATCGAATTAGGTCTTTTAAATATTGTAACATAAAACACATAAAAGTAGAAAAAGCTTAAATTTCATAGAGTTTTCACAGTCGTTTTTATAAGTATTTTCCATATTTAAATTTTTTTTCATTTATTTAAAAAATCATTAACATGCTCAGAAACAAGTCATGTGATCATAAACAGTCAGTGTGACTTTTATTAGATGCTACTGCTGAAACATAAAATTTTTCTCATCAACACTTGGAAGAAGAAGCATTATCATAATCTTAAAACCAGTTGGTTTAACAACTATTTTTACATGAAACATAATAAAATATATGTTCATATGTTACACATTATGTGATCATTTGGTGTACTGCTTCATGTTCAAAGATAACTGAAACAAAATTAATAAACAAATGATGCCTTCACTTGAGGACTCATTAATAAAATTATAAAGATACAAAGCAAGAGAATAGCTAACACATGAGACTGATGGAATGCTAACAATTATTTTTGCACTCTTTACTAATGAATTTAATTTACTAGTGAATTATTTTATTATGGGGATATTATAAATTTGTACTATGAGTATATAAAAGGAGAATTTAAAATTTATCCATTTTTTGTTTAGGCCAGGTTGAAATGAAGGTTTCACATGTTTTGAATGTTCCATTCTATTGCAAATACATATAAAATTGTGGATATTTAACATTTGTACCAGAAATTCAGCAGGAACTCGTATGCTGCCAAATTACATGGTGCCCTGATTATTCCATACATCTTTAAATCAGTATACTGAAAGCAAGCACCGCTAGTACTCCCCTCTCACCAAGTACTTCCTATTCAACATTTTGTGTATTAGGGCGCTATTAATCATCTGTAATCCTCACAAAACTCTTTTAAAGTAGGCCGTGGTCTTCTAATTAGCTTAACTTAATAGAATTAAAGTGATGTAGAGAAAGATTAATTAAATTGCAAATAATCTCATACGTAGTAAGTGGCAGAGCCAGACTTCAAACCCTGTCAGACTTCTTACACAGCCCAACAGCCTTTCTTATCAAGCTCATGGAATAGACATTTTCCTTCTTCTCCATATAAACTTGTTGTCAATGAGGTTTATCGAGATGAGTGGTGGGGTGGAATTTAGAATCCGTGAAAGTAATGAAAATAATCTCCTAAATAGAACCTTGAATTTCCAGTAAAGTTTGGAAATACTGCAAATCCACATGGATATATACAAATAAGCATATATAAATATTATATAATATATATAGTATATAAAATATAAATAATATAAATGTATAAATATACAAATATAATATATGTAAATATGTAAACATATATATAAGCATAGAGTTGGTTTCCTTTTATGCAAATAGACATGTGAGTGCTTCCAACCATTGTAGTATAAGGCTATTCATCTATCTCAAGTGGATTTAGGCAGTGAATTATTCTTGAACAAGAATTTTCTAAGTAATTCAACAAAAAAATAACTTACCACATTTATGTTGCAAAGCATAATTCTTAGCCATAGCTTTATTAAAACAATGTGCCAAAATTATCATACATATGATAATATTTTGTTTAATCAATATTACGTAATTCTGGAAAATGAAATACAGAACATACATACATATATATGTGCATATATATATATATATATATATATGTGCCTGTGTTTTTGTGCATTTGTGTATTTGTGCAAGTTTCCATTAGATTTAGCTGGTGAAATCAAATAAAAGATTTTCTGGTAAACTTAGACTATACTATCTAAATCTAGCTTCCTGAGTTGCAAAGTTTATACTCTGCTTTATTGTTATACTATAAAACAGGGACATACTAACAAAATAATTTTGCTTGTCACCCATAGCAGAATAACCTTCTGGCCTGTTTCTTTGAACTTTTTCTATTTGTTGTTTCTAACCACTTACCTGATAGTTGAGAAAAATACAGTCTCTATACTTGGCATGGTTGAATAGTAATTCTTAATAGAAAAGTCTAGCAGCGTGTCTTATGAAAAATTGAAAGAAAGAGTAGCTAAAAGTAAAAGGGCAAAGTTTAAAGTTATTCAATTTTTGAAAAACTTATATAGAAAAAACATAATATATAGAAGTATTCTTAAATACAATAAATTCTAATAAGAAGTAGGTTTAGGAAACATGAATACAGTTGCAAAACTTCAGGTGTAGATATCTCAGTTGAATTGAATGTCTCATATATGAAGATACTGTTTTAAATATTCACCAAATATATTCCTCCTTTTACAAGATTAGAGTTTATGAGTCAACCGAACAAATATTTTTGATGTAGTAAGGAAAATATTGTAAAAGTATTCACAGAATATTACTTAATACCAATATAGGAAACATTGGAAATCACACATGAAATAAGTAAATAGTTTCCATATAAAGACAATCTAAAACTAGTTTTTAAGAGGGTTTCTTCCTCCCTACTCTATCAGTGAAAATATTTAAGGAAAATGTGATCAAAATTGAGGCATGAAGACATAGAAAACCTAAATAGGCCAATAACCAAGATAAAGACTGTTTCAGTTATAAGTGCCTTTCCAACAAAGAAAAGCATAGAACAGGGTGGGTTCATAGCTGAATTATTCCAAGTCTTTAAATGATTAACTCCAAGTCTTCTAAAACTATATAAGGCAAATGAAAAAGATGGGATCTTCCCAAACTACTTCTAGGAGACCAGTAACACTTTATCTCCAAACCAGATAAAAATATAAAGAAAAAGCAGACATATAGACTAATATCCCTTCTGAACATTCCTGCAAAAATCCTTAAAAAGATGTTCTCTAATCAAACTCACCAAAATATCAAAAAGATCATATAACCTTTACTAAGTGGAATTTATCTTTGAGATGTAGGGATGGTTCAACTTATACAAATCAATAAACATGATATATTGCCTTAACAAATTAAATAATAAAAATTATATGATTATCTCAACAGATGCAGATAAAGCATTTGATAAAATACAATAACCTTCATGAGAAAAAAAAAAGTTAAGCAAATTGGGGATAGAAGAAATATTCTCAACCCAGTTAAGGCAATATATGATAACCTACAGGCAACATAATATTGGAAGTTGGAAGAGCTTACACTACAATCCAGAAACAAGCAATTATACCCAATGTCAATGCTACCATTCAATATATTGCTAGAATTCTTAACCAAATCCATTAGACAAGAAAAAGAAATTAAAGGGATACAAATGGGAAAAGAGGAATTAAAATTATCTCTGCTTGTACATGACATGGTCCTATATATAGGGGAACCAACAGACTACACCAAGAAACCATTGGAATACATAAGAGAGTATGGCAATGTTACAGGACATAAAATGAGCACACAAAAGTAAATAACATTTGTATGTACATGCTTGAGAAACAACTTTAAAGATTAGTCCTATGTGTAATAATTACAAAAATCTTCTAATGATTTTGGATATATTTAACCTGGAATGTGAAACAGCTCTACAATGAAAATTATATAACATTAAGGAAAGAAATGGACGACACAAAAATAAATGGAAGAATCTCCCATGTTTGTGGATTGGAAACATTAATATCATAAAAATATCCGTATCACCAAAGATAATTTAGATTCAATGTGATTACAGTCAGTATACCAATAATATTTTCTTGGATGTAGAAAAAAGACTTAAATTTCTATGGAAGCATAAGAGACCCTAATGGCTAAAGCAATACAACACAATAAAAACAAATAGAGTCATCACAATAGTAGATTTCAAGATGTGTTAGAGGGCAGTTATAATCAAAATATTATGATACTGGCACAAAAGTAAACATGGGCCAACAGAACAGATTAGAAACCTCAGAAATAAATCCTCATTTTTACAATAAACCAATCTTTGAGAAGTGAGCTAAAACCATTCCCTGAATTGAGAGAATAGTCTCTTTGGAAAATGATGTTCAGAAAAGTGTATTTCTACATGCAGAATTATGAAACAAGATCCCTATTTTACACCCTATACAAAAATCAATTCACAATGAATCAAGGATCTAAACCTAAAATCTAAAGACATCAAACGAGTAGAAAAAAGCAGTGGGGAAACAAAACAAAACATGTTAACAGGAGTGCTTCTTGGATAAGACCCTAGAAACACAAGCAACAATACAAAAATAAACAAATGGGATTACATCAAGATAAGAAGCTTCTGCACAGCAAAGGAAACTCAACAAAGTGAAGGGGCAACTGATCAAATGGGAGAAAGTGTTCGCAAACTGCACATGTGATAAAAGGTTAATATCCAAAATATATATGAAACTCAAGAAATTCAAGAGGAAAAATGCAAATAATCCAGTTAAGAGATGGTCAAAGGATATAACATGCATTTTTCAAAGGATGAAATATAAGTGGCCAACAGACACATGAAAAAAAGCTCAGGAGCACTAGACATCAGGGAAATTAAATGAAAAACCACAAGGAATTTTCACTTCACCCAAGAAAGAATGGCTACTATCCAAAAATGAATGAATAAATAAATAAGAAATAAATAAGAAAAACTGACATGGATGTACAGAAAAAAGTCTCTACTATACTCTTAGCAGAAATATAAACTAGTACAACCATTATAGAAGACAGAATAGGGATTCCTCAAAAATATGAAAATTTACTTACCTTGTGACCCACCCTGCTCACTCTTAGGAATTTACTCAAAGAAAATGACATCAGAATTAGGTGACATATAAAGCATACAAACAAGTAATGTATATGATTGACATTGACAGCTTGGAATTTGATTGTTGTTTATAGCCCTTGCCTACTCCTGTGGAATGGTGGACTTTCTACTTCCTACTTGTTGAATTCTTTATTTAGGATATGGTTAACCTTGTGATTATGTAGATTGAGAGTATGTTAGTGCAAAAATTAAAAGAAAAAAATAATGAAATGAAGGATAGAGGGAGGGTGGGAAATAAAGATATATGTTTAAAATTGTATATATGAAATACATGACAGAAATACTTATTAAATAAAGAATAGAGTTGATCCAACACCTTATAAAGAAGATCTACAGATGTCAATTCACTGTATGAAAATATCATTTGGAAACTGAAATGTAGGTAGTAAGGATATACACTTCACATCTATTAGAAGTGATAAAACCTAAAACACTGACACTAGCAAATGCTAGTGAGAATGTGGAGCACAAAAGGAACCCAAAAGGACAAGAATTGGGTACAGTAGGCTTTGCTACCTCTTGGTATATCCATGTCTCATATTGGAATTCCAGTGTGAGTCCCGGTTACTCCACACATCATATCAAGCTTCCTATTAACACATCGGGAAGGCAGATGATTGCCAAAATACTTGTGTACCACACATGTGAGGGACCTGAATGGAGGACCCTGGCACCTGCCTTTGGCCTCTCCTAGCCCTGGCTGTTGAAGGCCTTTGAGAAGTGAATCTGTGGATGGAAACCCTCTCTCTCTCTCTCTCTCTCTCTCTCTGTGTGTGTGTGTGTGTGTGTGTCCTCTTTTATCTCTCTCATTCTGCTTTTCAAACAAATTAAAATGTAGAAAAGGGGGCCAGTGATGTGGCACAGTAGGTTAAGCATCAGCCTGCAGGACTGGCATCCCATTTGTGTGCCAATTAGAGTCCTGGCTGATCAACTTTTAATCCAGCTCCCTGGTGATGGCTTGGGAAAGCAGTAGAAGATGGCCCAAATGCTTGCACCTCTGTGTCTACTTGGGAGACCTGGAGGAAGCTCCTGGCTCCTGGCTTCGGATCAGCCCAGCTCCAGCCATGGCCATTTGGGGAGTGAACCAGCAGATGAAAGATTTTCTGTCTGTAGCTCGACCTCTCAAATAAATAAATAAAATCTTTAAAAAATATAAAAACAAAAAACAACGAGAATCCATACATTGCTTACAGGAAAGAAAAATAGGATTCATGATTGCAGGACAATATTGTTAAGAATGTTTTTGTTTTTAGAATAAACTGCCAAAATGTCTTCCAAAAGAGTTGCTCTGTCCATGAAAGATATGAAGAAAATTTTGATGGATATTATTGTCAAAAGGCAAATGTCAGAAGTCCACATGTTATATCATTCTACTCTGTGACATTCTAGAAAAGGCAAAACAATGGAGGTGATAAAAATAGAACTGGCTTACTATGCTTGAAGGGAAGAAAGGAGGAATAAATAGGAAAAGCACAGAGAATTTTTAGCGCCATGAAACAACACTGCGTGATATTACAATGGTGAATATATATCATAATTTATTCAAACCCATAGACTATACAACACTAGAAATTATAATTAATATAAACTGTTGATTTAGGGTTATAACAATATAAATTCAGGCTCACAAATTTCAAAAAGCACATCACTATGATGATAGTGAATAAAGCTGTACATGTAGGGGTACAGAGGTCATGGGGGAACTCTGTACATTCAACTAAACTCTACTATAAACATAAAACTGCTTTAAAAGCAAAGCTTATTAATTATTTAAAACCCGTAGTAAAAATAAATAGTTCCAAGTGGAAACTTGGAGGAAATGATAATGAATTGAAATTTTGAATAAGAAGGTTAATAAAATAAACTCTTATAAATTCATACTGTTCTCCCATTTAAAACACATGAATATATGTTTAAATTATAACAATGAACTATTGGTGTGTAATATTTATATGGGTGTAATATATATATGCATAACAATAGTTCCACCAAAATTGAACAGAAGAATATAATTTTGAGCAGTAAAATTTATGTTTGAGAATATACTGGAACTATGTATAAGTCTAAAACTGTCTCTTGTACATTAAATTTTATATAACAATTTCTAGAGTTGCCAAAGAAATATATAAAAATAATGAAAGATTATTTTAAACAATAAAAATAGTACATTAGAAAACACGAAATGTTAAATAAACCATTTAAGGAGGAATATAAGGAAAAAGTCATGAAGCTTGCAGAAAGCTAAAAAGAAATCCAATTGCATCAATATATTTAAAACAACACGTCAATAATAGCATTAAATGTAATTTCCTTAATCCAGTCAAAAGACAGAAATTAAGTAATATTATTAGGACTGACTATAAAACACATTGGTTGAGGATATCAACAAAATCAAACAAGTAGAAATTCATACAGTCCTGGTTGTGATATAAAATTTTATACAATTTTATGATGTAAATAATTTTGTCAACATTTTATGATATGAAAAGCAATTTTCCATTTCTTTTGGAGATCAGCAGATATTACCCTGTGACCCAATCACTTCATTGCAAGTATTTATTCAAGATTTAATAAACTTAGGTTCACAGAAAAAAACTGTGTAAGTAAATATTCACAGCAGCCCATTGGTAATAGTCACATTTGGAGACAATAAAAATGCTCTTCACTAGCATCCCACTTACCAGGGAAATTAGGAACAGCCTATTGAGACACCCAGTGATTGATCTCAAAATAGTTATGTTCAGCAAAAGAAGCAAATAAAATATGATTGTATAGGAGGACATCATGCTGAATAAAATAAGCCTGGTCCAGAGGGACAAATACCAAATGTTCTCCCATATATGTGGACGCTAAAATTTTAAAAAGAAAGAAAGAAAAAAAAAGAATGCATTCTGTTATTATATATGTATACAATGTATATGTTTGCATATGTATATACATGTCAATAATATACACATATATAGATAAAAAGACACACACATACATGCACACATACATGTACAAGCTCTAGAAAATTCAAACTACATTTACAGAAAGCAGATCATTGGATTCCTAGGATGGAGGAAAATTGATGCTGAAGACATTTTGAAACATTTTTGTGTGAAAGAGCTGCTTATGTTTTAGATATGGGGAGGATTCCACAGCTAGATAATGTGTTAAAATTCATCCAACTTTATTTGAAATTTATTGTAGTTCAGTTGTAACTCAATAAAATAGAAAATTTCAAATATATAATTGGCTAGCAAATGTATTTACAGGAAACAGAACAGAAATTATTTACAATTAAATATAATACTAAAGAGAGGAGGTAGGGGTCACTGTCTGGCTCATGGTTAAGCTGCCACTTGGAGAGGCTAGCATCCCATATCAAAGGCCTGAGTTTCAGGTCTGGCTCCACTATGCATTCTAGTTTTCTGCTTACATGAATTTTGGGAGCTGGTAGATAATGGATCAAGTACAAAGGCCCCTGCCACCCAGGTAGGGGATGCAAACTGAGTTCAAGGTTCTTGGCTTCAGCCTGATCCAGATGTGGATGTTAGCAAGGACCCAAAAGAAGCGGACGAGTGTGGGGTAGCATTCTCTCTCTCTCTCTCTCTCTCTCTGAATTTGAAAAAAATAAATAAAAGGTTTTAAAAAGTGGATGTATGTAAGTATACGAAGAATAATGCATCATAAAGTTATAATTATTTTTCAGGTAAAAATTTGGCCATGTGCTAATGTTACCTCTGTGATTGTATAACACTCCCCCACACACAATTAACACAAAATTGCTTCATCTAGAATAAGATTATATAAAAGAGCCAGATTGAATTAAGTTTTATGACTTTTAAATTTCAATTAAAAAAGAAAATATCCTTTTAACAAAAGGCAAAATAAGGCTGCTACAGTTATAAGATGACTTCAGCTAATCTTATGTGAACATGTGATTTAGCCAAGAAACAAATTTTCATTTAACATCTTCCTTTAAGAAACCTTATAAAAAATAATATGGAATTTCAATTTTCATAAATTGAATAAACTTATAGTTTAATCTGCCCAGGGTTTTTAGTTGTCTAGAAACAGAGGTAATTACAAAATAAAATAGAATGAAAAGTCAATCTAATGAAAGCGGATTCCTTACTGGCTAATGACATTTAATTCTTGGAAGGAACAACAGGGAATAAAATCATTGGAAATAGGGATATCGCAAGGGAGAGCACAGGTGAAATCCAGCTACAAAGAAATGGTTATCAAATTCAGTCAGTGGCACAAAAATGAGGACATACCTGCACCCATGAGACAACATGAAATAAAATATGTTCAGGGCAAGTAAGTTATTTTAGATTGTGACCTCATTAACAATATCTTACTATTTTTAGACCAACAATAAGATTACATCATCTTTAAATGTTTATTTCTTTGTAGACTGAATAAATGGATATCTTAGAAATTTTATATTCTATAGAATTGATGAAAGCCATAGTGGAAATAATCTGTGTTGTTATAAATCAAATCCTAAAGTACCCATTTTTTGTAACAAACAAGTTTCAGTTATCAAAAAAAAAAAGGTTATGGCAGGTTGTTTTTCAAAGAAAATATTTCAATTTATGGAAAGTTTGGAAGATCATAAATTATGTTTGTGTAATACAAAATTTTGAATGAACTTCAAACTATGCTGTTAAGACTTTTTACTTTGATCAACAGTATTAAAAAAAGATTGTGAGAATTATAAATCCTCAAATTTTTTATAATTTGTATTTTTTTCTTTTTTTAAGATTTATTTATTTATTTGAGAGTAAGAGTTACATGCAGAGAGGCGAAGCAGAGAGAGAGAGAGGTGTCTTCTACCCGATGGTTCACTCCCCAATTGGCCGCAAGGGCCTGAGCTGTGCCAATCCGAAGCCAGGAGCCAGGAGCTTTCTCTGGGTCTCCCACAAGGTACAAGCGAGCCCAAGAACTTAGGCCATCCTTTACTGCTTTCCCAGTCCCTGGCAGAGAGCTGGATGGAAAGTGGAGTGGCTGGGTCTCCAACTGGCTCCCATATGGGATTCCGGCACTTCAGACCAGGACGTTAACTTGCTGCACCACAGTGCCTGCCTCCAAATTAATTATAATTTTATATACAATCTTCATGGTATATATTGAACATTATTTTCTAGGTAAGGACTGACTATGTTACAAAAATGTCTTCAAATCAATATTAATAGGATCGTTAATGTGTGGTTTGGAAGTTAACTGTATGTTACATTGCATTTAAATGAAATGCTATTTTTAGAGTTTCTTATTTTATACACCAATAAATATCTCTTACCAACTTTTAAACATGATAGTCAAAATTATCATAAAATTTTCGTCTCCTATATATAATAATTCTGGAAATGAAGATACTATAAGTCATATTCAAATGGAGTTAAAATTTTCCATTGAAGTAAACATTTCCATCATATGAAAAAAGACTGACTGCTCAATAATAGTTCAAGCCTGAGTATTAAGAAAAAGTTTTAGAAAAAACTTTTAGAAAGAAATAGTGTATTTTTTAAAGACCTATCATTGCCATTTTTATGTGAGATGATTTTAAAATTATCTCTAAATACCCGAATGCTACAACTTGGTTCATAATTTCTGTTGCTATAACTGGCTCTTTCCTTCAGCTAATCACATCTAAGCAACTAGTTATATAATACTAACTGAAATGTAAAAATGGTCAAAATCCCACATAAACCTATACGACAATTTAGTTTTTGAACACAACTTTGGTCTATCACTGTAGTTTATCTTTAAGAAGAAGTGAACATTGTAAGAATTTTGTTTTGTTTTGTTTTGCTTTGCTTTGTTTTAGATAGTTACTGACTTTTAAGGATTGGGAATGGAGGTACCATTGTAGCAAAGAAGCTCTACAGAATTAAATGTGTATACATTTCTTTACAGCTTGGTACAATTAGGTTTTACTTTACTGACATTTTTCTTTTTTCAACTTGCCAGGACCAAGGGTCTAATTTAGGGCTTAATTTTGAAAGCTTTGGAAAGCAAAGTCTGACATTTATACCATTATTTCTCCATGTGTTCTAAAGCAGTGTGTAATGCAATCATACTCCTAATAATTATTTTATTATTGCCATTACCTCTTAAAATAGTAGAGAAAGTTTTTAGTTGTAAAGTTCCAGCAATTTAGTTTAACATAAGAAACAAAGACAGAATGCATTTCTTGAAATTTAAATTATGTTTCATCCAGAAACAACAAAACTCTAAATCTGTATCTGTTCAACTAGGGCTAATGTGATATAATGAAAAACATTATTCCTGTAGATGTGCAAAAGTTTATAATTATTCATGCTAGGAGGATTTCACACTCAAGATCACAAATTTGTCTTTTTGCACCCACTTTTTAAAACAAATACAAGCAAAATAGCCAAGTAAAATCATGCTCTAAGTAATGAAATACTAATCGTGGTCAAGTATATATATTTCTTTTTTTTTAAAAGATTTATTTATTTGAAAGTCAGAGTAACACACAAAGTGAAGGAGAGGAAGAGAGGAAGAGAGAAAGAGAGAGATCTTCCATCTTCTGATTCACTCCCAATTTGGCTGCAATGGCCGGAGCTGTGCAGATCTGAAGCCAGGAGCCAGGAGCCTCTTCTGGGTCTCCCATGTGGGTGCAGAGGCCCAAGGACTTGGGCCATCTTCTACTTCTTTCCCAGGCCGTAGCATAGAGCTGGATCGGAAGTGGAGCAGCTGCGACTCGAACTGGCACCCATGTAGGATGCTGTAACTGCAGGGGCATCTTTACCTGCTATGCCAAAGTACCAGCCTCTGGGTCTTTTTTTTTTTTTTTTCTTTTTCATTTCCGATTCTCTTTATATACAGAAGATCAGTTGAGCATACATTAAGTAAAGATTTCAACAGTTTGCTCCCACACAGAAACATAAAGTGAAAAATACTCTTTGAGTACTAGTTATAGCATTAAATCTCAATGTACAGCACACTAAGGACAAAGATCCTAAATGAGGAGTAAGTGCACAGTGACTCCTGTTGTTGACTTAACAAATTGACACTCTTGTTTATGGCATCAGTAATCACCCTAGGCTCTTGTCATGAGCTACCTAGGCTATGGAAGCCCCCTGAGTTCACTGACTCTGATCATTTTTAGACAAGGCCATGGTCAAAGTGGAAGTTCTCTCCTCCCTTCAGAGAAAGGTACCTCCTTCTTTGATGACCCATTGTTTCCACTGGGATCTCACTCGTGGAGATCTTTCATTTAGGTTTTTTTTTTCCCCCAGAGTGTCTTGGCTTTCCATTCCTGAAATACTCTCATGGGCTTTTCAGCCGGATCCGCATGCCTTAAGGGCTGATTATGAGGCCAGAGTGCTGTTTAGGACATCTGCCATTCTATGGGTCTGCTGAGTATCTCACTTCCCATGTTGGATCATTCTCTCCCTTTTTGATTCTATCAGCTAGTATTTGCAGACACTATTCTTGTTTATGTGATCCCTTTGGTTCTTAGTCCTATCATTATGATCCATTGTGAACAGAAATTGATCACTGGGAGTAGTGAGATGGCATTGGTACATGCCACCTTGATGGGATTGAATTCAAATCCCCTGGTATGTTTCTAACTCTACTGTTTGAGATAAGTCAGCTTGAGCATGTCCTGAATTGCACAGCTCTTCCCTCTCTTATTCCAACTCTTATATTTAACAGTAATCACTTTTCAGTTAAGTTTCAGCACTTAAGAAGAATTGTGTATTGATTACAGTATTCAACCAAAAGTATTAAATACTAAGAGGGATAACATATCAAGTTGCTCATCAACAGTCAGGGTGAGGGCTGATCAAGTCACCGTTTCTCATAGTGTTCATTTCACTTTAACAGGTTTCCTTTTTGGTGCTCAGTTAGTTGTCACCTATCAAGGAGAACAAGTGGTATTTGTCCCTTTGGGATTGGCTTATTTCACTCAGCATAATGTTTTCCAAATTCCTAACAGGGATCACTTTTCAGTTAAAATTTAAACACCTAAGAATAATTGTGTGTTAATTACAGAGTTCAACCAATGGTACTAGAACAAAAAAAATACTAAAATGGATAAAGTATTACAGTGTACATCAACCGTCAGGACAGGAGCTGATCAAGTCACTGTTTCTCACAGTGTCCATTTCATTTCAACAAGTTTCCCCTTTGGTGCTCAGTTAGTTGTCGCCGATCAGGAAGAACATATGATATTTGTCCCTTTGGGACTGGCTTAATTCACTCAGCATGATGTTTTCTAGATTCCTCCATCTTGTTGCAAATGACCGGGTTTCGTTTTTTTTTTTACTGCTGTATAGTATTCTATAGAGTACATGTCCCATAATTTCTTTATTCAGTCTACTGTTGATGGGCATTTGGGTTGGTTCCAGGTCTTAGCTATTGTGAATTGAGCTGCGATAATCATTAACGTGCAGACAGCTTGTTTCTTTGCCAATTTAATTTCCTTTGGGTGAATTCCAAGGAGTGGGATGGCTGGGTTGAATGGTAGGGTTATATTCAGGTTTCTGAGGAATCTCCAAACTGACTTCCATAGTGGCTTAACCAATTTGCATTCCCGCCAACAGTGGGTTAGTTTTCCTTTTTCCCCACATCCTCTCCAGTATCTGTTGTTGGTAGATTTCTGAATGTGAGCCATTCTAACTCTAACTGAGGTGAGGTGAAACCTCATTGTGGTTTTGATTTTCATTTCCCTGATTGCTAGTGATCTTGAACATTTTTTCATGTGTCTATTGGCCATCATGTTATGAAATATATGTACTTCTTCTTTACAAAAGAAATATATATATTTAATAACATGAAAATACTAATTTGCTCAGTGAGATTATCTTACTTCATACTGAATCATCTGTTTCTTAAAGTTCTATCTGAATGAGAATATGGTGAAAAGAGTTAACTTTAAAATTCAGCAGTGATGGTCAGCTGTGTGAAATCTACTTTTGGAAAGCCAGAAAAAATAAAAGACAGAACACTGAAAAGAGGAGGGGTAGGTTTTTGACCTAATGGTTAATATGCCACTTATGACAGCTGTATCTCATATCCATGTCATGGAGTCTGGATTGGTGTCTCTTCTGATTCTAGCTGTCAGCTAAATGCAGAACCTGGGAGGCAACAGGTGTTAGCTCAAGTAGTTGAGTCCCTGTCACTCAGGTTGGATTCAGGATTGAGTTCCTGGCTCCTGACTCCTGGCTTTAGGCTTTGGACAGGTCCAGCTCTAGCTCTTGTGTGCATATGGGGAACGAACCGACAGATCATAGATTTCTAATTCATCTTCTCTCTGTCTCTCTGTCCGTCTGATTCCCTGCCTCTCAAATTAATAAAATAATTTGATAAATAAAGATATAAAGACATTGACAATATGAAATAACTAAATTTGATATTTCACTTAATCTTATAAATCAATAAGCGTATATTAAGTGTATATTATGTACTCTTTCAGTTTGTTACTAAACATAGTGTGTAAATTTATCAACTCTCTGATTGTAAAGTTATGGCAATTTGTTTGAGTTCATTAGTTCTCTTCTGGCCTTATTTTCTCATGTATTCATCTATAACTACATGAACCATCACATTATTGACTCTCTCTTTCATACCTGAGCAGTCTTTTCCTTTTCACTCTGCAAAAACACCACAACCATGCAAAATATAACTCATATAAATCCTCAGCCCTTTACTCAAGATGCTAGACAAATCACAGAAACCTAGATATTGGGTTCATTACAATATCCTGGTGCACATTCTAACCTGCCCTATATATTGCCTATACATCTTTCTTTCACACATACTAATAAACTCTCTTTCATGTTTTCTTCAATTTTAAATATAAATTCATCTTCAAATTTCCTATGTACTCTGTTATAAAGAGACGAAATCTTCTTGGATACTATTTATGTAAATAAGAACCATCAATTAAGTACTCTCTGAATGCCAACTTGCACTACTTCTAATTTGTATCACTACCTTTAATTTTATAATTATATTTGCACATGGCTTCTTGTTTCATTTGCTGAAAATTAAGGAAAATACCTGCCTAAAAATTACTGTATTTTTATGTGATTATTCTTAGGGCAAGGTACATTTTTAAAAGCTTATTTAGAAATCAAATTTAAAAATCTCTCATGGCAAAGTGTTCAAATATGAAAAAAATTAGAAATATCAAATCTGTTCTTTAAAGCACTCCATACAGGGATTTTATTTCAAAAAGTACTATTTGAGTTGTGTGTGTAGAGTTCTAGTGGGCTCCTCAGCTCCACGAATTAGAGCATATAATTATAAAAATGGAGCTAAGAGTGGAGGACTATTGAGTCGGCCTTGTGCTAACTGGTTTGCTCCCCAAATGTTCACAGCACCTAAGGCTGGGCCAGGCTGGAGTCAGGAGCCTGGAACTGTATCCAGGTCTCCCATGTGTATGGCAGGAGTCCAAGTGCTTGGGACAACTTCCACTGCTTTCTGAGATACATTAGCAGTGAACTAGAACGGAAGTGGAGCAGTGCAGACGCCATGGGTGTGTGGATGGGGGCTTAACCTGTTGCACCACACCCTGGCCCCAGATGTTAATCTTGATTATCTGGCCAAAGTAGTGCCTGCAGTGTTTCTCTACTATGAAATTACTCAACACCTGCTACCTACAAGTACTATACTCTTTGAAGTTAAGTGTCTATTCATAGTCCATAAAAGATGGAGAATAGTGGTTCACCTCCTAAAAGGAGGTGAATTATGAATTATTTGAGAATGTTCAGCATGGAAGATTTGTCCATTCTTCCCATATTTATATAAGTATGTACAAATTTATCAATCTATTTATTAAATCATTTGTATATATCAATATAACCTCAAGATGATACTCCCATCTTTGCATTAGAAAAGATGAGTTGTAACATATGTCTGCAAGATTTTGTGTGGATACACATTTTCAAGTAGGTTCTGTAATAACCTAGGAAATTCAGTTGATGATGATAATCCAAGGCAAGATGCACTCATTAGCCAAATATTTGCCACAAGAGTTCAAAAGTTTAAAAAGGTCAAAAAGCATTTGAAACCTAAATACAACACTTGAAGAATTTTAAGTGAAAAGTCTTATAAAAGAAGAAAGACAAGAGTTATCTTTAATACATACAAAGTGAAAATACATGGAAGAACAGTTTTGGAACCAGGAAAAAAGTAAGGATACTTGTAGAGAAGTGAATTTTCAAGAAGACTTAAGGGGGACTATCACTGTGGTGTATGAATAAAAATGACACCTGTAGTGCCCACATCGAATATGGGGGCCAGTTCAAGTTCCAGCTGCTCTGCTTCTAATCCACCTCCCTGCTAATGTGCCTGAGAAAGCAGCAGAAAATGGCCCACGTGCTTGGGCCCCTGTACCCATGTGAGAGACCTGGAAGAAGCTCCCAGTACCTAGGATCGGATCGACTAAGCTCTGGACATTGCAGCCATTTGGGGAGTGAACAGTGGATAGAAGACCTCTCTGTCTGTCCTTTCTCTCTCTGTAACTCTGCCCTTCAAATAAGTAAATAAATCTTAAAACAAAGAAGAATTAAGGATCACTTCTTTATCTCATTTGGAAAAAAAATTATTTCCATTTAATATCAATAAATAAACTGAATTTTAGTTTTTTTTATACTCATTTATTTGGTAGAGTGACATGGGGGGGGGCAGGGTAGCGATCTTTCAAATGCTGATTCACTCCTCAGATGGTAGACAACTGGGGCTAGACCCTGGTGAAGCTGAGAGCCAGAAACTTGGTCTCAAGGTCTCCCACGCATGTGGCAAGGGGCCATCATCTGCTGTTTACCCAGGCACGTTGATATGGAGCAAGATAGGAAGCAGAGCATCTGGTACTAAAGCTACATTCTGAATACTTGGCACTGAAAGCTTAATCCGATTGCACCATAATGCTGGCCCCATGAATTTCAGTCTTGTTAAATGACTTCCTTTTTTTTGTTAAGTAAAAGGAAAAACACATCTCTAAAGCAGTGTGTTCTTGTTATATATAAGAATTTCAAGAGGATAGACCACTTGTTGACACTGAAACATTTTTTCTTATTTTTCTAATATGTTCAGACATGAAGCATATTAAAGAGTGATAAATTAATTTAGTGATCATTGGTAAACTAATTATTATATCTAATCATTTATTTAGGCTATCATTTAATATATGACTTTATATTAATGAGAAAAATTTAATAGAAATAAATTGAATATTTTGTTTTATAAACTTCATGTATTGATGTCCCTATAAATCATAGACTACTGTTTAAATATCAAATATACTCTTTATATTTACCTTCATATTTAGGCAAATCAGCCATAACATTTTGCTGATAAGTAAGCACATGACTGTCAGGAAACACTGTCTATAATCATGTAGTTTATTGAAACTCTCGTACCATTTTCATTTCTGTTGCCATCCTTTAATGAAGGAATTTATCTTAAAAACTTGACATTCAAATTCTTCAGGACAATATGTCATATTTAGTGTTTTTAAGGTACCTCTCTCACTTTCTAGGCAATGAGCAGAAGTAAATCATATGGAGTGCAATGTCTTATTCATCACAAGTTATTTAAATGTCTAGTTCACAACATGAAATGGTAAATCATTTAAAATAACTCATTCAAACACTTCACACAATATAAAAAATGAAGTGGAAATATGTGGATATTATGGGGGATGAAAAGAAATAAGACAGAGAGTCAGAAAGAAAAGAAGAATGAAGATAAAGCTTTTAAAAAGTGGGAAAAGTAAAGTCACCTCCTATCTAACCTTTATAGCAGTATGGGGTAAAGCTGAGAAGTATGTCTTTCTCATTTGCCTCCAATATGATCTCCCTATTTAAAGTTCACTCTGCTTCATGTGAATAATGTATGTGAGCTGACATTCCAGGATAAGAAGAAATAACATGAGGCATCATTTAACAAGCAGTAAGTGAACAATATAATTTCCTAATATACTACAAAAGAAAAACCAATTTTATCAAATCAAGTCAAAATAACTATGAAGCTTTTAAAATAACATTTCTTAGATTAAGCATAAACAATATTTTCTATTTTACATAATATGAGGAAATATATGAAATACTACCCTTTAAATGTCCATTCTAAGCTTAATTCATGCAGTAAAAACTGCTACTCTTAGATAAATTATGTGATTTAAATAAAACTTATGATTAGCAAAACAGGAGAGAGAAGAGTACAGGAATATTTCTAATATTAAAGGCTGTTAAGGAACTAATGCTGCAATATTTCATGTCTCAAGCACTGTAAAAAAGGAGTAGTTAACAATGATAAATTTTCAAAATCACTGAAACATCCAAGTTGTTCAATTCACTTTCAAAACATATTATTTTGCATTATAATTTTTCTGCTGTAAGTTTTTCTCTAAGATCTGTACTTGTCTTCTTCAAATTATCAGGTAGTCTCCAAAACTGAATTTCCATGCATATTCCAAAGTCAGATTGCTTATTTCAACTAGGATCTGCTACCATCTTAATTGTGAAAACATTTAGTGTACATGTAAACTTTGAGGATTTGATATTTTAATTTTTAAAATTTATTTTTCATTTTATTTCAAAGACAGAGATCATCCATCCATTGGCTCACTTCCAGAATGCCCACAATAGCAAAGCTTGACCATTCCAGTGTCACAAGCCTGAATGTCAACCTGGGTCTCCCACATGAGTGGCAGGAACCCATACACTTGAAGCATCACTTGCCACCTCCCGGGGAGCAATTTAGAAGGAAGCTGGATCAAAAGAGCAAGAACTGGATACATTGATGTGAAGTTTGGTCATCCCAAGAGACACTGACATTTTTAAAAATCTTACTCTTTTTTTTTTTTATTTGATAGGTGGAGGTAGAGCTATAGACAGAGAGAGAGAGAGAGAGAGAGAGAGAGAGAGAGAAAGTTCTTCCTTCCGTTGGTGCACTCCCCAAATGGCCGCTATGGCAGGCGCGCTGCGCCGATCTGAAGCCAGGAGCCAGGTGCTTCTCCTGTCTCCCATGCGGGTGCAGGGCCCAAGCACTTGGGCCATCCTCCACTGCCCTCCTGGGCCACAGCAGAGAGCTGGACTGGAAGAGGAGCAGCCGGGACTAGAACTTGGTTCCCATATGGGATACCGGTGATGCAAGTTGGAGGATTAACTAAGTGAGCCATGGCGCCAGCCCCTTACTCTTTTAATATCTGACTATGCTTAAGTATATTCATTTATTAAGCCAAATCATAATTTTCTCATGGTTTCCTGTAAGGATGTCTTTATATAATTCATCATTAAGGATTGCTTTTTGCATTTTCCTAAAATCATTATTTAAGAAGTTCTTGTGAGCTTTATTTTAAAACTTTGATATAAAGCTTTCACTGATTAAAGTTTTCAACTCCAAAGTTCATTTCTTCTTGTTAATGATGTCATGTTTAATGAATTTTTCAGGCATGTCACCTGCTGGCTTCCTCATTTCTTTAAGATGTCCATCTGTGTTCTCTTGTAATACATTGAGTTTCTTTACACTCATTCTTTTGAATTCCACTCCTGACATTCCATAGATTTCCTTTCAATCAGGCTGTATTTTTTAAGGTGATTGTGGACTTCTTAGGTTATGTATCACAGTCCTCAGAGATTTTGGTTTCAGTTGAGGTAGAAATTTGAATATAGCCTTGTTCTAGGTGCTGAGGAAATAAAGGAGGCTGTTCCCTCATCTCACTGGCAATCAAGTGATTCTGGGGTTATGGCACCAATAGCGTTCTCTTTAACTCTGTGATGTGAAAGGGCCCTTCCCCAGGACCTGCTGGGTGTGTGCCTCTGTTGCTGGGCCTTATAACTCCAATGATCCTAGTCCCAGGGCCGAAGCATATGAACTGAACTCTGCTCCAGTCTCTCAAGGTGAATACAAAACATACAGGACATTTTCCCCTGGCAAGTATATGGTTCTGGAGACGTGGAGAGCATGCAGCTTCTTCCTTAGGTCCCACCAGGTATCTTCCAGCAGATCTGAGAAATGTAGTCACTGTGACAGTATGGGTATTGCAGGATACAGTGACGACATTACACAGCTCTCCCAGAGTGGGATCCAGGTATTGTGGATAGAGGTTGCCATTTGCCTGAAGCAGAATGGTGCAGAAAGAGCACTCCATATAGTATGGGTGTGTGCAAATTACCCCAACTATTGAACTTCTAACATCAACAGCCCCAGTTCCACAAGGCACAGATAAAACTCCACAGCTTTCTTGAGGCATGAAAAGGTGATGCTGGGGTTTGTGACTAGAGCTCCCAGCACTGTGAGCGGGGAGGTACACAGCAAACTGCCTCAGTCCCCAGCTGGATTGTTTGTGGGCTACTGTTTGTGCTAGTTCCAAGAAGCTGAGGAAAATGCTCTTGAATGACATACCCTGAGTGAATGCAGCTCAAAAGCTTATAGCTAAAACTCCTGAGTTGCAGGAGGCACGGGTTGGCTCTCCTTGTAAACTGCCCTGCCTCTGATGCTGGTTGCTTTGGGCTGTTGGAGCAGAGTTGAATGACTCTACACAGCCAGCTGTGTCTGGTACTGTCGGGGTGGGGATAACAGGGCGGCAGTATGTCTTCTAAGAACAAATTAGCCACTCAGTCCAGTTAGCCACTCTGGCGGGAGTTGAAGTCAGTAGGGAATTTTGGAATTCCCCCTCAGGTGAGTTGCCAGCGGCGGGGTGCACAGCAACTTCATCCCACCTTGAGAAGAAGATGACTCCCCACTGGCAGTAGATTCAGGGTGTGGCTGCGCTTACCCCTGGCCGGACAAGGGAGCATATCTATCCTCCTTCCTTGCTGTCTCATGGAGTCTCTGTTCTGTTCTGCACTTCTCTATTGAAGATTTCTGTCAATAAATCACCTGCGAACTTTGTCCTGATCTTATGGTGTCTTTCTGCAGTGGAGGTCATGGAGGTTTTTCACTAGTCATCCATCTTGGAACTGCATTCTTTCCTTTTGTTATGCAATATTTATCTGGAAGTAATCATTGTATTAGTTAATGAGTGCACATTGAAGAAAAGCATAATGTTTAGTGTAGCATATGAAATTTTCAGGGGTCCCATGATTGGTACTACTTTTTAAATCATTGTTTGATGCCTAATGACTCATCATTTCAGGGTCTTTGAATGTGCTATTCTTTTTTCCTAGGAGGCTTTCTTCACAATAAAAGTCATATAGTTTTTTCAGCCTTCTGTGTTAACTTGCATTGCACCTACACATAGATCAATTTGACCGGCATTCCAAATGTAAATCTTCTAGCCCCTTGCTTGTCTATCCAATAGATTATGACCAGATACTAGCAGAATGTTACACATATAGTGGGTGGTTAATATATATTTAATAAATATATTCTTTATCAATAAATCCCATTCATAATTCATGTTGAAAACTATTATTCATGAAGTCACCAGAATAATAAAAGCAGAACAAGGAAATTACAGATACACAGAGTTATGGCTATCGTTCAGTGGGCATACTTTTGATGGTAATATATATCTTTAAGTGAAAATTATTTCAGTGATAATTTATAAGCACTTTTGAAGTTGTTTATACAAATGTGGTCATTATTGTTGAATGTTTTATTGCCATAAGTAAAATTTCTATTTTAACACATTGATTTCTTTTACTCAAGAAAGTACTTCACAATACATCTCCTGAGCTAAATTGCAGCAGTGTA
Source organism: Oryctolagus cuniculus (assembly GCF_051225735.1). Lineage (NCBI taxonomy): Eukaryota > Metazoa > Chordata > Mammalia > Lagomorpha > Leporidae > Oryctolagus > Oryctolagus cuniculus. The sequence goes on along the minus strand of NC_142871.1, from coordinate 67,901,607 downwards.
AAATGTAAGTCACATCCTAGATTTATATATTTCATAAATTTTATTTTTAATGTATTTAGCATGTGATTTACTAAAGAAGCATGTGAGTAATTCTAGCAGCATTATTAAATACGCAATATTTAATCAATAGAACATTTAAAATAAAGACAAATGCAAATCCAATGTTGTACAATTTATTGAGTCATTCATTCAGGGTATGTAAATATTTATGGAAAATAACCCTCAGAAAAGAAATAAAAAGAAGCTGATTCAATAAGAGGCATCTTCTTTATGCAATAATCCTTTAAGTTTTTCTGAAATGATCTTAATAATATCAGTTTTAAAGAAAAACCAACTTCTGGGGCTGGCACTGTGGTGCAGTGTGTTAACGCCCTGGCCTGAAGTGCTGACATCCCATATGGCCCCGATTCAAGACCCAGCTGCTCTACTTCCGATCCAGCTCTCTGCTATGGCCTGGGAGGGCAGTGGAAAATGGCCCAAGACCTTGGGCCCCTGCACCCACGTGGGAGACCTGGAAGAATCTCCTGGCTCCTGGCTTTGGATTAGCACAGTTCCGGCCATTGTGGCCAATTGGGGTGTGTACCATTGGATGGAAGAACTATCTCTCTCTCTCTCTCTCTCTCTCGCCTCTTCTCTCTCTGTGTAACTCTGACTTTCAAAAAAAAAAAAAAAGAAAAGAAAAACCAACTTGAAAAAATACATTTAAAGCCATAATTATTGGAAGAATGATGTTAACAGGTTACATTTAGTGTACTATTATTTTTATAGCAGAAGCATCACTAGGTAGGTAGTTCATCTTAATGTATATACAGTAACATGTCAAAGCAACTGAATGTATCAGGGAGAAACAGACCAATTCTCAGGACACATTTTTTACTTTGTGTTGTTAATATACTTATTATTTGCTTCTTTCCTTATGGGACCATATTATTGAGAATTAAGGGATACAATGTGAATGACACATGAATCCAAAGATAAAAATCTGCATACACTAGTTTAAATAAAAAGGATTTCAGTTTAAGTACTTTTTTAAATTTAGTATTCTTGCTAGGATTTTGATGTGGGGCACCCTTCAATAATCTGGTTCAGAAGGACACATAGGCTATCCTCCATGCTACCTGAATTTCTAGATAACCTAATCACAGCCTTCTTGGACTTCATGTTTTATCTTACAGTAAAATTCTAAAGCTGTTTTCTTAGAAAACAATAGCAAAGAAAAAACTGGCAGAGTCCTAGCTTCTCTAAATGTAGCAGTGGAAGGAAAACCTCTCCTGTCTCTTTCCCTCTATCTCTCTGTCTCTCTTTCTGTATCTCTGTGTGTGTGTGCCTGCCTCTATCTATATCACTCTAATTTTCTAAATGAATAAATAAATAAATTTTATTTAGAAAGCAATAAATTGAGAACTTCCTAGGTACCTTCCCTAGTTCTGGTATCATTCCACCCGAGCTTTGACCACAAATCCAAAACTATTCCCAACTCTTCAGTTTACCTATTCCAGTATTTCGGACTATTACTCTTTTCTGATCTACATATTTAGAGATTATCATTTCAATTTCCTTCTAATTTTAAATAATGACCCAAAAATTATGTTATTGTATTGAGTTGTTTCTTAGTTATATCATTATTACTATTTTTATTCTTATTTTAGAACACTTGAGCCTTTACCTGCTGTGCCCAGGGTATGCATTAGCAGGAAGGTGAAATAGAGACAGTAGTCACACCCAGGCACTTCTGTATGGGGTATGGGTGTCCCACCTGGCATCTTAAATGCCAGGTCAATTTCTAACTTCTATATAAAAGGTTTTGAAGTGATATTACACTTAACAGGAGCTTCAGGAAGTATGTAAATAAGCTGTTTAACTACATCTTGATTGTAAGTTTTTAAAAAATCCTGGCTTATAAGATTTCTGAATTCTTAGTCCTTTATGACAAATAGACTCCATTTAAATTTATATGAGTAAAGCATAAATAGTTTGGGGAATTGATTTTCTACTTAAATTGCACTCTAAACTCATTTACAAGGGTAAGTGATCTTCAATGGTCCATTAAGATTAATGACAATCATCAGTGTGTTGCTGAAATGAATAGAAATATATATTTTTCTTAATAATGAAAAATTACTTGAATTTCCAACAGTCATAACAAAAGATTATGGATTACCACATGTATGCATATACAGACACTTAATTATTATAACCTTTTATGCTTGTTCTTCATTTCTTAATGTGTAACCACTCACCTCATTCTTTTAAGGTGTATAAAATTAAGGAAACCATACCTAAAGCCCAAATATTTAATAAGTGGAATTGACAAACTCAGTATGGCCATTTATTATTAATTTATATGTATTGTTAGATTAATTTGATTGTTAATTTTAATTGTATTACTTGTTTATTTATCCAACAAACATTTATCTCAGTAACAAATCTAACGGATACCTTTTTACTTGTGGGGAGTAATATTTCTCGGTCTCTACCATGCAAATAATTGAGTCTTGACAACTGCTGAAAAATTCATATTGAAGTTACTTAATACAAACAATGAATTGATATCTTTTCACCCCCTTCACCTACCCCATAAATAGGGTTTAAAGGAAGAAATTACATTACTTATTCAAAACCCAGAATGTTGGTCATAAAGCTGATTAGAACTGGAAAGATGTCTATGTCTGACTGGAGTTGAGATCTCGTAGGAGCCAACAGAATAACTGAGTAAGATTACGAATCATTCTTAATAATTATGTCTCTAGCTGTGACAAATAAAAGGAATCTTAAAATAAAAAATAAGAAATATTCAATTGTGTGGAAATAATAAAGACACTTATTGCACATATTAATAATTATTTATTCAATGTTTTAGGAATTTTGTAGCTGAATCTGAGTAACAAGCATCCTATTTGAAGTCAAGATCAGGGATAGGTGTCCTGGCACAGTGGGTAAGCTGCTGCTTTGGATTCCTGCATTCGCATCAGACTGAGAGTCAGCTGTTCCATGCTTCTGATGGAGCTTCCTACTAAAGTGCCAGGGAGGAAGCGGATGATGGCCCAAGTATGCGGGTCCCTGCCACTCACATGGGAGACTCAGGAATTCATGGCTCCAGGCTTCAGCCTAGCATAAATCTGACAACTATGGGCATTTGGGAGTTAAACCAGCAGATGGAAAATATCTCACTGCCTCTCCTTTGTCACCTGCCTTCAGATAAATAAAAATAAAGAAATAAAATCAAGATCAAGGGCAGACATTGTGTTGCAGCAGATTAATGCACTACCTGGGATGTACACAATCCCATGCAAGCATGCCTGGGAGAGGGTCCCACATTCACTTGTGATCTAGCTTCCTATTAATGTGCCAAATGATGGCCCACATTCTGAGAGCTGACATTCACGTGGGAGACTCGGATCAAGTTTCTGGCTACTTGCTTTGCACTGATCCAGAACCAGATGTGCGCATCTAGAATGTGAACCAACACATCTCAGTCTTTCTGACTTACAAATAAATAAATAAATTCAAAGTCAAGGCCAGAATGTTCATTATCACTATGAAAATGAAAATGTTTCTGAAATTTCCTTTCTAAAGGGGTTAATTATTATTGGTTCAAAACAACAAACATACAGCATGGGGAAATGTGATGAAAGGACATTTGGAGGCCTGTGTTGTGCCACAGCAGGTTATGCCACCACTTACAACACTGGCATCTGATTTTGAGTTGCCAGTTTAAATCCAGGCTACTCCACTTCCAATCAGTTTTCTGACAAGACACCTAGGAAGACAACAGGTGATGGTACATATATGTGGATCAGGGTCATCTCTGGGGGAGACCAGGATACAGTACCAGGCTCCTGAAGATACTGGCTCTTCCCTCCCTCCCTCCCTCCCTCCGTCCCTCCCTCCCTCCGTCCCTCCCTCCCTCCGTCCCTCCCTCCATCCCTTCCTTCCTTCTTTCCTTCCTTCCTCTCTCTCTGTTTCTCCCTCTCTCTCTCTGTTGTTCTTTCAAATAATGAAACCTCAACAATAAATCTTTAAAAATAAATCTTAATCTTAATAATCAATCTTAATATTAAATGGTTTTACAAAGAAAAGGGAGCCCCATGTGTTTTTGCATGCAGTTATGATTTTTATTCATCAGCATTCACAAGATGATCAAGAAAATGAAAATTTCTTAGGCAACTCAGCTTATAGACCCCCTCCTCTTGATTTGCCAAGTTAGACCACAGAGGAGCTACTTTTCTGTGTCATATGGCAGAGCTAGTCACTGGGGCAGGGACTCATGGACTCATGGTTGGCCTTGTGCCTCACCTCTGAGCACACCAGGTTGGCCACTTCTCTGGTAGCTGCATGAGCTGGAGGGCTTGCTGCAGTTTTGCAGGAACAGTTTCATAGCCACGTGCTGCCCAGTTGCATCACCAGCTTGAAGCTGCCCTGGCCAGAGATATACAGGAAGTGGTACTCATCCTGAGTGCTCCCTTCATGACAAAAATTCTTGGGTCATTCCTTTCTGGCATCCACCTAACTATTCTCCCTAATCTACTCTATCTTAACCACTCTATCAAGAAACAACGCCAACTAATCAGCTGCCCTAACTATAATGCCTAATGACACAAACGGATAACAGAATACTAACTGCTGATATGACTAATATACAACACCAGCCATCTGAACTACACTGATGATACTAAGCAGCAAGACTAAGTGCTAACTAAAAACAGAAAATGATGGCTGCACAAGAAAGCACTATACACTAAACCAATATGCACACAGCAAACAGTGCTATCTAACTAAATATCTAGCAAAATGTGAGTAACACTGCAACAAAAAAAGGCAAAATGGGAAAAAACAAATAGGTGGAAAAAGCAAACTAAAACAAACTGAAAAAAAAAAAATAAACCAAATAGACCAAGAAACAATCAAACAAGCAGGACACCGGAAAGCACAATTGCTCGGTTAGATGGATCCAAGTCACACAGATCACCAAAATATCTCCCTGGGTAAGTAGAAACAAAAACTTGGTCCCGGTCCCTGGCTTATGTAGCCTTGAGGAATTACATAAAAATCCAGCTCCTTGTAAAGTCAGAACAAGATATGGGGCAATTGCAGCTGCAGGTAATCCACAGGGCTTTTCTCAAGAACTTTCCACTTAAATAAAAATGAGGACCTAAATATCATTTTGCTTAGGTTGGTGATAGAGAACGATGTTTATTTTTTGGTAATTAAAACTTACAGGATGTTTCAATAGTTTTGTATTTCTAGTTTAAAAGGTGATAGAAACTTGTGGCAGTTTAAGAACTCCTAATGTCTGCACTTGAAATATCTACTCTTTTTTCTTTAACCTCTGAATGATAAGTCTCAAAATGGTCATACAACTTCTCTGGCAAAATGGCACAGTGACAAAATGTTCTGTTACCTAAGACACCATCAGGCACATTATTCACATCTACAGAGCTGAGAATAATGTATTTTTTCATCATCATTTTCCCCCAAAACTATCATCAGATTACTCATCAGAAAGCCTGGAACAGTAGAAGGTAGTGGAATGTAAGGCCAAGTATGTGTCATCCAAGAAAGCTATATCCTCCAAAATTGTCCTTTGACTCTTAGGGAGAAATCGAGGCATTTCCAGATGTCTTTGGTTTGACGTGGGTATTAAAGAATAACAGAATTTATTTCTCAGTGTTCTAGTCTAGGATGTCTATGATAAAGGTACCAGCAGAACTGATGTCTGGAAAGAGCTCACTCTTTGCTTCTAAGATGATGTCTTCTTCATGGAAAAAAAATCAAAACAAGAAATGGAAAGGCTGGTGAATTATGAATATTGCCCACCTATGTTAATTTTTGTGTAAGTCACCTTCCTGTTGAACATTATAATGCAATCCACACAAAAGATTTCAATGATGAAGTTTTCCAGGAGTTTTTATGTGTTTTTAAAGTGTTTTTACTATTTATAATAAGTAAGCTAAGATATATTGCTAAATATGTTTAGAAAATGCCAATGTGGATTCAAATTATTTATTCTATAGCTGTATAGTAAGTAATTGTGAATGATATTTTAAGCTATTAGACACAATGAAGAACCTATGAAAATGGAGTGACTCAATGTTTTAGGGCAATAATAATAGATCATAGAGTGAAGGATTATCAACTGCAGCACCAGTAGGCATAAAACTTTAACCTGCAAATGATGCAGCATGAAAATGACTCATAATGCAGTGATATTTTCTTGAAGGAGGAAAAATGAGTTTTTGTAGAACCTTAGCAATAATAATCTAGTTTATTTCCTTGAAAGTTGGAACAAACAGTTCTCAAAATAAGAAATAATTTTGCTTGTGGCTTAGCAGCTGCTAGTCATTTGATTTTTGCTTAAGAACAGACTGGAAGAGAAAAAGTTGGAAATCAAGTTCATGTAAGTTTCACAGTAGAAAAAGAATTCCATCATCTCTCCTGAAGCTTCTAAGAAAATAGCTGAAAAAACTAATTAAATGCATTTTTGTAAACTCTAAAGTGTTTTCTAATAGAAATTAACATTATCAAGAAATTGAATGAAGAGCTCAACATTAACAAAACTGAAGAGGTTGCATCTTAGAAATGAATAGGGAAGTAGCCTTAATGGAGACAAGCTGGAATAAAAGAAAAGGTAAAGAAGGGGTCCGTTTTGTCGCGCAGTGAGTAAAATCACAGGACGTGACATTGGCACCCTGGCTGCTCCGTGTCTGATAGTTACCCACTGTCTCAGATAATTGACTTGCCTGCATTCCATACAACATGGAGTAATGAATTTTAGTTCAGAGACACGAAAGTAGGGATAGTAACACAAATTTTACTGAAGCATGTCCCAAGGAAGGAATGGGCCAGACTCCATGGCACTACATAGCACTCTTTATATATATATAAATATATATATTGACAGGCAGAGTGGACAGTGAGAGAGAGAGACAGAAAGAAAGGTATTCCTTTGCCATTGGTTCACCCTCCAATGGCCGCCGCATCCGGCGTGCTGCGGCCGGCGTACTGCACCAATCCGATGGCAGGAGCCAGGTACTTATCCTGGTCTCCCCATGGGGTTCAGGGCCCAAGCACTTGGGCCATCCTCCACTGCACTCCCTGGCCACAGCAGAGAGCTGGCCTGGAAGAGGGGCAACCGGGACAGAATCCAGCGCCCCAACCAGGACTAGAACCCGGTGTGCCGGCGCCGCAAGGCAGAGGATTAGCATAGTGAGCCGCGGCGCCGGCCAATATATATTTTTTGACAGGCAGAGTGGACAGTGAGAGAGAGAGACAGAGAGAAAGGTCTTCCTTTGCCGTTGGTTCACCCTCCAATGGCCGCCCTGGCTGGCGCGCTGCGGCCTGCGCACCGCGCTGATCCGATGGCTGGAGCCAGGTACTTCTCCTGGTCTCCCCATGGGGTGCAGGGCCCAAGTATTTGGGCTTTCCTCCACTGCACTCCCTGGCCACAGCAGAGAGCTGGCCTGGAAGAGGGGCAACCGGGATAGAATCTGGCGCCCCGACCGGGACTAGAACCCAGTGTGCCGGCGCCGCAAGGTGGAGGATTAGCCTACTGAGCCGTGGCGCTGGCCTCTTTTTTCCTGGTTTAGGATTTTATCTCTGAAGAGTGCGTAAAATAACTGTGATGTTGCATCCATGAGGCATAGGACTGACATATCAGATGGACATTTAGGAATTGCATATCTCCAGCTCTCTTCATATGTGGCTTCCAGAACCTGTTCTGGGAATGTCTGCTGGTGTGTGTGTAGGGGGTGGGGTGCAGAGAGAAGGAGGGGAACAGACACAAAACAACACTGTGAGTTATCATATAATGAATCAGGGTCACTCCAGCGTCACACTGGGTGTCACATCAGATATGCCATAAACTAGATATTTCTGGTGTAGCTGGGTCCCCATTTATCAGAACACCGTAACCACAATTTAAACCATAAAGTAGAAGTGCTGGGTTCACCCTGGCAGCTGGCCAAGCTCCTGATCCTCCACTTACAGAGGGTTTGGTTGCCCTTCCCAATCATGCAAATTGTCTATCTGATTCCATTGATGCGCCTGGAAAAGCAGCAGATGCTAGTTTCAGCAACTGGGCCCTTGTCAGTCAAGTGGGGGATCTGGATGGAGTTCCAGGCCCCTGGCTTTGTCCTGGCCCAACCCCACCATTGCAGCAATTAGAGGGGCAGGAATTGAGTCAAAGGAAGAAAGATCTCTCTCAATCTCTGTGCCCAGGCCCCCCCTTACTCTGGTTTTCAAATAAATGAATAGATATTCTTAATAAAAGAAAACTTAACGAAACAAAATTATGTAAAATTAAGAGAATATATACTCATAATGGAAATTATTATGATCACTTTGTCCGTATTGAGGAATTAGAAAATATATGAAATTTGACATTTGCACAAAAAATCAGAGTCCATGAGTTAAAAGTGGGCACTTGAGGCCAGCGCTGTGTCGTAGCAGGTAAATTCGTAGACTACAGTGCTGACATCCTAAATGGGTACCAGCTTGAGTCCAGACTGTTCCATTTCTGATCCAGCTCTCTGCTATGGCCTGGGAAAGCAGTAGAAGATGGCCCAAGTCCTTGGCCCCTTGTACCTGTGTGGGAGACCCAGAAGAATCTCCTGGCTCCTGGCTTGAGATCGGTGTAGCTCTGGCTGTTACGGCTATTTGGGGAGTGAACCAGCAGATGGAAGACCTCTCTCTCTCTCTCTCTCTCTCTCTCTCTGTCTCTGCCTCTGAATTTCAGAAGAATAAATAAATCTTTTAAAAAGAAGTAAGCACTTTACACTTACATCATTGTAATAAATGCTAAGTTCAAATTACACATAATTTTTATGTGTTTATATTTTTCATGAATGCTTTAAAATCTAAATAGTTTTCTCATTATTTAAAGTCAATATCTATGTCAAGTTTAAGTTCTATAACAATATGCAGCTAAATATGTTTAAAAGGAATTTGACTTTTAATCAAAATAATTAAAACATTAAAAATAAAGTGTGAAAATACCAATAATATTTACTTACATGTAGAAAATGGCATAAATATTAATTTTTCACTCATAATAAACTAACATTTTCTATTTAAAATACTCTGACAAACAAAAACTAAATTTTCTTGCATTTAAATAGCAATACATGTCTTTGCATGACAGTGATGCAGAATTGATTAATATGAAATGTTGGAAAACAAATATTTCTCTGCCCTTGCTTAACAGCAAGCTTCCCTTGGCTGCCTAACATATTAACAAGGCATGATGTTCATTTGCCTAACTGCTAGTTACACAGTAACCTGCAATCCCATATTAGCTGTTCTGCTAAAAAATCTGCTAAGCTTCCAGGGTCCCTGATAAAACTAGAGAGAGTTTGCTGAATCTAACTTTGTAACTGGAGTTTGTGCAAATCCTCTCAGGGTGACTTGAGTTAATATATGGTTCGTGATAATGCTAAATGACATATCTCTGATGATGTTTCAGCAGCCATCTTGGAACTTAACATACTAAATGGCATGATTTGCAAAGATAAATGCATGCAGGATTTCCCCCATGTATTCCATTGCAACTATCATGATCTGTCACTGTGTTTAACCCAGTTATGCCTCATTTACTCTAATTCCATAAATTCCCAACCCCTTTCTGAATGGAAAATGGATTGTCAACCTATTTTTCTATAGGTTTCTGATAATATTAATGATAATAATAAATGTTTTCTTTCTCAGAAGGTAAATGCAGTGTTTTATATTAGTAAGTATGTGCACACAAATAGGAGAACCTGCTCTCTGATAATAAAAATAATTATATACAAAGCCAGTATTTGACTAGAAAATAGCTATATACTCTTCTACACAGAAGAGTCAGTATGCATTATCCAAGCGGTAGCTTCAAAAATCAAAATACCAAACATTTCTTGGGGACGAAGGGTTCGATTTAGACAGTACCTTCTTTCACCATTGTGTAATGAATGCAGATCAATAATGATTTAAAAGAAGGACTCAAATTATGAGTTTCAGTGCCTTATGCACTGACCTTCAGGGCGATGTGGCTATACATATGTTTCTATCATGACAACATATTACTGGGTCATTTTATTTTGGTTTCAGTGTTTTAAATATTTAGATTTCAATCTCCTACTGATAAAATGGTTGAATTAGTGAAAGTGTATAAGGAATGATGACATTTGTACTTTGAATAAATTATTTTGAACACAGAAATATATATAGATTTATCTGCTTTGTTGACACAAATACAAATATATGTATATACCTATGTGATCAACAGAAAAGTAAGTTAATGTAAACAAGAATATTTTACTTGGTTTTGCTTTAAGATTTTGAAATATGGAAGAAAAAGCAAACTAGTGTTAGAACATTGATTTGGATAAGGTAAACAGACAGAGCCAATTTTATTTTGATTTTAGTGCTACTTAATATCAATCTTTGCTAGAACAATGACTGAAAGGATTTTAAGAGCTGGGGTCTGCAGGGGATGTCATAGGCTACCTGTACTTTACTAGCTTGGCTTGCACGAAGAAAAAGTGAAAGTGTGTATTATGTTCATGATACCAGGCAGCTTCACCATGTGGTGCAACAATCCAACAAATCTTAGGTTCTCACGCTCCCACAGAAACTAGAGGATGAGGTGCTATGATCCTTGATGATTACATCTCAAAGAGTTTCCAGATCTCCCTGAAAGATGTACCTGAGTTATAAAGCTGGCTAGAGGCATTAAAAACAGGTTTATATACCAAAGAAGCACAGACATGATTTAGAAAATATCTAAAGTGAATTGGCTAAATGGAGGGCTGGGGCCAAGAGGGGAAATTAGGGTCTTTTTGGTCAGTAATAATTATCACATTAAAAAAATGAAAGGCTTCATTAAGTAGATTTCAACACATTAAATAAATGGCTTCTTTAAGGGAAATAGCTATTATGTAGAACACCAACTTTTAATGTAGTTTTTTATCCAGAAAAATTCTTTTAATAACTACAGAAAGAGGAAAAATCAGTTTCAACTAAATCATAAATATTTCCAATTGAAAAATTTATTTTTTTGAATTGTTTATAACTCAACCTAAATCAGAATTCATTAAAAATGACCATTAAAGCAAACTGCTATTTAAGGTCATGGGCATTTTCCAAGTGGTTTTAAGACTACCAACATGGGCCGGCACCGCGGCTCACTAGGCTAATCCTCTGCCTTGCGGCGCCGGCACACCAGGTTCTAGTCCTGGTCAGGGCGCTGGATTCTATCCCGGTTGCCCCTCTTCCAGGCCAGCTCTCTGCTGTGGCCAGGGAGTGCAGTGGAGGATGGCCCAAGTGCTTGGGCCCTGCACCTACATGGAGACCAGGATAAGTACCTGGCTCCTGCCATCGGATCAGCGCAGTGCGCCGGCCGCAGTGCGCCAGCCAGGGCGGCCATTGGAGGGTGAACCAACAGCAAAGGAAGACCTTTCTCTCTGTCTCTCTCTCTCACTGTCCACTCTGCCTGTCAAAAAAAAAGGACTACCAACATATTCCAAAATGTCATGTAAAACGACATTAAAATGAAGCTCACTTTGGTGCAAAAAATTTAGAAACCCATGCCCAGCATTTTTATAATGTTAATTTTTAATAGGCTTTATATAAGTGTATTTAAAAAATAATCTGTAATGGTTAGCATTGTGGCATAGTGAGTCAAGTTGCCACCTGGAACGCCAGCATCCCATATGGGCATGGGTTGGAGATCCAGCAGCTCTGCTTCCAATCCAGCTCCCTACTAATGACCTGAGAAAGCAACAGAAGATGGCTCAAGTGCTTGGGTCCTTGCTACCCTTGTAAGAGGCCTAGAAAAATCTCTGGGCTCCTGGAAAGTAGAAACTAAGGATATGTTACATGAAGAAAAACAAAGAATATGAGATAAATGCTATTAAATCAGGTGGTCTGAAGAGTGCGACTTGAAAATGCTCATTGAAGAATATTTGGGTCAAAGGAAGACATGGGCAAAGGAATGAGAAATGGATAGTCACCTTTCAAAGAATGACATACAAATTGCCAATAGACACATAACAAAATGGCAGGATCACCAGAAATCAGGGACTCTAAGAAAAACCCCAATGAGGTATCATATCAGTGCATTAGGATTGCTGTTATCCAAAAATTACAAAAAAAAAAAACAAAACAAATGCTGGTGAAGTTGTAGAAAAAGGAATACACTAAAACATTGTGGGAATGCAAACTAGTATAACAATTATGCATAGCAGTATGAAGATTTCTCAGAAAACTAAAAATGGACTCACTATATGATTCTGCTGTCCCACTCCTGGGAATATATCCAAAGGAAATAAAATCAACATATGAAAGGATTACCTGCATTCCCATTTTTATTGCAGCTCAATTCACAATAGCCAAGATATGGAATAAGCTCAGATGTTCATCAACTGACGACTGGATAAAGAAAATATGAAAAAGAATGAAATCCTGATATTTGCACCAAAATGGATACAAATGGAGATCACTTTGCTAAGTGAAATAATCCCAAACTCAGAAAGATAAATTTCACTGCTTTCTCTTATTTGTGAAAATGAATAAGAATAGAGAGTATAAAAATTTGTGGACGTCACATCATTGTCTATTTAGTTATAAACATTGCTTTGCTGAATCATTCCATGTTAATGACAGTACAATTATTTCTACTTTATGCGGTGTCATGAATCTGTACTATGTAATTGTAGCATCACTGCTTTAAAAAATAGTACATGCATATATGTAGTGTCTATGTTTGAAGTTAATGTGGCAAAATCATAAAAACGGTAAAAAAATTGGAGAAAAAAAAGACATCAATCATCAGGTTTGAGATAATAAAAAAAGAGGAACTCAGCCAGCTGCATGGACACAGGGCCATGTAAGACCCAGTACTTGATTCAATGCTCCTTTGTTGACATGCTAAAAGTCTTACTTTACGGATGTACTGGGTTATCAATCACGCATGGATATCCAGTTTTCCAAGTGTCATTTATTGAAGAGGTTGTCCTCTCTCCAGTGTTTAATTTTGAAGTCTACTTTCAAATATTAGTTGCCCTCAGGCACATGGATTGAGCTCAAAGATCTCTGTTCGCTGTCATCTGTCAATAGGTCAGTTTTTGTGCCATTACTATGCTGTTTTGGTGACAACAGCTCTGTAGTATGTCTTGAATAATGAGGCATTTGTTCTTTTAGTTCAAGATTTCTTTGGCTATTTATGATTTTTTTGCTTCCATCTGCATTTCAGGATCTATTTTCAGTTCTGTCAGTAATGTCAGAACTGAAAAAAAAGTATCATTGACACTTTGATAGAGATTACCTTGGATATGTAACTTACTTGGATTATTATGGATATGAATAAAAGTGGTGGAAAATTTGCAGAGAAAAAGAACTCATACATTGTTGGTGATAAGACACATTAAGGCAGCCAATATGGAGATTCTTTCTTGCTCTACCTCAGATTCAGCTCTTGACTAATGTACCCGGATAAGCAGCAGAAGATGGTCCAATTTCTTGGGGTCCCTGCCACCCATGTGGGGCACCCAGATAAAGTCCTTGGCTCCTGGCTTCAGCCTGGATCCAAATCTGTGACCATTTATGGAGTGAACTAGCAAACGGATCATCTCCTTCTCTCTCTGTCTCTCACCTTCTCTGTCACTCTGCCTTTCAAATAAATATAAGTCTAAAAAAGTGGTAAGATTAAATACCTACATCACAACCCAGCTATTCCATGTCTGGATATTCAAGCTCAGGTTCACTGAACCACTATATACAATAGCTAAGCTACAGAATCTATCTGGAGGCTCATCAATAGGTAATTGGTAAAGAAGATTGTATACATACATACATAAATATAGTATATGTATCGATATGAAAACTATTTAGCTAATAAAATGATATCACAGTACATGAAGTAAAAAAATAGAATCAAAATTCACTATATTATGTGAAATAAGTCAGTTACAGAAAGACAAATACCAAATGTTCTTTATAATATGTGAAAGCTAAAAACAATGCTAAATCTAAACTTATAACAGTGAATATTATAGGGTAGGTAGTGGGTAAAGAGTGTAAGTAGAAGGAGATTGCATAATGGATACCTAAACACATTGAGATGTAAGTAATAAGTTCTAGTGCTTTAAGGGATGTATTATAGGTCAAAATAATGCATTATATACTGTAAAAAGAAGTGGAAGTGAGGACTAGTAAACCCCAAACGCAAAGAAAAGAAAAAATGTAACAGTTAGTGGCCTAGTCTGAGCGATTTATGTGTATCTGTGTGTGTGTTGAAATATTGTACTTTACTCAGTAAGCTGCAAAACTATTACATCTTAATTAACATGAATAAGGAATAGCTTTTCAACACTAAAAGGATAGGAGATTATTTCCAGATTATTTCATCCTTTATCAAATTTTGCTTTCTATTATTTGATACTTGCAGTAAGCTATGATACAAATCATTAAATAGAAATAATTAAATAATTGAATTGAAATAAACAAAAATAATTAAAGAGGAATCATGAATCTATAAATTGAAAAATAAAATTAATCTCAAATGACATAAATAAAGTATTAGCAGATGAGGACATTAGAATACTCAATATATCTGTATCACATATGTTAAAAATGTAATTAGACATGCAAGATCTAAAACCACTAAATTATCAACTAGTGATTTAACCAAAATGTCTGGCATAAAGTAGTTATCCACTCAACAAAATTCTGATCATTAATAAAAATTAATGACTTATTGAGACAAACAAAAGCATGGATGATTTTCAAAAATGTTATATTTAGAGAAAAAGGCAATGAGGACTATAGACTGTAAGATTCCATGTACATAAAACTATATAAAATTAAAGCTCATCTAAATTGACATTAATAGACAAATGCTTGCATTATGATGGGTAGGAAGGAAAAAGGGTGAATGATTACAAAGAAACACAAGGAATATTTTTGAGAATGGATATGGTCATTATCTTGATTCTAGTTATGGTTTCTTAAATTCCACATATGTCAAAATTTGTGAAAATTTACACTTAAACACTTGCTATGGCTGTATGCTAATTACATTTTAATAAACAGTTTAAAAAAGTACAGTGCCACAATAAATCTGTCAATAAACTTTAACTTGTAGAACAAGTTGAAAAGTTCTTAAAAATATTGTCTACAAAGAGTTAAACCACTTTGAACATACATCCATTTATGCATTATATATTAGATTGAACAATGATATAATTATATATACCTGTGGCATTTCTTTCAAAAGTAGTCATTTACATTTATGGCATTTAAACCCTCATGAATTTAAGCAAATGAAGGAAATATTTGTCCATAAAAGGATGTGAAGAAAACTGTTTTCTCCTAATATCCAAATATTTACAGTAATCATGATTACTGTAAAACACAAAATATTAAAGAAATTATAGTATATTACTAAAAATCTTATTCAACCACAAAATAGAAACTATAGATAAATGAAACATATTATTAATCTAAAAAGCATTGTCTAAATTAAGAAGCCAGGACATTCTATGAAATTCATTTAAAAAAAAGCTATTCCAACGGGTTGTTTTAGAAAAGAAAAGAATTTGAATAGAAAGTGATATTAAAATTTGGGTGGAGGGATGGGAGATTTGTTCTTTATCTTGGTTGTTGTGAAATTTACAAATATTTTTAAAATGAAGTAACAATATTTAAGGTTGCAGTTTTTGGTATGTAAATTATACCTCAGTAAAAATAATTATAACCATATATACTGTATGAAAGTAAACCATATAATTAAGCTATACATACAAATATATATTAGTTTTTTATAATTTTAACATTGAATGAAAATTTTTCAATTGTATAAGACTAATCAACCAAGTTATTTTGTATTCCCTACCCTTTCTTTCTCTTAATATCATTTAAATTCTGGGATGTATAATGTTTCAAAGTACGAATTTTGAATATCCTTTCCACGGCTCAATTTCAATTTTGAAACACTACAATTACTCTTCTGTGGCATGATCAATCTTAGGAATTTCTTTTGGTTATCACCTCTTTCCCAGATATGGCTATTTCTTGCCTCTGAGAATTCCAGCTCTGTCAAATCCTTATCAAGAAATTAGAAACTACCTAATTTTTTAAAGATTTTTTTTTTAATTTGAAAGTCAGTTATTGAGTGGGAGGGGTGGAGGAGAGAAAAAGAGAGAAAGAGACAGAGAGAGAGAGGTATCCGGAGACATCTTACATCTGCTACTTCACTTCCCAGATAGTCACAATGGCCAAGGCTGGGCCTGACTAGTCAGGAGCCAGGAGCTTCTTCAGGTCTTTCATGTAGATGTCAGGGCCCAACCACTTGAGCCATTTCTTCTGCTTTTCCCAGGACTTCAGCAGGGAGGTGGATCAAAGCGCAGCCCATATAAGATACCAGTGTCACAAGTCGCAGCTATATCTATTATGCCACAATGCTGCTCCCCAAACTCTGCAACTTTGAAAAATTAGAAGCTATAACAGCTTTTAGGCCTACTTAGAATCAATTTTTCAGGTCACATACTGTTCATAAAAGTCAATAATGTGCTCATATTACTTTCATATCTCACTTTTGGGCATCCAAGGATTCTACCCATGTCTTCCTCAATCCTATCTTTCCTAGTCATCCTTAAAGTTATTGCTTAGAAATGTGAGTAAATGCACCTTATATTTACAGTAAGAAAAAGAAATCTGACATATAGATTATTTAGCCGCAGATTATACAAACACATCTAATCTGCCCGAAATTTCTGCTTCCTGTGAAAACTTCTGCTCCCTCTACACATAAACACATGCATGCGCACACGCACGCACACACACACACACACACGCACAAACTATGCTCTCTTTATTCCCATGATCATTTTCCTTAAACACTAGGTGTTAAAAAGGAGTTGGAGATTTCTTCTTCTTCACAATATCTTGCCTGAAACTTTTCTATCTGTATTGAGTTATTTCCATTTTCTGCCTAGAAATTACATATTGAATCTAGAAATGTCAGAAAGTGCTTCTTCTTTATTTCTGATTTACCTGTCATATCCTTGCATAAGACATAGAGCACCAATCACTCAAATAAGAAAAAATATCAAAAGAAAGAAACATAATATGTAAAATGTCATTTCTTTCCATCCCTGATTTGTTTCTGCTTCCCAAACCATCTCTGTGTTGATGAATTCACTTCTGAGCTTCCTACTCAATGCTTACCAGCGTCCCCATATTAATTTTTAATATATGGTTGTTGGAAAGATCATTTGCTGTGTCCAAAATTTCCTTCATTCAGTCTTGTGAAAAATCAGCCACAATTGTGATTGACATCCCTCTATGCTTTCCTCACTCTTATCATCACTATTTTGGTAAGATAGTAATTATCTCTTATGTGAACTGTCCATCATGCTCACCTGTCACTACCTCCACAATATCATCTCAAGTCCTTGCAGTTTATAATCCATCCTCTTCATGTTTGAAACTTTGTGGCTTTTGAGGGCTGGTATTGTGGTGCACCACTAGCTAGACTGCAACTGGAGTGCCTGTTCAACTCCTAGATGAACCAGTTATGAACCAGTCTCCTGCTAATGTACCTGGAATGGTAGCAGAAGACCAAAGTATTAAGGTCCCTGCCACTCTTGTGTGAGACTAGGATATAGTTCCTGGCTTCTGGCTTCTGGCTCCAGGCTCCTGGCTTTGACTTCGTCCTGACCTGACCGGTTTGTTGTGTACCCCTAAACCCCCGTGTCTCTCTTGTCTCGCCTCTCTCCCTTTCAAATAAATAAAAAATCTGCAGGCTGTCACACATTGGAGTCATGTAGTCCTGGCTGTTCCCCTCCTGACCCAGTTTATGTACCTGGGAAAGGAGTGGAAGATGGCCCAAATATTTGGGTCGCTACCAGCCATGCGGGAGACCCACATGGAATTCTAGGCTCCAGCCCCATCTGTTGTGGTCCTTTGGGTAATGAACCAGCAGATGAAAAATCCCACTATCTCCCCCTCTCTTTCTGTAACTCTGCATTTCAAAGAAATAAAATAAAGTCCCTAAAAATCAGAAATATATATCTTTAATAAATTTATGGCTTTTAAAAAATACCGTACAAGGGGCCGGCGCTGTGGCTCACTTGGTTAATCCTCTGCCTGTGGCGCCGGCATCCCATATGAGAACCAGGTTCTAATCCCGGCTGTTCCTCTTCCAGTACAGCTCTCTGCTGTGGCCCAGGAGTGCAGCAGAGGATGGCCCAAGTGCTTGGGGCCCTGCACCCGCATGGGATACCAGAAGAAGCACCTGGCTCCTGGCTTCGGATCAGCGAACTCACCGGCCATGGCGGCCATTTGGGGGTTGAACCAACAGAAGGAAGACCTTCTCTCTGTCTGTCTATAACTCTACCTATCAAATAAATAAAAAGAAAAGAAAAGAATAAAAGAAAAAAAAAAGACCTTACCTTTACCTCCTCTGAGATTTTACACATTCAATTTCTGCTACCTACAGAAATCTTTGCTTCTCTGATCCCTCTTTTTTCTTTGTCTCAGATGACATTTTTATTGTAAATAAAATGCAAGTGTGCTTACCTGTCTCATCTGTTAGCAGTTTGAGGGCAGATATCAACTGATTATTTATACCCTTTCCAGTGTGAGAAAATATTCTTCACCACTAAAGGGTTTCATAACCTATTTGGATTAAATGAAAGAATGTATCAGGAAATATTAATGTAGAAATAAGAGCAAAGCATAGATTCATAATTTATTCATATCATATGGATTCCAATTGGTCTGACAGCAAATATTAAGGCAGAACACACCAGTCTGCCTTTAGTAATTATATTGCTAGGCAAATTAAGTACTTTGTTGATACATATGCACATGCAACTTTAATCACATAGGTAAAAAGGTTTTGATAGTTTAGCATAAATAATGTTTAGCATAATAATGTTCCAGATATTTGAAACTATGAAAACTAATCATTGTAAATGGATATTTTCTCTTTTAAAGAAGAGACCAGATAGACTGCTTGTGATAGGTTGAATTACTTTATAATTCATCTAGGATATAGTACAATTTTATACTAACCACAGGAATTTATCATATTAACACATATGAATGCATATGTATATAGATATAATGTCTTTAAAATATTTTTAATACTTGAATTCAATTGATTGGAAATTTTAGTATGAAATAAATTATATGTAAGATGTGTCATTCATATTACTATTGGAATGCTTTATAAAGACAACAAGATGATTTAGGTACAAATTCAAACAGACAGAAAGTATTTTCTACTTTATTAGAAATTGCCCTGAGTGAATTTTTCCTTTTGTTTGTGACCTAAGGCGAACCTTTCATTTTGCACATTTACCATAAGGTTGATAGATGAACAGATGGATTGAGTACACCATTGGGTGTCCTATCAGCTGTCTTCAATTCTGTGAATGATGATGGATAACAAAGTATGAAATATGAATAAAGCGATTCATGAAAATGGAAATGTAAAAGCGTTTTGCATCCATGTCAGACAGTATCTTCCTGTTTGTCTTTCAAATTCAGGTTCAAGAAGTCCTATTGCAAATTGTTACAAATTTAGTGAATCATTAATTTTTTTTGACAGGCAGAATTAGACAGTGAGAGAGAGAGAGAGAGAGAGAGAGAAGGGTCTTCTTTTCCGTTGGTTCACTCCCCAAAATGGCTGACACGGCCAGCACACTGCAGCCAGTGCATTGAGCTGATCTGAAGCCAGGAGCCAGGTACTTCCTCCTTGTCTCCCATGCGGGTGCAGGGCCCAAGCACTTGGGCCATCCTCCACTGCCTTACTGGGCCACAGAAGAGAGCTGGACTGGAAGAGGAGCAACCAGGACAGAATCCAGCTCCCCAACTGGGAATGGAACCTGGGATGCCGGCGCCACAGGCAGAGGATTAGACAAGTGAGCCATGGCTCCGGCCATTAAATGTATATTTAGTGTCTTTTGTATCTAGTAATGTATAGTGCAATGCTACTCATAGTAACCCAAATGTCATATGAACACATGCCAGATATTTAAAGTAGTTTAAAATGTCTCCATAAAAGGTTGACATTGAATGACTTAATTATCTTAATTATTGATTTGAAACTTTAAAATATCACAGCAATCAGCAATAAGAAACTGAGACTACTTATTGCTGTTAATCTATTCACCTGTCATTAAGATTTTGATTAGGCAAAATGAATCATCAACAGAATTAAGTTTAACTTTTGTCATTCTCAAACTGAAGTCCCATATCTCCCTCTATCATGAATCATATGGCACTAATGCCAAAGCCCGTCTTCACTTTCCAAATTAAAATTACTGATAGGTGAACTACAAAATCATTTCCAGGAACAATATTGTCATAGTATAGAACACACAAAAATCACTTAGATTTACGACATAGTTCGACTCTTACTCCTTATTTCTATTATTTCTATAATTATTTAAATGTGTATATATATTTCTTATATGACATCTCTTCATACTTATTTCCTTCACAATATTTAAGACTTCAGTTTATCTTTAAATATATAATTTAGTTCCTTTCATATATAATTGTGTATAGATTATAAACTGAGCAAATTTGAATGAGCAGTACATAGTGTGTGCTAAACCAGAATTAAATTCCATACCAGTTCTGCTTCTTAATAACTACATGAATTTACATAAGTTATTCAATAGCTATGCATTCCAGTTTCCTCATCAATATACACATATTAATATCTGTTTCTCTGTTACTGGGTGATTTCAAAACAATTATTTATTTGAAGTGACTTCTAGGCTGACAATAAATATGCTATTTTCATTTCTTAAGAGTAATAAAAAGGAAGAGAATTATTATGGAGGTTGCTATTAAGAGTCATTTAATAATACAAATATAAGGGACATAAGATCATTTTCAGAGTATTGAACTCTAAAATCAATGCATATTTTGCTAGCAAAAGGAGTGCAAATTTACCTGAAAGAGAAATGATTTGACACTGTAGAGTGAAATAAATGTACAAAAGAATCAGAAGTAACTTTCAGCAATGTTTATTTTACAAATATGTTATACCTTCCTGCCAAAATTCTCCAAATAAAGATACAGACTGGCCGAATTAATTAAAAAAAGATCCATCTATCTGCTGCCTGCTATAAACACACCTCACCAACAAGGATACAAACTGAAAGGTATATGATGGAAAAAATACTTTATGCTAATGGAAAGCAAAAAAAAAAAGAGTAGGAACAGCCATCCTTATAGCAGACAAAATAGACATTAGCAAAAAGAATTGTTAGATGAAGAACGGCATTATCTAATGATAAGTGATCAATTCAACAAGATGATATGACTATAGTAAATGTATTTAAATGCAATACCAGAGTGTCTGGCTACTTAAAATCAATGTTAATGGATCTAAAGGGAGATCTAGACACCAATACAACAAAAATGGGGAATTTCAACACCACACTTTCATCAATGGGCAGATCCACTAGATAAACATAATCAAAAAGAGATGACAGAACTGCTCTGCACTATGTAACAATGGACCTAATTGATATCTACAGAACATTTTATACCGCAGGTGAATAATACACATTATTTTTATCAGTGCATGGAACTCTCTTTTAGGATAGATCATATGATAGCTATAAAAAATCTAGGCAAATTAAAAAAATGAAATCATATTGTGTATCTTTTTTGATCATTATGGAATGAAGCTGGATTAACAGCAAAAGGGACTCCAAAAACTATGCAAATACATGAAGACTGAACAACATGCTCCTGAATGAACAGTGGGACATAGATGAAATCAAAAGGGAAATGAAAAAATCCTGAGAATGAATGAAAGTGGCAATACTACATATTAAAACCTGTGGAGGGGGTACATTGTGGCATAGTGGGTAAATCTGCTGAGTGCAGTGTTGTCATCCCATGTGTGTGCATGTTCAAGTCCGAGGTTTTCCACTTTTTTTTTTTTTTTGACAGGCAGAGTGGACAGTGAGAGAGAGAGACAGAGAGAAAGGTCTTCCTTTTGCCGTTGGTTCACCCTCCAATGGCCGCCGCGGCAGGCGCGCTGCGGCTGGCGCACTGCGCTGATCGGATGGCAGGAGCCAGGAGCCAGGTGCTTTTCCTGGTCTCCCATGGGGTGCAGGGCCCAAGCACTTGGGCCATCCTCCACTGCACTCCCTGGCCACAGCAGAGGGCTGGCCTGGAAGAGGGGCAACCGGGACAGAATCCGGCGCCCCAACCAGGACTAGAACATGGTGTGCCGGCGCTGCTAGGCTGAGGATTAGCCTAGTGAGCCGCGGCGCCGCCTGGTTTTCCACTTCTGACCTAGCTCCCTGCTAATGTGTCTGAGAAAGCAGTGAAAGATGACCCAAGTCTTAGGGCCACTGCACCCACATGGTGTACTTGGAAGAAGCTCCAGGATCCTGACTTTGGAACCACCCAGCTCCACCCATTGTGGTCACTTAGGGAGTGAGCCAGATGATAGAAGACCTCTCTCTCTCTCTCTTTCTCTCTGCCTCTTCCTCTCTTTAACTCTGCCTTTCAAAAAAATAAATGAATCCAGAGGGGAAAAACACACACACACAAAAAACATACAAAAAATACTATGGGATACAGCAAAAGCAGTGTTAAGAGGGAAGCTTAGAGTAATTGGTGCCTACATCAAGAAATTGGAATGTAATTGAAAAAATGACTTAACAATACATCTCATGGACATAAAAAACAAGAACACACCAAACAAAAATTAGCAGGAGGAAAGAAATTAAATTTAGAGAAGAAATAATCAAAATTGAGACCAAAAAACAATACAAAAGATCAATTAAATGAAAAGATGCTGTTTTGAAAAAATAAAGAAAATTGATATATCATTAGTCCAACTAACCAAAAAACAAAAAACAAATTAACAAAATGAGAGAAGAAAAAGGAGATGTTATAAAGGATATGACAGAAATTAAAACAAAAAATAATCAAGATTTACTACAAACAGCCAAAGGCCAGTAAATTGGAAAATCCAGAAGAAATGTATAGATTTCTGGACACATTCAAGTTACCAAAATAGAGTCTTGGAGACAGAGAAAACTTAAATAGGCCAATAACTAATATAATAAATATAAAATTATATAATAATCAAAACAATAAGTAAACCAATATAATAACCATAGTAATAAAGACACTCCAAACAAAGAAAAGCCCTGGACCAGATGGCTTCACAGCTAAATCCAACAGACTTTTTTTTTGACAGGCAGAGTTAGAGAGAGAGAGAGAGAGACAGAGAGAAAGGTCTTCCCTCCGTTTTTTCACCCCTCAAATGGCCTCTACAGCCGGTGC
Source organism: Oryctolagus cuniculus (assembly GCF_051225735.1). Lineage (NCBI taxonomy): Eukaryota > Metazoa > Chordata > Mammalia > Lagomorpha > Leporidae > Oryctolagus > Oryctolagus cuniculus. Next base: position 67,878,300 of record NC_142871.1, on the reverse strand, counting down.
GCTGTGCCAATCTGAAGCTAAGAGCCAGGTGCTTCCTCCTTGTCTCCCATGTGGGTGCATACCCCAAGCACTTGGGCCATCCTCCACTGCCTTCCCGGGCCACCTGAGAGCTGGAGCAACCAGGACAGAATCCGGTGCCCCAACTGGGACTAGAACTCGGGGTGCTGGCTCCACAGGCAGAGGATTAACCAAGTGAGCCTCAGCGCCAGCCAGACTTTTCAAAAGAACTAACTCCAATTCATTGCAAGCTATTCAAAACAATTGAAAGGGAGGGGGTCTTCCTAAATTCCTTCTATGAGGCCAGAGTCTTCTTAATTCCAATACCAGAAAAAAATTACAACAAAGAGAGATAGCTTTAGATCAATATAACTAAGTATCATAGATGCAAAAATCCTCAACAAACTATTATCTCATCAAAAGTGACAGCACTTCAGAAATATCATTCACGTGGACCAAGTAGGATTTAACCTGGTATACAGGGATTGTTCAACATACGAAGTCAATAAATGGGGTACATCACATTAACAAATTGAAGAACAAAAACCATATTATTATCTCAAGAGATACAGAGAAAGCATTTGATGAAGGACATCCTTTCATGATAATAATCTTAAGAATATTGGATATATAAGGAAACTCCTTCAATATAATCAAGGCAATATATGACAAACCCCAGCCAGGATCATTTTGAATGGAGTACAGCTGGTAGCATTTTAACTAAGAGCCAGAACCAGACTAGATGTCAACTTTCACCATTATTTTTCAAGATAATATTGGAAGTTTTATCCAGAACCATTAGGCAAGAAAGAGAAATCAATGGGAGACAAATTGGAAAAGATGAAATTAAATGATCCATATTTGCAGATGACATGATCCTATAAAGAATGAAATCAAAAAGCACCAGTAAGAGAATGTTGGAAATCATAAGAGAGTTTGGTAAAGTTGCAGGATATAAAATAAACAGCTTTATATACATAGACACTGCCATAGCTGAGAAAAAAAAAAAAAAAACTTGTAATGTCAGTACCATTCACAATACCTACAAAAAAATTAAAAATATTGAAATAAATTTGACCAAGAAGATGAATGATCTCTACAATAAAAATTTCAAAGTATTAAAAAATAAAGAATACATTAAAAATTTGATATTTTCCATGTTCATTGGATTGGAAGAATTGATATCATGAAAATATCCATTCTAATCAAAACAATTTACAGATTCAATTTACAGGTTGCAATAAAAATACCGATATTCATCTCAGATCTAGAAGAAGCTATGCTAAAATTCATATAGAATCACAGAAGACCCTGATGCTCTGAAGCAATCTTAACCAAAACAAAATCAGAGGCATCACAACACCAAATTTCAATACATACCACTTAGTAGTTTTAATCAAAACAGTCTGGTACTGAAACAAAAACAGCCATGAAGAAGAATGGAACAGAATAGAAACTCCAGAACTCAATCTACACATGTGCAACCAACTCATCTTCAACAAAGGAGCCAAAATTAATCCTGGAGAAATGAGAGTCACTTCAAAAAATCATGCTGGGAAAATCGGATCTCCACATGCAGAAATATGAAGGAAGAACATGCCTACCCCTTATACAATAATCAACTCAAAATGGATCAATGATCTGAATCTACAATCTGATACCATCAAACTGCTAGAAGAGAAAATTGAGAGAACTATGCCAGACATTGGCATAGGCAAATCTTTTTGGAATATATCCCAGAAGCACAGGCAATCAAAGCAAAAATAGTTGAATGGGATTACATTAAACTAAGAAGCTTCTGCATTGCAAAGGAAACATTTAACAAAGTTAACACGAAATGACAGAATGGGAGAAAATATTCATAGACTCTGCCACTGGTAAAGGGCTAGTATCAAGAAAATCAACAATGAAACAAATAATCCAGTTAATAAATGGGCAAAGGGCTTGAACAATCATTTTTCAAAAGAGCAAATAGAAATGGTCAGCAAGCATATAAGGCCAGTGCAGCAGCTCAATAGGCTAATCCTTCGCCTGCAGCACCGGCACACCAGGTTCTAATCCCAGTCAGGGCACCGGATTCTGTCCCAGTTGCCCCTTTTCTAGGCCAGCTCTCTGCTGTGGCCTGGGAAGGCAGTGGAGGATTGCCCAAATGCTTGGGCCCTGCACCCACATGGGAGACCAGGAGAAGAACCTGGCTCTGGGCTTTGGATCAGTGCAGTGCACCAGCCGCAGTGCACCAGCCGCAGCAGCCATTCAAGGGTGAACCAACAGCAAAGGAAGACCTTTCTCTCTGTCTCTCTCTCTCACTGTCCACTCTGCCTGTCAAAAAAAAAAAAAAAAAAGCATATGAAACAATGCTCAGCATCACCAGGCATCAGGGAAATGCAAACCAAAATCACGATGAGGGGGGCTGGCGCCTTGGCACACTAGGTTAATCCTCCACCTATGGCACCAGCATCCCATATGGCTGCCGGGTTCTGGTCCCAGTTGCTCCTCTTCCAGTCCAGCTCTCTGCTGTGGCCTGGGAGGGCAGTGGAGGATGGCCCAAGTGCTTGGGTCCCTGCACCAGTGTGGGAGACCAGGAAGAAGTGCAGCATGCCAGCCGTGGAGGACATTTGAGGGGTGAACCAATGATATGAAGACCTTTCTCCCTCTCTCTCTCACTGTGTAACTCTGTCAAATAAAAAAAAAAAATCACGATGAGGTTTCACCACACCCCAGTTAGAATGGATCTCATATGGAAATCAAAAAATAGTAAATTCTGGAAAGGATGTGGAAAAAAGGTACTTGAATCCATTATTTGTGGGAATGTAAACTAGTACAGCCATTGTTGAAGACAGTATGGAGATTAATCAGAAATCTGAAAATAGATCTACCATATGACATGCTAATCCACTGTGGAAATTTACTAAAAGTAAATGAAATCAGTATATGAAAGACTATCTGTACCACCATATGTATTGCAGCTAAATTCACAACAGCTAAGCTATGGAATCAACCCAGATATCCATCAATTGAGGACTGGATAAACAAATTATGGTATATATGAGATATTACTCATCCATAAAAAAGAATGAAAACCTGTCTTTTGCCACAAATTGGATGCATCTGGAAATCATTACACTTAGAGATATACGCCAGTCCCAAAAAGACAAATATCATATGTTTTTTCTGTTCTGTGGTAACCAGAAAAAGTAATTCATATGAACAAAATTAACATTTTTAGAATCAATTATTGTTTATATTCCTTGTATATACTGTTGAGTAACATTAATTTTTTTGACTTCTTAATAGTTGTTGATTTATTTACATAATGGAGGGCTAAGCTTTTGTGGGGCCATCACTGTGGCATAGCCAGTAAAGCTACCGCCTCCAGGACCAGCATTCCATTTGGGCACTGGTTCTAATCCCAGCTATTCTACTTCCAATCCAGCTACCTCTATGTCTTGGGAGAGCAGCAGAAAATGGCCAAGTCCTTGGCACCCTGCAACTGTGTGGGAGTCCCAGAAGAAGTTCCTGGTTCCTGGCTATGGATTGGTACAGCTCCAGCTATTGCTGCCAACTGGGGAATGAACCAGCAGATAGAAGAACTCTCTCTCTGTTTCTCTCCCTCTCTCCCTCTCTCCCTCTCTCCCTCCCTCCCTCTCTCCCTCTCTCCTTTCTGTGTAATTCTGACCTTCAAATTAATAAATAAATCATTTTAAAAATAAAATAATCTGTAAGCATGTCATTGTAAATATTGAAAAAATAGGAAAAGAAGAAGGAGGTAGGGAGGGAATATGGGTTGGAAGGATAGGGTAGGGAAATATCACTATGCTCCTAAATAATATATATATATATATATTAAATCAATTAAATGTGTCCACTTTATATAAATAAAAACATTAAAAATAAAATGAAAGACTTCTTAGCTGTGTTTTTGATCCATTAAAATATAGTTTCAAGAGTCTGCATAGGTACTGTAACGTACACTGTGAGACAGCTGGTTCTGCCTCCATATTCATGCTTGATATTGATTTCATGGCTGTAATTTTGGTTTTTCATTTGAGTGATATTACATACTGAAAGCAGGGTGTGAACAATTATTATTTTTACAGTTTGATATTTTCATATTGGCGATGAATATTTACAATATAGAAAATGGCATGTCCACCCCTAAATAAGTAGATTGTTTTTCTTCCTTTTTAAGAAGAAGATAAAGGAAGAAATTTACCTATTATTTATTTAGGATCACAGTGTTTATGGTTCTTCTCAGAGTTTGGTAAAATACTATCCTGTTACTCAGGAACTCCACCTGTTCCTACAATATTCCCTACTCACATACCAGATCAAGAAATATAAACTCTTAATGATCCCACTGTTGAAGAAATAAGTAACTGCTCAAACATGTAAGTGTACTTTGGCCTTTTTATACACTTTTTATTACTAGGACCAAAGGCAAGTATCCTAATTTCTCAATCTTCCTATCTTGGTGTTATTGTACTAGGATTAACAGAATGTTTGTTGGAAACTTAGAACCAGCCTTGGGATAGGCATTTGTCCTAGTGGTTAATATACCTAGTTAGGACCACTGTATCCCACCAGAATACCTGGCTTGACACCTGTTCTCATATCTAGATTCCAGCCCCTGCTAATGCAGACTTTGCAAGACATTGGTGATAGCTCTAGCAGTTGGGTACCTGCCACTCACACCGGAGAACTGGATTGAGTTGATAGCTCCCAGCTTTGCCGCATAGACCACTGAAAGCCTTTAAGCAGCAAACACCTGGATCGAAGTGCTCTCTTTCTCTTTATCTCTTGTTCCTTCTCACAAATAGTTTTTAATAACTGGCTTTGCTGTGTTCCCCCATGTAGTCAGTCCTCTCAGGAATGATCTGTCAATACAGTTCATTTCTATAAACCCAGAAGATTTGATAGTTCATAATATCTATGAAGTGCTATTGTGCACATTTACTTCTCTGTGTGTGTGTGTGAGAGAGAGAGAGAGAGAGAGAGAGAGATTCTGAGCAAATTATTAGTCAATTATAAAAATATCTCTGTGAAGGTGAGCTTGTGTTCCTGGACAGGCTAAGAATTTCTTAAAAATTTTGATGTTTATCAAAGGATCTAAGTCAGAGAAAGACTCTATGCAGTGCTGTCTTGATCAGATTCCTATCTTATTATGTTAAGTGTAGTAACAACAAGAACAGTTGATTGGTAAGGGGGAGGGAAGATATGGAGGTAATATCAAAGCAAACATTGTTATGCTACTACTTATGTGACCTTAAGACCAATGAGATGGTAATGGTTATTCTATTTTGTCATCTTAAATTTTGATCAAGTTTGTATTCATCATGAGTGAAAAGGCTGAGGCACAGTGAAAGCACTGTGTGTCCTTCAAGAAGCAGCTGTGTGTGTGTGTGTGTGTGTGTGTGTGTTCTGGGTTTCAAACTCTGGGATCAGCAGCCTTTTGATGCTTCCTGCTGTCTGCTTGTTGTATTAAACTATGATAGTACTTCTCATTTACTGTATATTGTAATGTGTGAAAAAACTTGTTTTAGAGCAATTAGAGCCTCACTTTGCATTTTTCAATTTCCAGAAAATAAGACAAATTGTTTAATCATATGTTCTGACCATGTCCTACAGGGTTTGCCAAACCATATTCATTTTGAGGCCATATTGTACCTGACTGTAGTTAGTACTGATTCTTTCTGTCTCATACAACCCTAATCAATAATATTTGAATACTTTATATGCTATAGGCCATGTTTTCCTTAAAGAATACTTCTTATATCTAACTAACACCTCCAAACTCTGTTTTCTCTGTTATAACTTTTTCTACTTAATTGCATCTACTTCAACTGAAGTCTTTTCTATACTCCATGGTTCTACTGAGCGAGAGGGAGAGAGAGAAAAATTTTGTAAGTTATGAACTCTCAAGACATGGATAATTCAGAGAGTTCCACTCAAAGTCCAGAAGGTCAATACCACTTTTATAATAATATTAAACTATATTTTGTGTAACTTTTATTCTGTCACGACTGCACAATAGCTTTCATTGAATTCAAACAAAACATTATATTTCATCAAATTGCATGAGCAAATACCACAATTCAGTTTTATTAAGTTTGGTTCACTTTAATGGAGTTTCAGGTCTGTATAGCAGCATGAATTATTTTGAAAATACTGTTACTTTTCTTAAATACTTATTATACATAATAAATAATATTTAAATAAGAGTACATAAGTACTTACAACTGCTCTTAATTTTGACTAGTGATACAATCAATATTAATAGATGCAACATACATTAACCTTCTTAGGAGCCTTCAGTATTTTATTTTATTTGCATCTACTTGAAGGGGAGAGAGAGAAAGAGAGAAAGTAAGTCTCGGGGAGATCTTTCACTCATTGTTCACTCTGTAAATGCTCCCAAGAGCCAGAGCTGGGCCACACTGAAGCCAGAAACTGGAACTCCATCAAGTTCTCTCACATGACAGGCAGGAACGCAAGTATGTAAGATATCATCTGCTGCCTAATCTGATTGGCTTAGACAGAATTCGAATAGAAAGCAGAGTACCTGGGACTCAGATTAACACTCTAAGATGGGATAAAGTCATCACAAGTGGAAACCTAATCCACTGTGCCATACTACCCAGCACCTTAATAATTTCAATAGTATGAATAGGCCCTCCATCTGAAAAGTTTAATATTGACCTGTGGACACTTAGTACTCTAAAAAGAAGCTTACATTTTTCTTTTTTTTAACCTTTTATTTAATGAATATAAATTTCCAAAGTACAGCTTATGGATTACAATGGCTTCCCCCCCATAACGTCCCTTCCCACCTGCAACCCTCCCCTTTCCCACCCTCTCTCCCCTTTCATTCACATCAAGATTCATTTTCAATTCTCTTTATATACAGAAGATCAGTTTAGCATACATTAAGTAAAGATTTCAACAGTTTGCTCCCACACAGAAACATAAAGTGAAAAATACTGTTTTAGTACAATTTATAGCATTAAATCTCAATGTACAGCACACTAAGGACAAAGATCCTACATGAGGAGTAAGTGCACAGTGACTCCTGTTGTTGACTTAACAAATTGACACTCTTGTTTATGGCCTCAGTAATCACCCTAGGCTCTTGTCATGACCTGCCAAGGCTATGGAAGCCTCCTGACTTCACTGAGTCTGATAATTTTTAGACAAGGCCATGGTCAAAGTGGAAGTTCTCTCCTCCCTTCAGAGAAAGGTACCTCCTTCTTTGATGACCCGTTCTTTCCACTGGGATCTCACTCGTGGAGATCTTTCATTTAGTTTTTTTTGTTTGTTTGTTTTTGTTTTTGTTTTTTTTTCCCCCAAAGTGTCTTGGCTTTCCATGCCTGAAATACTCTCATAGGTACCGGAAATGACTTCTTGGAAAACACCCCAGAAGCACAGGCAGTCAAAGCCAAAATTAACATTTGGGATTGCATCAAATTGAGAAGTTTCTGTACTGCAAAAGAAACAGTCAGGAAAATGAAGAGACAACCGACAGAATGGGAAAATATATTTGCAAACTATGCAACTGATAAAGGGTTGATCACCAGAATCTACAAAGAAATCAAGAAACTCCACAACATCAAAACAAACAACCCACTTAAGAGATGGGCGAAGGACCTCAATAGACATTTTACAAAAGAGGAAATCCAAATGGCCAACAGACACATGAAAAAATGTGCAAGATCACTAGCAATCAGGGAAATGTAAATCAAAACCACAATGAGGTTTCACCTCACCCCGGTTAGAATTGCTCACATGCAGAAATCTACCAACAACAGATGCTGGAAAGGATGTGGGGAAAAAGGGACACTAACCCACTGTTGGTGGGAATGCAAACTGGTTAAGCCACTATGGAAGTCAGTCTGGAGATTCCTCAGAAACCTGAATATAACCCTACCATTCAACCCAGCCATCCCACTCCTTGGAATTTACCCAAAGGAAATGAAATTGGCAAACAAAAAAGCAGTCTGCACATTAATGTTTATTGCAGCTCAATTCACAATAGCTAAGACCTGGAACCTACCCAAATGCCCATCAACAGTAGACTGGATAAAGAAATTAAGGGACATGTACTCTATAGAATACTATACAGCAGTCAAAAACAACGAAACCCGGTCATTTGCAACAAGATGGAGGAATTTGGAAAACATCATGCTGAGTGAATTAAGCCAGTCCCAAAGGGACAAATATCATATATTTTCCCTGATCGGCGACAACTAACTGAGCAGCAAAGGGGAAACTTGTTGAGGTGAAATGGACACTATGAGAAACAGTGACTTGATCAGCTCTTGTCCTGACGGTTGATGTACAATGTAATACTTTATCCATTTTAGTATTTTTTTTGTTCTAGTACCATTGGTTGAACTCTGAAATTAACACACAATTATTCTTAGGTGTTTAAATTTTAACTGAAAAGTGATCCCTGTTAGGAATTGGAAAACATTATGTTGAGTGAAATAAGCCAATCCCAAAGGGACAAATACCACTTGTTCTCCTTGATAGGTGACAACTAACTGAGCACCAAAAAGGAAACCTGCTAAAGTGAAATGAACATTTTTCTTACAAAAAGTAGGATCATGAAAGTCACAATCATAAATTATTGGTAAATGTAACAGAGCTCATGAACAACTATTATAGCTTATTAGCCATTCTATTAACCATGCAACCTATTTTGTGTGCAAGATATCAATACACGGGGCTCTCATGTTTACATCATGGGTAAAGCCATCAGCTATAGCACCAGCATCTCATATGGGCATTGTTTCGAGTCCCAGGTGCTGCACTTATTATCCAGTTCCCTGCTAATGTGCCTGGCAAAGCAGTGGAAGATGGTTGAAGTCTTGGGCCCCAGCACCCTTGTGGGAGACTGGATGTAGCTCCTGGCTCCTAGGTTTGGCCTGGCCAAGTCTTTGCCGTTGCAGTCATTTGAGGGGTAAACTAGTTGATGGAAGACCTTTCTCTGTATCTCTGAGTCTCAAATGAATATTTAAATATATTTAAAAAGATATCAGTACACTAAAGCACAGCTGAAAAAATCATAGGGATTGTTAGGAAAGTTAGTCTGTGTGTGATTCTGTTCATTTACAGAGCACCAGCTACTAGACTTCTTAACTCCAAGGAATCCTTAAATACTGCTTTGTGTTATTACGAAATTCATGTTAAATTAAAATCAGGAATTTTATGTTTAGTTGTTACAACTCCAGTATTAAGATGTAGGTGTGGTTCAGAAAAAATAGTACAGTATCCAAGAGCAAGATATCAAGATTGGCCTGTGTTGTAGAACAGCAGATTAGGCAGAAGTTTGTGATGTTGACATCCCATTTCAGAGTGTTGTTCCAATACTGGCTACTGGTTTCCATCCAGCTTCCTGTGAAGAGAGTAGATGATAATTCAAGTCTTGAGCCCCTGCCACCACTGAGGAAACTGGGAAGGGACTCTTAGCTCCTGGCTTCCAACTGGCCGAGCCTTTGCTTTGTGACCAGTTAGGAAGTGAGTCAATAGATGGAAGATTCTCTCTCTCTCTTTCTCTCTCATCCACTTTCTCTCCTTGCTGACACCCATTCAAGTAAAAACATGTTAGAAAAGATATCAAGGTAATATAAAAGTCATACATGACAAGAGAATATACCTTTACATAAAAAACCCTTGTCAAGCACATTAAAAATATCTATGTAAAATATATGGCTCCTTTTCTATATAACTTGTCTTTCTCATTATTATTTTGCGAATTTCAGTATCTACATAAAATATTAATTCAACAACCTTCCACCTGGGCTCTCCCCATCTTCAGATCTTGTCATTATCTCAGTCAAAGCAAGTATTTCCATGGTTATCATTTAGGTTTTTGTTACTGACATTTTTCACAGCATCTCCAAAACATAATTTAAACCATCCTACTAAATGAGTGAATTTTACACTAGGAGATTCACTACAAGATTCGTGAATAATTATCCTAAGCCTTCTTGAAATTCTCCACACCCTCTAAGACAAGGTGGCATAATACCTTCTAATTATACTATATCACCTGTACATACTCTTGACCCCTGAGCCTTTTCCTGGACCAATCATCAGCTGAGTGTCACATGTTCTTGAAATATCTGTCTCCATCTCTAAGGAATGTGACCTTTTCTCTGTACCCTGATACCCACATTGGAGAAAGTTTTTATGATTCCTTAAGAAGCTTAATGTACAAAATTCTTTTCCAGTGCATTCGAGTGTATTGTATCATCAACACAGATTTGACATGGACATTAGCAAATAGAATAGCCTCAGCCTAATACCATAGCTATCAGAGCTAAATGAATTGCAGTTGTATGGCAACATAGGTAATTCACTTGCATATACAAGTGTATATAGGTGTGTACCAATGTTGCTATCTCACTCTTTCTCCAATAAAGCCAGGTTAGCCTCCTTTACCGGCTTTCATTGTAGTCTAACAATAGCCTTCATTGCAATATACAAGTATATTATACAGCAATGTGTGGGCCTTGCACTGTGGCATAGCGGGTAAAGCCGCCATCTGCAGTGCCGTTATCCCATATGGGCACTGGTTCTAGTCCCTGGCTGCTCCTCTTCTGATCCAGCTCTCTGCTATGGCCTGGGAAAGCAGTAGAAGATGGCACAATTCCTTGAGCCCCTGCACCATGTGGGAGACCTGGAAGAAGCTCCTGGCTCCTGGTTTTGGATGGCGCAGCTCCAGCCATTGTGGCCAGTTGGAGAGTGAAACAGCAGATGGAAGACCTCTCTCTCTCCCTGTCTCTCATCTCTTTGTGTAACTCTGACTTTCAAATAAATAAATAAATCTTTAGAGATTAAAATGCAGTGTTTGTAGCAATAACTATAATCCTTGCACTATAAATAACTGATTCTTAGGGCCCCCCCTTCTTCTGTCCCTCCCTCCATCCACCGTTTCTCTCCCACTCTCATTTCTCTCTATCATCTCTCCTCTCATTATTTCTCCACCCCCTTCTTCCTTGACTCCTTGCTCCTCCTTCTCCCCTAAGGCTCGCCCACCTCAAATTTTTCTTATTTTGATTTTTCCCTCTCTCCCAATTTATACCACAGGATAAATAATCTTTCCTCCCTTTTTTGGATTTTGTGATATATTCCTAACACATTTTAAAATATGTGTTTTCCATTATTATGAATTTCATCATTTAAATTTAAACTCCAATAATATAAAATTCATCCTCTCAAACTTTTACTACCGCATCACCCATGCATAAAATAGCTTATTTTATAAATAAGTGCCCAGGGTTTCAGGTACTACAGAACCACAGAACTTGAGCAGATGGTACTTTGCAATTAATATGAATTTTTAAACTGAATGCCATGTGTACAATAGCACTTACTTTGCCTGCTATTGGATATTGAATTTTACTCATGTACTGCTTTTAAAAAATTACTCTGCACTCTGCCACCTTTGACCTTACAGGAGATTAGGAAATTGAGAAGTTATTGAGTGAGGAGATCCAAGAAAATTACAATTACAGAAACCTCTGAATGCTGCATATAATTGAATTTATCCACAAGCCAAAAATCAATGCAGTCATCCAGAAACACACCAAATGTGACATTCAGTTTTTTATGCTTTATCAAGCCTAATTGATACTAGAGGAATTAAATGAGAGAAATAGGCAGTTTTATAGCAGGAGTCTCTCAGGAAATATCAAATAACCATTCATAAGTGCTAAGGGTAATTCATATCTCTGAATGTCCATTGATAGTTGCAGTTGAGACTTGCTTCTTTCCCTTGGTAGCCTCCTGCCTTTATACTTTCTTCCTGCATTCCTATGGGGAGTAGGTAGACATATTCTATTATCTGGATACATATTTCCATGATGGATTTTGACATATCTTTTTTTAGAACTAAAAGTCAAAACTATTACTACTAATGGACTAAAATAATAATGTCAATATAGTTTTACAAGTTTTATGTAAATATTGACAGCTGTCACAGTAAAATATGATACATTCATTCAAAATGTAAGGATAGAAATCTGCTATATCGCATTCTTTGTTTGGTTAATGCAGTTCTTAAATTCTTATTTCCCACCCCAGTAGGCCATACCTCTTTACACACATATTTGAATATGCAGACACTACTGAATGTCCAAATCTTTTTTTTTTTTTTTTTTTTTTTTTTTTTTTTTTGGACAGGCAGAGTTAGACAGTGAGAGAGAGAGAGAGACAAAGAGAAAGGTCTTCCCTTCCTTTCCGTTGGTTCACCCCGAAGTGGCCGCTACAGCCGGCGCACTGTGCCAATACGAAGCCAGGGGCCAGGTGCTTCCTCCTGGTCTCCCATGCAGGTGCAGGACCCAAGGACCTGGGCCATCCTCCACTGCCTTCCTGGGCCACAGTGGAGAGCTGGACTGGAAGAGGAGCAACCAGTACAGAATCCGGTGCCCCAACCAGACTAGAACCCGGGGTGCTGTCACCGCAGGTGGCGGATTAGCCAAGTGAGCTGGGGCGCCATCCCTGAATGTCCAAATATTATAAACACCATCATGATCCATTTCCTTTCACTACACCAGATGGATACAGGTCTTTGTGTGGGGGGGGGTAGAATTTTGTTTTTAGTCAATATTTCAGTGTAGCATTTATTTAGTTTTTATCTAAATGACTAAGAATAATGTTAGTAAAAATATGTACTATAAGCTAGCTTGTGATGGTCTGAAAATTTTTACCTCTCTGTAGTAAACTAAGTATAGAATTTGAGAGTAAAGATTTGGAATACTGTAATGCAAATTGACAAACTAATTTTATGTTTGCTGAACCAAATCTTAACAATATCAATCTTACTTTCTATGCATTTGTATTTTTGTTTAATTAATGATTCATTTTAATTGCTGCTTTAGGTTGAATTGTGTGCTTTCAGGTTTTATATGTTTAACTATAACTCCAGTGTGATACAGTTTGGAGATACAGCCTTTAAGAAAATAATCAAGGTTAAACGAACTCATATGGGTGAGGGTCCTATGTTTGCCTTTTGGGACTACTATTACAAAATATGGTAGATTGGAAAGACCAAGTCTGAAGCACTGACAGATTCAGTATCTGAAGTGGCACTGTTTCCTGGTCTATATAGATGGTGCGTCTGGCTGTGTCTCTTCACATTGTGAAAGGGGCAAGGCAATCTCTAGGGCTCCTATCAGAGCTCTTCCCTCATGGATTACTGACCTCCCAAGGGTCCTGCCTCTAACATTGTTGACTGAGTTTCAGCATATGAATTTTAGGGGGACACAGATATTCAGATCCCAGCAGTATTTATTCCAAAAAGCCTGATACCTTTCTGATGAAAGGAAGAAACAGCAAAGGCCTCATTCTTTTTCTGCTGTGGCACAGAGAAAAGGCCACCCAAGGATGAGACAACAAGGCAGTGCTCTGCAAGCCAGAGTCCCGCCAGAAACCATCTGGCACCTGGATCATAGACTTCTAACCTCAAGAACTGTGAAGCAAGTAAGTGCTGTTTAAGGCCTTTGGGGAATTTTGTCCAAGTTGGGATAAAGGACTTGCCTAGCAATGTGGGACTCAATAATCTCATTTACTCTTCTATTCTGATAATGCAAAGTTATGGAAATCTTTGTTTTTAAAAACAATTTTCCTGGTCTTAAAGTCAAGTTAGAGTCCTTTCTTTGCTTTAATTTTAAACTATCAATAAGCCATTGTAATCCATAGACTGTACTTGAGAAAATTATATTTACTAAATAAAAGTGTTTATAATAAAAAATAATAATCTTTAGTGCAATATTCAAGTATATTATATGTCACTGTTTAAAATACAGTGTTTGAAAAATATCTCTAACCCTGTTTTATAAAAGGGTGATTTGTAGTGCTTCTACTAGGACATCTGTCTTCCTTTAGAGAAGAAACACAGGTGGTCATGATTCATGCTGATCTATGAGATATATTTGCCTCTGTGTGGTTATCTGCTTGATACTCTGGATCTTCTACTTGGATATTTTTTTTAAATAAAACAACTATTTCTTATTTATTATTGCATCCTATAGGTTTTGCCATATCATGGATAAATATGTATGTAATTAATTATTCTTTCATAAAAATTGTCTGATGTCCTAATACTAATTCCTAATGATATACGTCTGAAAGTCATGATTCATTGCCTAAAATATCCTGTTTTCTACTTGTTGTTTTAAATGTCATGCATAAACTTTTTGCTTTATAACACTGATTAAAATTATGTTTATCATAAACTTTCAATGACATTCACTTTTTTAATTTATTTCAGAGACATACACAGATGAGCGTAGAGACAGAGGAATAGAGAGATCATAAATCTGGTTCACGGTCAAAGGGCTTTCAGCAAGGACTGAAGTAGGGTGTAGAAAACACAATTCAGGTCACCAGTGTGGGTGGCAGGAACAAAATTACTGGGCTTATCATAGCTTCCTCTCACATTCCGCTTTGGCAATGACTTGGAATCAGGAGCTGGGACTGGGAATCCAAACCAAGAACCCCCAGATGGTATGTTGGCATCTTAAACATGAGGCTAAATGTCCACTTAGGCAATTAAATTTGTAAGATTTTATTTCATAAAATGAGAAAAGAATATAAAAATAATACTGTGTCCTCATAAGTTTAATATATCTTATACTTAGCTCTAAATATTTTTGTGAATTTAAACTCTAGAAATCTACTAATTTAATATCAAATTGGCAAGCAATTCTGCCGTGAAAGAATAGAAACCTTATTATTGATCTAGATAGCCTCTTTAGGTTATGAAGTAATTTAGTTGATTGTCGCTCCCTCATTCGCAGAGGAACGACACTGGACCCTGTGCTGTTCTTTTTGCCCGGCCCTCCCGGGTTAGCTGCCGTTCCCTCACTCGTGGAGGAATGACGCCGTCCCAGGTTAGCTGCCGCCCCCCCCCCCCCCCCCCCCCCGCCTCCATGGAATGGCGGCACCCTCGCTGCTTTCCCCACTTCTGTGGAGGAGCAGCACACCGCCGGCCGGCTCTCTTGGGGGCTGCACAGGTGTTCCTCAGATGTTGCTGGTGCATGCTGTCTCTCTCCTCCTTTATAGTCCTCTTCCACCAATCCCAACTCTGCTGCCCACACGCTGAGCATGCTGCTCTCCTCCAATCAGGAGCAGGATCAGCTCCTGCCACTTGTTAGTCAAATTGGTGAGGCAGCTGCGTAGAAGTTGTTTGCTGTCTCTCAGCACCATATTGTGGGAGATCAGATGCATAAAATTAGTCCTAGTTCCAGTAATTTAGTCTAGTCTCAGTTGCTCCCCACAGTTGATCATTTATTTACCTAAATTCCAAAAAATTATGAACACAGAATTCTTGAAGAAAATGGTGATGTCACATATATCAGGAGAAAAGGAAAAGTTTAGAAAGAATGTGTTTTCCAGTCGGACAACATAAATGGTGCAACTTTCAAGTGTAGACTACAATAGATTTTAGAGCTTTGCTACTGGAAAAAAATAATCTACAGAAACATCACTGGGTTTTCATAATTAAATCACTCTTCTATGGTGTTTCTCAGAGTTATCCCTAGCCCAGAAGAATGGCATTTAGTCCAAACTCTTCTATTTGGCTAATGATTTGATATCACCCTTTGTTTGCTTATTAATTTGCCAAACTTAGAATAGATGGAGTCTAACTGGTTTTATAACAAGTGTGTTCCACTCTTTGCCTAGTAATGTAAATCATTTGGAAGTTAGGACCAGAAGTCTAGAATAGAACTTTGAGATGTACTTCCCTTTTCTTTACATCCCTATATTAGAAACTCAGCAAGGCAATTCACCAAAACACTTCCTTATGAAACCAACCCACTTCTTTTAATTATAAACACTCTAGACCAAAGAGAAATTACATCTAACCTGTTTCTGCTATTGCCTTCCAAACTGATTTTCCTTTTTCTAACTTTACCTTTTTGCAACTCATTTTCCATCTGTAGGAAAAGCATGATTTTCAATATATAAAGTAGCTATTTTCTGCAATTAATTCCAGCTAAATATGTAGTATAATATCCAAACTGATTTCCATAATCTATGTCATTCTGTTACTGGTACCTGAATGATTTATTTCATGGGATTCTCTAACATTATATCTGAGATTTCCTGCTTATTTACCATCTTTCAGCCATAGTATTTCAATATTATCTGTAAAAGTCACTGCTTCTACTTTTAGGAATAAGCTTTTGGACTGATAACATCTGTCGTGTGCAGCAGTTAAAATGGCTCTAATGATGTCATCTTCCTGGTCCCCATGCCCTGATTCAATCCTCTCCTTGAGTGTGGGCCTGAGTGTATGTTTCTGTGACTATCATATGGCAAAAGTGGTGTGATGTCAACTTCACAATGAAGTTACAAAGATCTCGTGCTTCCAACTTGCACAGCACATCTTACTCTGTCAATGGTTGCCTCTAAGGGCGAGTAGATGCCATGTGGTGCACTGCACTTTGAAGAGACCTAAATTTTGAGGAATTGGTGTTTCCATGACTTGTCCAGCAATTCATATCCTCTTGCAACTTTAGTTTTAATTTCTTGTTGCCAGAGGTATGTAATATAGTCTCTTTCTCTCTCTCTCTCCCTCTCCCTCCCTTTCATCTCTCTCTCTCTCCCCGTGTATGTGTGCACATCTATCTCTCTCTTTCACATACACATTGTTGTATAAATTGCGAATTATTCAACTGAGGATTGACAGAATAGCTGACAAATAAACAAATTCCTTAATTTCATAAAAATAAGTGTAGTGCAGAGTAATCTTGGAATTTGTTAACAGCTTGGTGATGTCAACAAAGAGCCAAGCCTTTTTTAAATATATGTGCCACAATTCTTAAAGCTTTTGCATTTTATTCTTATTTTTGCTGCCTCATAGTTACGTGATAATTGTATAAACTCAGGGAATCAGAACTATATGTGAAAAGGAAGTAAGGTAGGAAGATGAGGGCCTTTAATTTATATGGCTCACTCATCAACAACAATTGCTACAATTTTATCAATCGACAAATGAGCCAAAAGAGGACTGAGAAGAGAGATGTCTGGCAAAAATGAATGAGGTTAACTTCATTATGATTCATTCACAGAGAGGATAAAGAGGTTTATTTTAGAACTTCAGATCAAGGAAAACATACCTACAGCAATAAGAAAAACACTAAATATTTCAAGCAGGGAATGAAAATGGAGCAATGTTATAGCATTTTCTGTGACAAGCACTGACCATACCATACTGTGATTACTTATTTTTTTAATTATACTGGAAAAATATGTATTTCTAATCCTAGTTATCAGTGACTTGCACATATTATTCTATAATTGGTCATTTAGTTTAAGTATAAATGTGAATTCTAACAGATATTATGATAAAAAGTTGGGATTTGTTATTAGCATCATTTTTACATCTATTAGTTTTACTATTTAGGTGCTTAGAATCAAGAAAAACTGAAATTAAAGAAGTTCAATTCTTCAAATATTTAATTTTAAGGAAATAATTCACCCTCTGCTTTAAGATTCTTAATTTTAACTCATTCTCTGCTTTAAAATTCTTAGTGGATTTTTGACATAGAGGCTTAAGTCAAACCCTGGTGCATCCATATCCTACTTTGGAGTGCCTGGTTCAAGCCCTGGCTTCTTTGATTCCAATTCAGCTTCCTGCTAATGTGCTCCCTAGTGGGGCAGATGACAGGTCAAGTGCTTGGAGCCATGCCAATAATGAAGGAGACCTGGATGGAGTGTCAGGCCCCAGGCTGTGGCCTGGCCCAGTTCTGGCTGTTGCATGTATTTTTAGAGTGAACTGATGGATGAAACATGTCTCCATCTCTCTGCCTTTCTAATAAAATGAAATTAAATAAATATATTTTAAAATATTTATACTAAGAGTGATGCCCAATTACATTTTGAAAGTGCTAATTACTAAAAAGTTTTAATTATTTCTGCTTTTCTTGGAACCATACAGAAATCATGCCTACATACTTCCTTTTACAGCCCTGTATTCAAAATTTGTCTTCTTTTGTTTTGAATTTAACAGTTTTATTTTTCAATGTGTTGTTACCTTAGGTGAATTTCAGTATTTCAAAGAACCACTGTCCACTCTGCCTGTCAAAAAAAAAAAGAACCTCTTGAATGAATGCTAAGAATTCTGCACAATTCATGGACATGTGTGTCGGGGACTAGTCCACGGCGGCATCGCTAGGCGGAGGTTTTTACTTTTGGTTTTGACAGGGGGCTTTCCTATGGGCGGGGCTCTCCGGAGGCAGAGGGATCCAGGTCGCAGTAAACAACAAGATGGCACCAGGACCCCCGCAGTGAGTCTGCCTGCCTGCCTGCTGCGTGACACCTCACCGGATTGGCCGAAGGACGCGTGCCCTTCACGTGAACAGAGACTGGATTGGTGTGCCTGATGCATGGACTCTAGCTTGCTTCTGATTGGTCACATTTTCTATATAAGCCGTGGGTGTGAGGAGGAAGCTCTCTCTCTCCTCTCCTTTCCTCCTTCCTCTCTACCTCTGTCACGTCTACTTTCTCTAATAAAAAGTCTACTGAAGACCGATAAACATCGTTCGTTCTTTTCTCACCCAAGAAACCATCGTTGCGGGCCCTGGGTTGAGTCTGCTGGCCAGACTCCCCAAGACGCTCGCGGCACATGTGTTTAAAAAATTGTACACAAATACCAGGTGAGAATATTTGACATTTGATTAAGGACAGAAGATTCAGAATCTAAAACAAGCTTATCATGAGAAAATTTCTCAATATTTTATTTTCAATTTTCTTACCTTAATATGGTACAATTATTAATCTGATATCAAAAATTGTGTTGCGTTCCTAAAGGCTGTAAAATAATATGCATATAATAATTATCGATATTGTTGTAGGGTATGATTGCTGAATATATAATATCCTTGTTTCAAGTTTCACATTAAATATTAATATAGGTATTTTTAATTCACGTTCTTATAGGTAAGTGTTTTCAAAACTCCCTGGAGGCAGCACTCTTCTTTTTTACTGATATGAGCCAAATGTGAGACAGTTGAAGTTTATTGAAATTCATTCCCTCAAGATCTTTTATTTTAGTTTTAAAGTAACCCAGTAGTAATTATTTTACTCTCAACCATTTTTCTAATTTCAAATATAACTTGGGTGCTAATAGTTTATTATGTGAATTTTTCACATAAATTTATGTTACATAGTTCATATTATGAAATTATAAAGATAAACATCATGGAAGGAATGATATAATTAATTGAAAAATAAAAAGCAAACTATAAGGCAATCATAGTTTTTGCTGGGAAAATTATACTAAGTAATAATAAATTATACACCTGCATTTGATAAATAAAATTTTTCCTAAAGTAACTGTATTAACCAAATCAATTATGTTTGCAATTTTATGTTCTAGACTTAAATAAACCAGATCCACATATTTCAAGCTTCCTTTTATTTTATGCCAATAATTTAGTTATCCAGACCCTATAGAAGCAAGGATGGAATAATCAACCCCAACCTAACTTGAAAAAAATAGTTGGGTGTTAAAATGCCCACATCTCATATCAGAATTGATACCCAACTGTGCTCCTGACTCTAGCTTCCTGGTAATGCAGACCAAAGAAGCATTGGTGATGGCTGAATTAACTGGGTAATGGCAATCTACACTGGAGACTTGAATTGAATTTCCAGCTCTGTTTTGCCCCCCAGCCATTACATAGCACTTTTGTTTTCCCTCTCTCTTTCTCTCACACTCCTCTCTCATCTTTATTTAATCATGTGAATCTGTGTATTATAAATTTCTATGAAGAGTTAACACAATAAATTGTTAATCCCTAAGATATATTGTTGTATTAGGCATTAGTATTGAAGGTAGAGCCATACTCAGCCCCACATTTTCACAGAGGATGTTGGCTCACCAGAGGTTTCTTACCTGTTAGATGTTTTGAGAAAATACTTCTGATACACACAAAAATCCTTTGTAAAGGCATACAAAATAACATGATGCTTGAAGGGAAGGCGTTTGGTCTAGTTAGTGGTTGAGCTGCCAATTGGGTTGTCTAGATCCAATATCAGAAAGCATGGTTTCAAATTCTAAGTCTACTTTTGATTCTAGCTTCCTGCTAACATGCATCTCAGCAGGCAGCAGGTGATGACTCCAGTACTTGAGTTCCTGCCACAAATATGGGATATTAGGACTAAGCTATGGAATACAGTTTCTACTTGGAACAGTTCTGGCTATTGTGGATATTTAGAAGAAAGAACCAGCAGATAGAGGATCCCTGTCTTTCTACCTGTATCTCTGCATCTCTAATTTTCAAATAAATATCAGTAAATGAATATTTGGTAAAAATAACCTGCCTGAAGATAATAATACATGTAACAATAAATTAGCTGTGTTGTTGGGTAGTGATCATGTTTTATGTTGTAAAATACACTGAAAAGTACATTGAGCTCATTCCTGATTATGTTTTTTCTGTTTGTGCTACAAGAAAAATCATACATATTAGAGAAATAATCAATTTACAGAATAAGCATGGTGGAACAGAGTGATAAGCCACTGGCTGTGTGGCCAGCACCCCGTAATCAAAATGCCAGTTCTAGTTCTAGCTGCTCTGCTTCTGATTCACCTTCCTGCTAATGCACCTGGAAAAGAAGTGGAAGATGGCCCAAGGGACTGGATCCTTACCACCCACATGGGAGACTTGAATGGGGTGCCATTCTCCTGGTTTAATGATGGCTCAGTCTTGGCCACTGCAGCCATTTGTTGAGTGAAGCAGCAGAAGGAAGATCTCTTTCTCTGTCTGTCTCTCTGTCTCTGTCTCTTTCTTTCTCTCTCTGTCACTCTACCTTTCAAATAAATAAAATTTAAAAAAAGAAATGTAGGTGTTATTTAAATTCAACGTGCAACAACTTCTATGTATATATAGACATATATATATAACTTTGGTTTTGTACATATATATTCATATTTTATGTATCATTTAAGTACAATAAACCTTTAAATATAAACAAAAATGTTTCTCTGAATTCTAATAGAAACATTAGTCATTCTGAAAGATAATAAAAATGGTCATCACTAATATACTTCCTCTTTTTTCATTGTTCTTGAAAGAAATAATGAATATTCTAATGGTATTCCTTTCTTTGTCACTGACCATCCTGTTTCTTAGCATTCTAACAAAAATTGTTGTTCATGTCTATAATTCATTGCAACAATCTCCCACTACATTTTTTATGTCTTTGATGTGAGATTGAAAATTAAGGAATGAGATAAAATAATCTCTTCATGATATGAGTAGTGTCATTGAATCAATTTCTTTTATAAAGTGTTTCTTGAGCACAATTTCAATGACATTTTCATTATTCATATTGGTTGAACCTATAGGCCTGTTAAATGTGACACATTATTAATGTTAATAAGACAAAAACACAATGTCTTCAGAAGATTGAACTGAGTTTCAAGCAGAGATAGCCAACAGTGCTATTCTTTCTCAATACATGGTAATTACCATTTCTCATTGGTGAAAAGAGCTAATTAAATATCATTAGGGATATTTTTAAATAAATGTAAGGACTGCAACAAATCATGAAGGAATCAAGGCAAGATAAGAAGTTCTGAAAAACTAATTCTGGCAAATTGAAAGATTGGACATTAGAGTTTTTGATGAAATGTCATCTTTGTGTCTGTTGGAAACAGAAAATAAATTCAGTAAGAAAACACATCACAATTTCTGATTCCAAATGTTATTTGAATGTGCCTAAATATCTTGCATATCTGAACCCTGGATGCCATTCTTAATGACTTATACTTGTAGTGGTATTTAGTAGGTATGCACATGTAGAAGAAACTAACTGATGGTGGAATCTGACAAACATTTTTTTATCCACCAAATTAAATATGTAAAATGGCTGAGTTACAAAATTTCAGCACTTTTTTGTGTAATTTAATAAATATTATTTATTAAAAGAATAATTTGACATTATGTAAGATCTGTAATAACTGAGTTTATAACTTGATCATTGATAAAATTGGTTAAGATATTACATTTGAGAAGTATTGCTGTAAGGAATTTAACCAAGAATATTAAAATAATATCATAAAGTATAATTGAATAGGTGGAACTCTGAAGAGCTACTATCACATAGATAATAGTTTGCTCTATCAATAAATAAAATTTATTTGCTTTATATTTAAATCAAGTAAGTGGATGAAAAGTAGATCACTATATTTAAAATAATTCTAGCACTCTAGTAAGTAAATTTGGGGAATTTTTATTTATGTAATCCCCAAATTAAGAGTTACAATGCATAGAAAAATATATAACAAATATCAAAATCTCCTTTGTTAAAATATTTTCAAAATTGCTGTTGCTTTTATGGCACTTAATACTTGTTTTTATTAGCAAAATTTGTTGTCAGTAGAAGACACTTTGGGAAGAAATATATTGGCTTCCTAATTATGGAACATAAAAGTGGATAATTCATTAAAAATATATATTTATTTTGATCTTTCAAACAATAAGACAATCTTCCTTAATTACGAGCTTTTGTTTATGTGCTTATACATGTTACAAATTGAATCAGCTCAATACATTAGTTTACACAATAAAGGTAAGCCACCCAAAACATTCCAATTCAGCATATTACTTATTTTAAAAGGTATTTGATACATGGTTTCTTACCTTATTTTCCATTGTTTCTTAAAATGCCATCCCATTCCATCTTCAAGACTTCAAGACTGGAAATGGCTTCCAAAGGGTAGTAAACATCTTTATTTCCAATATCATATGCTGGTTAAAATGAAAATACATTTCACCTTAATTATTTCCCTCCCTATAATTAGCAGCTAATCTTATCCACACATAGCTGCAGGCTCAGAACCAGTAAATACTTGAATGTCTGAATGATTGGGGAACTTTACTTTCTGATAATTACAAGATATAATTACTTTGATGCTTTCAAAGACCTTTCAGTGATTAAGAAAGCTTTTCTAATTCAGGCATAACATTTGTATTACTAATAAACTAAAATGTCGTATCCTTGAATATTTCACAAATCTGAAAGAAGCACCAATTCTAAAAGTGGTATTGCAGCCTTCAGGGGAAATAATTTAGGTATTTAAAAGCTTTGCATTCTATAAAATCTGATTTCGTAAATTTTATTTTAAAAATATATAATAAATTAAGATGTATAAAGTCAATAAAATTGGCATATTTTTGAAAGATGACCTCTGGGAAATATAGAATAATTAATTTAAAAAGCATGCTTAATTTTAAAGAAAATGTTTTTATCTCCAGCAGAACTTAATACTTAAACCAACCATAAGAGGAGTATTAAGAAAATTTGTACTAAGGTAATTCACACAAGCATCTGTCAGTAGGAAATTTAATGTATTAAGATGGTAGGATTTTTATTTTCTGTGTGACAGCGAATAAGACATGGAAATTGTTGCTGAATTGTAATCTGAATATAGGAAAAGCCAGAAGTGGGGAACTCACTTTTGAAAGCTGGGGAAAAGTAAGTAATTTACTGAAATTATAATGCAGATCTACTTTTCTTTATGATGAATGCAGCCTTTTAAAAAAGTTATCACTGTCACTCCTACTAAAATGCAACAAATCAATGCCAGTGAGGCAGGATGCAGCAGAGTAAAGGCAGACATGCCAAAGAACAATTCACTTGGAGATTCTTTCCAGTAGAATCCTGAGATAAAAAATTGCCATGCATATTTTCTTAGCACTCAATAAGCATGTGTAACTCTAATCCCTATATGTGCAATAACCTCACTTGAGTTTTATTATAGAATAGTCATAGAAAGACATTGAGATACTTGAAATAAAAGTAAAGTTAAACTTTTGGTGTGAGCATTTGGTGTAGTAGTTACAACAGCACTCGGGACACCCACATCCCATGTCAGAGTGCTTGTATTCACGTCTAGGCTCTTCTCTCAATTTTATCTTTCTGATAATGCACACTCTGGGAGGCAGAAACCTATGGATCAGTTTGGTGGATCCTTGCCACTACAAAGCTACAGGGGACTTGCAGTGAGCTCCTGGTTTCTGGCTTCTAGTTATAATCTAGCCCTTTCCTAATTGTTGCAGACCTGTGGAGGAGTGAAATTACAGAAAAGATAACTGTCTTTTTTCTCTTTGTCTTTTATCTACTTTTCTTATAAATAATCTTAAGAAGAGTTTTTACAAAGACGGTACATAGGATCTCAAGGTAATTTCAATAAGAAGTTTGATTTAGTAGAATTATTATCATTTACCATT
Source organism: Oryctolagus cuniculus (assembly GCF_051225735.1). Taxonomy (NCBI): domain Eukaryota; kingdom Metazoa; phylum Chordata; class Mammalia; order Lagomorpha; family Leporidae; genus Oryctolagus; species Oryctolagus cuniculus. The sequence continues at coordinate 67,854,055 of NC_142871.1, read as the reverse complement.
TTCTTTATTTAACTAGTTTTGTATTTTAATTGTTCTATTTGTTTAAATTTCTACCAATGTCTAATGCGAGATATGTGATTATTTTAAGAAATAGATACCTGAAAAATGCTTGAAATGCTTAGTCAATATATGAAAGTCAATATCATTGTAATACATCGATCCTAAATCATCTGAAAATAAATCAGAAATCAATTATATTTCTTATAGATGCAAAGAATAAAATAACAGATCACACTTTTTTTAAAAGATCTCTTTATTTATTTGAATTTTCAGAGTTTCAGAGAAGCAGAGGCAGAGAGAGAGAGAGAGAGAGAGAGAGAGAGAGAGATGTCTTCCATCCACTGGTTCACTCTGCAGTGAGTGTACCTAAAATTGATAAAATCTCTGTAATGAAGTCTCTAAAATATTGATGAAAGAAAAGAAGACACAACAAATGAACAGTCATCCCATATTTATGTGTTAGAAGAATCAGTGCCATTGAAATGACCACAATACTCAAGCAATTAAGACATAGTGCAATATTTTTGAAAATAGTAACTATATTTTTACAGAAGTAAAAATCAAGGATACCAAATAGCCCAAAGAATTCTGAACAACAAAGAAAGCTCAAAGGATATAATACTTCTAGCATTTAAAATATATTACAAAATTACAGTAATTATAAATAGGAAGAAATAGCATGAAACAGACACATAGACCAATGAAACAAATAGAGATCTCAGAGACATCAACAGTTGAATTATCTTTGAAAAAGCTGTTGGAAACATACACTGCAAAAAGGACAATCTTTCAATCATTCATGCTGGGGAAAATAGTTATTATTTTTTTAAATCTTACATGTATTACTTATAAACACAGATTTAGAAACACAGTGATACTTCCCATTCTACCCACTCTCCCTTCCACTCACACTCCTACATTTCTTCTTCCTCCCTCTACTATCCTCACTCTTAATTTTTAAAAAGATCTACTTTCAGTAAATATCATTTTTAATAGCTGTCAATATTCCATAGTGTATCCATACCATAATTTCTTTATCCAGTCATCAGTTGATGGACATCTGGTTGATCTTAGCTATTGTGAATTGAGCTGCAATAAATATGGGGGTGCAGATCACACTTTTTTTAAAGATCTCTTTATTTGAAAAGCAGAGTATCAGAGAGGCAGAGGCGGGGGAAGAGAGAAAGAGAGAGAGAGAGAGAGAGAGAGAGAGATGTCTTCCATCCACTGGTTCACTCTCCAGATGTCTGCAATGGCTGGAGCTGTACAGCCGGGAACTTCCTCCATATCTCCCACACAGGTGTAGGGGCCCAAGGACTTGGGCCCTCTTCCACTGCATTCCAAGACCAAAGTAGTGAGCTGGATCACAAGTGGAGCAGCCAGGACACAAACTGGCTCCCATCTGTGTTGCTGGCACTGCAGATGGCAGCTTTACCCACTATACCATAGCACTGGCCCATTTCATATCCCTTGGGTAAATTGCCAGGAGAGGGACTGCTGGGTCATATGGTAGATCTATTTTCAGATGTCTGAGATATCTCCATACCGTCTTCACCATGATCAGTTTACATTCTCACCAAAAGTGTATTGAGGTACCTTTTTTACCATATCCTACTCAGCATTTGTTGTTTGTTTATTTCTGTTTGAGGGCTGTTCTAACTGGGATGAGATAAAACCTCATTGTGGTATTGATTTGCATTCCCCAGATAGCTACTGAATCTGAGCATTTTTTCATGTGTCTATTGGCCTTTTGAATTTCCTATTTTGAAAAATACCTGTTCAAGTTCATGCCCATTTCTTAACTGGATTGTTTGTTTTTTTGTTGTTGAGTTTCTTGAGCTCTATATATATTCTGGCTACTAACCCCTCATAAATTGCATAATATGCAAATATTTTCCCCAATTCTGTCAATTGCCTCTTCACTGTTCTGAGTGTTTCTTTGGCAGTACAGAAGCTTCTAAATTTTATGTAATCCCATTTGTCAGTTTTGGCTTTGACTGTGGTTCTCGGGTCTTTTCCAAGAAATCTTTGCCTATGCCAATGTCTTGTAGAATTTCTCCAATGTTCTCCTGTACTTTGATTATATCAGGTGCATATTTATGACTCTAATCCATTTTGAGTGGATTTTTGTGTAAGGTTTAGGTAGGGGTCAAGTTATATACTTCCACATGTGGAGATCCAGTTTTCCCAGAAGAATTTGTTGCATCCATGCTCCAGGGATGGATTTTAGCTCTTTTTTCAAATAAAATTTGTTTTAGATTCTTGGGTTGATTTTCGGAGTTTCTATTATGTTCCATTGATCTACATGACTACTTTTGGCAGGTACCAAGCAGTATTAATAGAACTGCCTTGTATTATGTCTTGAAATCTGGTATTCTGATGAGTCTGACTTTGTTTTTGTTGGATAAGATTCCTTTGCTGTTCAGGATCTCCAGTGTTTCCATATTCATTTTAGCATAATTTTTTCTTGATCTGAGAAGAATGTCCTTTGGAAACTCATTGAATCTATAAATTGCTTATGGTAATATGAACATTTTGATGCTATTAATTCTTCCAATCTAAGAACATGAAAGTTTGAAAATTGCATATTATGAAACTAGATCCCCATCTCTCCTCTTCCTGCCATATACAAAATCAATTAAAAATATTTTAAACACCTAAATATAGGACCTGAAAATTTGCAACTTCTTGGAGTACACAAGGGAAATTATTCAAGAAGTTGGAATATGCCAGAGATTTTTTTCAGACATCAAAAGCACAAGAATCAAACAGACAGAAAAATGAGATGTCATCAGCCTACAGTAATCCTTTATAGTAAAGGGAACAACCCATAATAGAGACAATCTACAGAATGGGATAATCTGAAAACTAGACAATTCTCAAAGGGTTAATAACTACAATGTATAAGAAACTCAAAAAAAAATAGCAAAAAAAAACTCCTAAATATGCCAATAACAAATGAACATTAGGTTACAAAGAATTTCAAAAGAAGATATAGAAACACACTGCTGTTTTATTATATAATGCTCAACATAACTAGCCACCAGGGAAATGCAGATCAAAACCATAATTTGGTGTGATTCTCCTCAGTTAAATTATTTTCAAAATATTAAAAAAAAGTGTTGGTAAGAATGTGGAGAAAAAGGAACCACTGAATACCACTGGGAAGGTAAATCATTATATTTACCATGGAAAGTAGAATGGGAATTCTTCAGAAAACTTAAAATAGTACTACTATATATGATCCAGCAGTCGCACTGCTCCCTACACATCAAAGGAAATAAAATACTCTGTTGAAGAAACATTCATTTCCCCATGTATCTTGCAGCACTATTCACAACAGCCACAAAATGGAAAACTCCCATGTTCCCATCAACTGATGAATAAAGAAAATGAAGTAATGTTGCACACACGTCCACTGGAGCATTATTCACCCCAAAATGATGAAATATTTCCATTTGTAACAACACAGGGTTTTGTTAAGTGAAATAGGCCAAGAGCAGAAAAGATAAGTACCACATGAACTCATTAATATATGAAATCTAAAAAGGCGATCTCATCGAAGGTCAGCTTGAAATGGTAGCTACCAAAGTCTGAGGGGAGTAGGAAGGCATGGAGGAACAGGAAACAGTCTTGTAAGGGGCACTAAGTTATAGTTAGATAAAAGTAAGACATTCTAGTGTTCTGTTTCACATTAGAGTGATTATGGTAATGATAATGTACACTATACATTTCTGTAAAAAGTCTACAAAGATTTTGCTTTCACAATAAAGAGAGGTTAAATATTTGGAGAGATAGATATGTTTAACCTAGTTAAACATTACATACTATATACATGTATTGAAACATCACAGTGTAATATATATATATATATACACATATATATATAGTTTTAAAACTTTAACATTACAAAAGTCAGTGATGTAATTATGCATCTCCGGCCATTGCAGCCATTTAGGGAATCTGCGGATGGAAGACCTCTCTTTCTCTCTCTCTGCCTCTCCTTCTCTCTCTGTGTGTAATTCTGACTTTCAAATAAATAAATAAATCTTTAAAAAAAGATTATGAAATTTTAACTACTTCAATTTTTAACAACAAAGAAATCTATTCATTTATTTTAATTTTTTGTTTATTTATTTATTTATTTATTTACATTTATTTAATGAATATAAATTTCCAAAGTACAGAATATGGATTACAATGGCTTCCCCCCCCCCATAACTTCCCTCCCACCCGCAACTCTCCCTTTTACCTCTCCCTCCCCCCTTCCATTCACATCAAGATTCATTTTCGATTCTCTTTATATACAGAAGATCAGTTTAGCATACATTAAGTAAAGATTTCAACAGTTTGCTCCCACACAGAAACATAAAGTGAAAAATACTGTTTGAGTACTAGTTATAGCATTAAATCTCAATGTACAGCACACTAAGGACAAAGATCCTACATGAGGAGTAAGTGCACAGTGACTCCTGTTGTTGACTTAACAAATTGACACTCTTGTTTATGGCATCAGTAATCACCCTAGGCTCTTGTCATGAGCTGCCAAGGCTATGGAAGCCCCGTGAGTTCACTGACTCTGATCATATTTAGACAAGGCCATGGTCAAAGTGGAAGTTCTCTCCTCCCTTCAGAGAAAGGTACCTCCTTCTTTGATGACCCATTGTTTCCGCTGGGATCTCACTCGCAGAGATCTTTCATTTAGTTGTTTTTTTTTTGTTTGTTTGTTTTTGTTTTTTTGTTTTTTTTTTTTTTCCAGAGTTTCTTGGCTTTCCATGCCTGAAATACTCTCATGGGCATTTCAGCCGGATCCGCATGCCTTAAGGGCTGATTCCGAGGCCAGAGTGCTGTTTAGGACATCTGCCATTCTATGGGTCTGCTGTGTATCTCACTTCCCATGTTGGATCGCTCTCCCTTTTTTATTCTATCAGCTAGTATTTGCAGACACTATTCTTGTTTATGTGATCTCTTTGGTTTCTTATATATTTTGAATATAAAACCCTTGTCATCTGAATAGCTTACAAATATTTTCTCTCTTTCTATAGGATGTTTTTTCACACTACTGATTGTTTCTTTTTTTAAAAAAAAAAAAAAGAGTATTTATTTATTTGAAAGGAAGGGTTACAGACAGAGAGAGAGAGAGAGGTCTTCCACTGCTGGTTCACTTCCCAAATGGGTACAATAGCCGGAGACAGGCTGCTCTGAATCCAGGAGCCACAACCTTCTTCTGGGTCTCCCACATTAGTGCATGGACCCCAGGTACTTGGGCCATTTTACTGCTTTCCCAGATCATTAGGAGGAAGCAGAATTGGAAGTGGAACAGCTTGGACTGAAACCCTGAGCCCAAATGGAACACCAGCACGGCAAGCAGTGGTTTTACCCACTACCCACTATGCCACTGTATCAGTCCCTACTGATTTTTTCTGTTGCAGTGCAAAATCACTTTAGTTTGAAGAAATCCTACTTGTTTAGTTTTTCTTTCATACCCTGTGTTTTGGGGGTCTGATCTAGAAAATTCTTGCCAAGGACAATATCCTAAAATATTTTCCTGTATTCTTTTAATAGCTGCTTCAGGTCTCAGTATTTTGACATTTACTGTATATTAATGAAGTTGAACTTATTTTCATTTTATTATTGTTTCTATCTCTTGACTATATTCCTGTGAAACTATAGTCTTTTTGCTTTTTATTTGCTGCATTTTTATACAGTGGAACAGGAAGTCTTGGACTGTAATGTAAAATAAAATATCTTATCTCAAAAGTAATAAATAAGATGTTAAATGTTTCAAATCCAAAATTTAAGTCTTTAATCCATGATATTTGATTTTTGCACATGAAGTAGACCTAGGTGTCTACTTACATTCCTCTGCAGTGGATATTCATTTGCTCCAGCATTACTTCTTTAAAAAGACTAATCAGGGTTTCTCCAGTGTTCTCTAATAGTTTGTCGGTGTTGGGTCATGGATTTAGATCTTTAATTCATGTTGAGTGGATTTTTGTGTAGGGTGTAAAGTAGGGGTCTTGCTTCATGCTTCTGCATGTGGAAATCCAGTTTTCCCAACACCATTTGTTGAATAGACTGTCCTTGCTCCAGGAATTGGTTTCAGATCCTTGATCAAATATAAATTGGCTGTAGATGTTTGGATTGATTTCTGGTGTTTCTATTCTGTTCCATTGGTCTATCCATCTGTTTCTGTACAAGTACCATGCTGTTTTAATAACAACTGCCCTGTAGTATGTCTTGAAATCTGGTATTGTGATGCCTCCAGCTTTGTTTTTGTTGTACAAGATTACTTTAGCTACTCGAGGTCTCCTGTGTTTCCATATGAATTTCAGCATCATTTTTTCAAGATCTGAGAAGAGGGGCGGAGCCAAGATGGCGGAATAGTGAGGGCGCGCACCCATAGTCCGGGAAAATTTAGTTTAATAAAAGGGGAGTTACGGTAGCCTCAGAAAAAAGAACCAGGAAAATATTGCAGACAAAACTCTTCTGGATCCAGTGGGCGTGAATCGGAGGACCTACTGGGAGAACAAGGTCGCCCACCGCGCGCGAAAGCCGAACCACAGGACCGAGCCGCAGGACTGAGCCGCGGAAGCCGAGCCGAGGGACGGAGCTGCGCGCAAGTGCTCGAAGGGGAGTGCAACAGCGGGGAGACTTGGGAAGTCCAGGGCTCCGAGTCCACACATCGGCGCTGGAAGGGGAGCAGACCTGCGTGGAGAGCGTGGGAGCCCACAGTTCGGGACGTCAGCGGCAGACTCAACACACCAGCGCTGGAACGCGAGGTGAGCCGAACCTCAATAACCCGAGACACCGGCAGGCAAGCGGAGAGAGGGGACTAGAGGGAACGACCCCCGGGGCGGGGGGGACTTCACCAAGCTAACTGGAAGAGAGAGAGGGGGAAAAAAAAAAAAAGGTGACTGGTACGGACACGGGTTTCTCTCTCTCCGCTCACCTCTCAAGGGCGAGCAAGACAAAGAGCAGGCGCCATCTTGGACATACGTCATAAGCAGAGCGACCTCAGGTCTGCACCGGCCCTGAGCCTAGCAGTAAAACCTGACTCTGGGTGGGGCGAATTAACAGGAGATTAGGACTTAGTAAATTTATGGTGCTACTGAACTGAGACTGTGAAAAAAGAGACGGTGGGGGAGAGAACTCACGGAATTCACGTGAGCACTCTCCAGAGACGCTACAATTCCGTAACTTTGGCAACCCAGTGGGAGACTGAAGGAGAATTTGAGCGCACTCTAAGGGCCGAACAGATTCCCTGTGTGGTCCTTGGGAAAGAGCTTCTGATCTCTGGCTCCTGTGGGTATATCATTTGCCTGCTAACTACCTCCAACTTTGTTCAGCTGTGCAGAATAACTTCCCTGTTGAATCAAAAAAAAAAGAGAGAGAGAGAGAGAGAGAGGTTTACCACGCCTAACCTGGGAGTGTCACCTTTGGCACACCAAACAGAGCTCTCAGGCCACACCCATCTCAAGCCCTAAGGCTCCATCAAAAACAGATAGTCCACTTAATCTAGAGTCATAGTATAACAAGAAAAAGCACCACAGTGAAGAAACCAAATATCTCCAATATGACAAATAACAAACGCAAAAACCAAGGTAATAAAAACAAGGAAGTCACCATGAAGCCCTCAAATGAAAAAGACACCCCAATTCAAGATTATGAGGATGATGACATAGAAGAAATGCAAGAAGCAGATCTCAAAAAATTGATAAGAACATTAAGAAGTTCTCAAAAACAAATTCTTGAACTACAGAAATCCTTAATGGACAAGATAGAAAATCTCTCTCGTGAAAATGAAATATTAAGGAGGAATCAAAATGAAACGAAACAACTAGTACAACAGGAAACTGGGATAGTGACTGAAGTGAAGAATTCAATAGATCAAATGAAAAACACAATAGAGAGCCTTACAAACAGAATGGGAGAAGCAGAAGAGAGAATATCGGACTTAGAAGACAGAGAACAGGAAAGGATACAGTCAGACCAAAGAAAGGAAGAGGAAATTAGGAATCTAAAACATATTGTCGGGAATCTTCAGGATACTATTAAAAAACCCAACATTCGGGTTCTAGGAGTTCCTGAAGGCATGGAGAGGGAGAAAGGATTAGAAGGCCTTTTTAGTGAGATATTAGCAGAAAATTTCCCAGGTTTGGAGAAGGACAGAGAAATCCTAGTACAGGAAGCTCACAGAACCCCTAATAAACACGACCAAAAGAGACCCTCACCACGGCACGTTGTAATTAAACTCTCCACAGTGAAACATAAAGAAAAGATCCTAAAATGTGCAAGAGAGAAACGTCAGATTACTCTCAGAGGATCTCCAATCAGACTCACAGCTGACTTCTCATCAGAAACTCTACAAGCTAGGAGGGAATGGCAAGATATAGCCCAGGTACTAAGAGAGAACAACTGCCAGCCCAGAATATTATATCCTGCAAAGCTATCATTTGTGAATGAAGGTGAAATAAAGACTTTTCATAACAAACAGAAATTGAAAGAATTTGTTGCCACTCGTCCAGCCCTGCAAAAGATGCTTAAAGATGTGTTACACACAGAAACAAAGAAACACGGTCATCAATATGAAAGAAGGTAAAGGAAGGAAACCAAGGAAGGAAAGCTCACAGCAAAAGATCACAGGGAATTCAAAGCATATATTAGAACTTATCTTTGGCAAGTGGCAGGGCAAAGTTACCACTTATCATTAGTCACATTGAACGTGAATGGCCTGAACTGTCCAGTTAAAAGACACCGTTTGGCTGATTGGGTTAAAAAACAAAACCCATCTATTTGCTGCCTACAAGAAACACATCTTTCCAACAAAGATCCATACAGACTGAAAGTGAAAGGCTGGAAAAAGATATACCATGCCAACAGAAATGAAAAAAGAGCAGGCGTAGCCATCTTAATATCAGACACCATAAACTTTACCACAAAAACCATTAAGAGAGACAAAGAGGGACACTACATAATGATTAAGGGATCAATTCAACAGGAAGATATAACAATTATCAATGTATATGCACCTAACTACAGGGCACCGGTTTATCTAAAAGATTTGTTAACGGACTTAAAGGGAGACTTAGACCCCAATACAATAGTACTGGGGGACTTCAATACTCCACTCTCAGAAATAGACAGATCAATAGGACAGAAGATCAACAAGGATACAGTAGATTTAAACGACACTATAGCCCAAATGGATCTAACAGATATATACAGAACTTTCAATCCTACAGCTAAAGATTATACATTCTTCTCAGCAGTACATGGAACCTTCTCTAGGATTGACCACATACTAGGCCATAAAGCAAGTCTCAGCAAATTCAAAAGAATTAGAATCATACCATGCAGCTTCTCAGACCATAAAGGAATGAAGTTGGAAATGAACAACTCAGGAATCCCTAGAGCATACGCAAACACATGGAGATTGAACAACATGCTCCTGAATGAACAATGGGTCATAGAAGAAATCAAAAGAGAAATCAAAAACTTTCTGGAAGTAAATGAGGATAACAGCACAACATACCAAAACTTATGGGACGCAGCAAAAGCAGTGTTAAGAGGAAAGTTTATATCAATAGGTGCCTACATCAAGAAATTGGAAAGGCACCAAATAGATGAGCTTTCTATTCACCTCAAGGATCTAGAAAACCTACAGCAAACCAGACCCAAATCTAGTAGGAGAAGAGAAATAATTAAAATCAGAGAAGAAATCAACAGGATTGAATCAAGAAAAACATTACAAAAAATCAGCCAAACGAGGAGCTGGTTTTTTGAAAAAATAAACAAAATTGACACCCCATTGGCCCAACTAACTAAAAAAAGAAGAGAAAAGACCCAAATCAATAAAATCAGAGATGAAAAAGGAAATGTAACAACAGACACCACAGAAATAAAAAGAATCATCAGAAATTACTACAAGGACTTGTATGCCAGCAAACAGGGAAACCTATCAGAAATGGATAGATTCCTGGACACATGCAACCTACCTAAATTGAACCAGGAAGACATCGAAAACCTAAACAGACCCATAACTGAGACAGAAATTGAAACAGTAATAAAGGCCCTCCCAACAAAGAAAAGCCCAGGACCAGATGGATTCACTGCTGAATTCTACCAGACATTTAAAGAAGAACTAACTACAATTCTTCTCAAACTATTCAGAACAATTGAAGAAGAGGGAATCCTCCCAAATTCTTTCTATGAAGCCAGCATCACCTTAATTCCTAAGCCGGGAAAAGATGCAGCACTGAAAGAGAATTACAGACCAATATCCCTGATGAACATAGATGCAAAAATCCTCAATAAAATTCTGGCCAATAGAATACAACAACACATCAGGAAAATCATCCACCCAGACCAAGTGGGATTCATCCCTGGTATGCAGGGATGGTTCAACATTCGCAAATCAATCAATGTGATTCACCACATTAACAGACTGCAGAAGAAAAACCATATGATTCTCTCAATAGATGCCGAGAAAGCATTTGATAAAATACAACACCCGTTCATGATGAAAACTCTAAGCAAACTGGGTTTGGAAGGAACATTCCTCAATACAATCAAAGCAATCTATGAAAAACCCACAGCCAACATCCTATTGAATGGGGAAAAGTTGGAAGCATTTCCACTGAGATCTGGGACCAGACAGGGATGTCCACTCTCACCACTGCTATTCAATATAGTTCTGGAGGTTCTAGCCAGAGCTATTAGGCAAGAAAAAGAAATTAAAGGGATACAAATTGGGAAGGAAGAACTCAAACTATCCCTCTTTGCAGATGACATGATTCTTTATTTAGGGGACCCAAAGAACTCTACCAAGAGACTATTGGAACTCATAGAAGAGTTTGGCAAAGTAGCAGGGTATAAAATCAATGCACAAAAATCAACAGCCTTTGTATACACAGACAATGCCATGGCTGAGGAAGAACTTCTAAGATCAATCCCATTCACAATAGCTACAAAAACAATCAAATACCTTGGAATAAACTTAACCAAGGACGTTAAAGATCTCTACGATGAAAATTACAAAACCTTAAAGAAAGAAATAGAAGAGGATACCAAGAAATGGAAAAATCTTCCATGCTCATGGATTGGAAGAATCAATATCATCAAAATGTCCATTCTCCCAAAAGCAATTTATAGATTCAATGCAATACCAATCAAGATACCGAAGACCTTCTTCTCAGATCTGGAAAAATTGGTGCTGAAATTTATATGGAGGCACAAGAGACCTCGAATAGCTAAAGCAATCTTGTACAACAAAAACAAAGCCGGAGGCATCACAATACCAGATTTCAGGACATACTACAGGGCAGTTGTAATCAAAACAGCATGGTACTGGTACAGAAACAGAAGGATAGACCAATGGAACAGAATTGAAATACCAGAAATCAACCCAAACATCTACAGCCAACTTATATTTGATCAAGGATCTAAAACTAATTCCTTGAGCAAGGACAGTCTATTCAATAAATGGTGCTGGGAAAATTGGATTTCCACGTGCAGAATCATGAAGCAAGACCCCTACCTTACACCTTACACAAAAATCCACTCAACATGGATTAAAGACCTAAATCTACGACCTGACACCATCAAGTTACTAGAGAACATTGGAGAAACCCTTCAAGATATTGGCACAGGCAAAGAGTTTCTGGAAAAGACCCGGGAGGCACAGGCAGTCAAAGCCAAAATTAACTATTGGGATTGCATCAAATTGAGAAGTTTCTGTACTGCAAAAGAAACAGTCAGGAGAGTGAAGAGACAACCGTCAGAATGGGAAAAAATATTTGCAAACTATGCAACAGATAAAGGGTTAATAACCAGAATCTACAAAGAGATCAAGAAACTCCACAAAAACAAAACCAACAACCCAATTAAGAGATGGACCAAGGACCTCAATAGACATTTTTCAAAAGAGGAAATCCAAATGGCCAACAGGCACATGAAAAAATGTTCAAGGTCATTAGCAATCAGAGAAATGCAAATCAAAACCACAATGAGGTTCCACCTCACCCCGGTTAGAATGGCTCACATTCAGAAATCTACCAACAACAGATGCTGGCGAGGATGTGGGGAAAAAGGGACACTAACCCACTGTTGGTGGGAATGCAAACTGGTCAAGCCACTATGGAAATCAGTCTGGAGATTCCTCAGAAACCTGAAGATAACCCTACCGTTCGACCCAGCCATCCCACTCCTTGGAATTTACCCAAAGGAATTTAAATTGGCAAACAAAAAAGCGGTCTGCAGCCTAATGTTTATTGCAGCACAATTCACAATAGCTAAGACCTGGAACCAACCTAAATGCCCATCAACGGTAGACTGGATAAAGAAATTATGGGATATGTACTCTTTAGAATACTATACTGCAGTAAGAAACAACGAAATCCAGTCATTTGCAACAAAATGGAGGAATCTGGAACACATCATGCTGAGTGAAATAAGCCAGTCCCAAAGGGACAAATACCATATGTTCTCCCTGATCGGTGACAACTGACTGAACACCAAAAAGGAAACTTGTTGAAGTGAAAGGGACACTATGGGAAACGGTGACTTGATCAGCATAGCCCTGACTGTTAATGAACAACTTAATACATTATCCCTCTTAGTAGTTTTTTTGTCTGTTCTACTTAATATGACTGATTTAATTCTGTAATTAATACACAGTTATTCTTAAGTGTTGAAATTTAACTGAATTGTGATCCCTGTTAAACATAAGAGTAGGAATAAGAGAGGGAAGAGATATATAATTTGGGACATGCTCAAGCTGACTTGCCCCAAATGGTAGAGTTAGAAACATACCAGGGGATTCCAATTTAATCCCATCAAGGTGGCATGTACCAATGCCATCTCACTAGTCCAAGTGATCAATTTCAGTTCGCAATTGATCATAATGAAAGGACTAAGAGTCAAAGGGAGCACATAAGCAAGTCTAGTACCTGCTAAAACTAACCGATAGAATAAATAAAGGGGAGAGTGATCCAACATGGGAAGTGAGATACTCAGCAGACTCATAGAATGGCAGATGCCCTAAATAGCACTCTGGCCTCAGAATCAGCCCTAAAGGCACTCGGATCTGGCTGAAAAGCCCATGAGAGTATTTCAGGCATGGAAAGCCAAGACACTCTGGCAAAAGATCTCTGTGAGTGAGATCTCAGTGGAAAGAACAGGTCTTCAAAGAAGGAGGTACCTTTCTCTGAAGGGAGGAGAGAACCTCCACTTTGACTATGACCTTGTCTAAACAAGATAAGAGTCGGAGAACTCAAGGGGCTTCCATAGCCTTGGAAACTCATGACTGGAGCATAGGGAGATTACTGATGCCATAGACAGGAGTGTCAATTGGTAAAGTCAACAACAGGAGTCACTGTGCACTTACTCCTCATGTAGGATCTCTGTCCTTAATGTGCTGTGCATTGAGATTTAATGCTATAACGAGTACTCAAATAATATATTTCACTTTGTGTTTCTATGGGGGTGCAAACTGTTGAAATCTTTACTTAATGCATACTAAACTGATCCTCTGTAAAAAAAAAAAAAAAAAAAAAAAGAAAAGAAAAGAAACTATCAACTCCCAACTTGACTCTCACTGGGATTAAACATGACAATAGGTCTGATCTGATTTCATCATCATTAAAAAAAATCATCTATTATTTTTCACTTTATGTTTCTGTGTGGGAGCAAACTGTTGAAAGCCTTACTTAATGTATACTAAGCTGATCTTCTGTATATTAAGATAATCGAAAATGAATCTTGATGTGAATGGAAGGGGAGAGGGAGTGGGAAAGGGGAGGGTTGTGGGTGGGAGGGACGGTATGGGGGGGAAGCCATTGTAATCCATAAATCGTACTTTGGAAATTTATATTCATTATATAAAAGTTAAAAAAAAATAAAAAATAAATAAAAAATTAAAAAAAAAAAAAAAAAACAAATAAAAAATGTTAAAAAAAAAAAAAAAAAAAAAAAAAAAAAAAAAAAAAAAAAAAAAAAAAAAAGATCTGAGAAGAAGGTCTTTGGTATCTTGATTGGTATTGCATTGAATTTATAAATTGCTTTTGGGAGAATGGACATTTTGATGATATTGATTCTTCCAATCCATGAGCATGGAAGATTTTTCCATTTCTTGGTATCCTCTTCTATTTCTTTCTTTAAGGTTTTGTAATTTTCATCGTAGAGATCTTTAACGTCTTTGGTTAAGTTTATTCCAAGGTATTTGATTGTTTTTTAGCTATTGTGAATGGGATTCATCTTAGAAGTTCTTTCTCAGCAGTGGCATTGCCTGTGTATACAAAAGCTGTTGATTTTTGTGCATTGATTTTATACCGTGCTACTTTGCCAAACTCTTCGAAGAGTTCCAATAGTCTCTGAGTAGAGTTCTTTGGATCCCCTAAATAAAGAATCATATTATCTGCAAAGAGGGATAGTTTGACTTCTTCCTTCCCAATTTGTATCCCTTTAATTTTTTTTTCTTGCCTAATGGCTCTGGCTAAAAATTCCAGAACTATATTTAATAGCAGTGGTGAGAGTGGGCATCCCTGTCTGGTACCAGATCTCAGTGGAAATGCTTCCTACTTTTCCCCATTCAATAGGATGCTGGCCATGGTTTTTCATAGATTGCTTTGATTATATTGAGGAATGTTCCTTCTGTACCCAAGTTGCTTAGAGTTTTCATCATGAAAGGGTGTTATATTTTATAGAATGCTTTCTCTGCATCTATTGTGATAATCAAATGGTTTTTCTTCTGCAGATTCCAAATACGGTGTATCATATTGATATAGTCACAGGCAAAGTCTTCTTGGAAAAGACCCCGGAGCACAGTTAAAGCCAAAATTAATAATTGGGACCACATCAAATTGAAAAGTTTCTGCACTGCAAAAGAAACAGTCAGGAAACTGAAGAGCAACTGACAGAATGGGAAAGAATATTTGCAAACTTTGCAACAGATAAAGGATTAATAACAAGAATCTACAAAGAGATCAAGAAACTCCACAACAACAAAACAGACAACCCACGTAAGAGATGGGCCAAGGAATTCAATGGGTATTTTTCAAAAGAGGAAATCCAAATGGCCAACAGAAATATGAAAAAATGTTCAGGATCACTAGCACTCAGGGAAATGCAAATCAAATCCACATGAGGTTTCACCTCACCCTGGTTAGAATGGCTCACATTCAGAAATCTACCAACAATAGATGCTGGAGAGGATGTGGGGAAAAAGGGACACTAAACCACTGTTGGTGGGAATGCAAACTCTGAATGCATTTGGAGATTCCTTAGAAGCCTGAATATAACCCTACCATACAACCCAGCCATCCCACTCCTTGGAATTTACCCAAAGGAAATTAAATTGGCAAACAAAAAACTGTCTGCACATTAATGTTTATTGCAGCTCAATTCACAAGAGCTTAGACCTGAAATCAACCTAAATGCTCATCAACAGTAGACTGGATAAAGAAATTATGAGATATGTACTCTATAGTACAATGAAAAAAAATGAAATCCGTTCATTTGCAACAAAATGGAGGAATCTGGAAAACATGATGCTGAGTGAATTAAGCCAGTCACAAATGGACAAATATCATATGTTCTCTTTGATTGGTGACAACTAACCAAGCACCAAAAAGGAAACCTGTTGAAGCGAAATGGACACTATGAGAAACAGTGACTTGATCAGCCCTTGATAAAGACTTAATACTTTATCCCTTTTAGTATTTTTTTATCTATTTAATACTGTCGATGTAGAACTTAATGCTTTATCCCTTTTAGTATTTTTTTTGTTCTACTTAATACTATTGGTTGAAATCTTTAACACACAATTATTCTTAGGTGTTCAAATTTAAATGAAAAGTGATCTCTGTTAAATATAAGAGTAAGAATAGGAGAGGGAGGAGATGTAGAGTTTGGCACATGCTCAATCGGACTAGCCCCAAATGGTAGAGTTAGAAACGTGCCAGGGTATTCCAATTCAATCCCATCAAGGTGGCATGTACCAATGCCATGTCACTATTCAAAGTGATCAGTTGTAATTCACAATTGATCATAATGATAGGATTAAGAATCAAAGGGATCACATAAACAAGACTAGTGTCTGCTAATAGTAACTGGAAGAATTAAAATGGGAGAGAATGATCCAACGTTGGAAATGGGATACACCACAGACTCATAGAATGGCACATGTCCTAAACAGCACTCTGGCCTCAGAATCAGCCCCTAAGGAATTTGGATCTGGCTGAAGAGCCCTTGAGAGTATTTTAGGCATGGAAAGGCAAGACACTCTGGCAAAAAAAAAAAAAAAAAATCTCTGTGAGTGAGATCCCAATAGAAAGAACGGGCCATCAAAGAAGGAGCTACTTTTTCTGAAGGGAGGACAGAACTTACACTTTGACTATGATCTTGTCTAAAAAGCATCAGAGTTGGTAAATGAAAGAGGCTTCCATAGCCTTGGAAACTCATGACAACAGCCTAGGGTGATTACTGATGCCATAAACAAGAGTGTTAATTGTTAAGTCAACAACAGGAGTCACTGTGCACTTACCCCCCTTGTAAGATCTCTGTCCTTAATGTGTTGTCCAATGTGAATTAATGCTATAACTAGTACTCAGACAGTACTTTACACTTTGTGTTTCTGTGTGGGTGCAAACTGTTGAAAGTTTTACTTAATATATACTAAATTGATCTTCTGCATATAAAGATAATTGGAAATGAATCTTGATGTGAATGGAATGTGAGAGGGAGCAGGAGGTGGGAGGGTTGCAGGTGGGAGGGAAGTTTTGGCAGGGGGAGAATCCACTGTAATCTAAAAGCTGTACTTTGGAAATTTATATTTATTAAATAATAGTTAAAAAAGACTATAAATTCTCCAATGAATGTTCTTAGCACCTCTATAAAAAATAAGTTTGCTGTGGATGTGTTGGTTTACTTCTTGTGTTTATATTTTGTTCCATCGGTCTATGGATCCTTTTTTACACCAGTATTATGCTGTTTTAATTATTGTAGGTTGGCAATGGAATTTAAACTCAAGAAGTGTGATCCACTTTTTGCTCAAGACTAAGTTGAATGTTTGGGATATTATCTGTTTCCACACAAATTTTCCAGTACTTTTCATAATTCTGTGAAAATTGTCATTGGGATTTTAAAGAGATTGCATTAAATCTGTCAACTGATTTGAGAGCATGCAGTTTAATTACATTGACTTTCTGATTCATGAACACAGGATGTCTCCATTTCTTTGTGTCCTCTTTAATTTCCTTTAGCAATTAGCGATAGAGTTAATTTTAGAGTTTTTTACTTATTTTTGAATTTAGTCTCAGGTATTTTATTTGATCTTATTTTGTAGTTATTGACAACCAGATTGTGGTCTTGGTTTCTTTTCCAGATGAATCACTGTTTCTATATAAACATGCTCATGATTTTTATACATCCTTCAATTTTCCAGATTTATATAATGCCCTAATACCTTTTTAGTGCAGTCTCTGTGGCTTTCTATTTTATCTGCAAACAATGACAAGTTGACTGCATCCTTTATAATTTGAGTGTCTTTTATTTCTTTCTCTTAACTAATTGCTGTAGCTAGAAGTTTCAGTATTATGCTGAAGGGAAGTGGTGAAACTGGAATCTTTGTCTTGATCTAGATATTAGAGTGAAGGCTTTCAGCATTTACTCAGTATGATGTCAGCTGTTGGATTATTATAGATGGACTTGAATTACTGAAGGATGTTCCTTCTATATTTAATTTGTTAAGTTTTTACCATGAAAGTATTTTGAATTTTATCAAGTCTCTTCTGCCTCTAATGAGATGATTTTATCCTCTTGCCTTGTTTTGCCGTATGGTGACTTTTAGCTTTTATATCACATATGAATGAGGGAATGTGTTGTGATCTTGACATTAAAACACTTTAAAGAAGCAATCATATCCTATTTTATCATTCATCATAAACTTCCTCTGTTAAATATCAGTGAAAATTAACAATGAAAGATAATTTAAAGTTCAAATAAATTAGTCTTTGATATAATTTTTAGTATATTTTGGTATTTTTTTCTGACAACTACTGAGTTATAAAAATCCAAGTCGCAATAAAGGCATTATGATTCCTGGAAAATCAAAGAGTCCTCTACAATTTCCTTACTACCAATTACAAAGAAAGTTCACAAGGAAAAACTAGGTGAAATCATTCAGAACATGGTTTACACTTAACTTGTGACAAAAGTTTATATTAATCTGTTAGAAAAGAAACATCAAGGAATACAGAAAAGGACATTCAGAATGTTGCTCTGAGACAATTCTTTGAATGGTTCAAATCACATTACCTAAAAATTTCATCATGGATGATTAGTTTTGTGGTAGACAGATACTTGTAATTAATATTCTCACCTCAGCTACCCTAAAATTAATTTTCAAGAAGATGGGGATGGCTATTCTCTTAGCAAAATTAATATTTTAGGGATGCCACCCCGGGATCTTCATTATCATTATTATTACTATTCTGATACTCTGTAAGAATTACTTAGTAAGTGTAAGTTTTCAAGAAGTGAGCAAGCAGTGATTCACTTTTAGTATACACAACAAATTAAAAACTCAAATTATATCACGGAGTTAAGAAAATAAGATAAATCATGCATGCAGTTGTTATACAGATTTTGAAAATGAAGTGAAATAATACAACTAAACATTTATCAATTTCACTAAGTACAGCTATGATTAGTGTAGCTGGAATTTCTGATGAGAAATATTATTTCCAAGGACAGGCATCTGGTGAAGTGATTATGATGCCACTTAGGACAGATATTATTTCTAAATACTTGAACGATAATTGTGGCAAGTAAAACATTCAGTGAAGTAATTTTAAAAATTGATTATATTCATAAATAACAAAAGTTTTGAGAATTTTTCATAACTTTGGTTTTTGATTTTATGCATTGAATCTTTATATTTCTATACTTAGGAAAATATAATTTTAACCCTTTAAAACTGCTCTTTCTGGGATTAGTGTTTGGCACAGTGATTAAGACATCACTTGAACATCCTGCATACCATGTCGAAGTGAGTATGTTCCACTCATATGTCCACTTCCAATTCCAATCTTCCGCAAATGTGGCCCCTATGAAGCAGTAGTTTAAAACTCAAGTAGTTTAGTCTCCACCACCTGTGTGAAAATTATTGAGTTCTGGGCTCCTGGTTTTGTCCTGATCCAGCACCAGCAGTTGTGGGCAGTTGGGAAGTGAACCAACTGAAGGAAATTCTCTCTCTCTCTCTTTTCTCTCACTCTCTCCCTCTTTCTCATTCACATAAATAATATTTCAAACTGCTCTCTGCTATTTAACAAAGACAATCTCATTTTTCCTATTGAAATTTAAGTAATGAGAATGTAACCTTGAGGGGGCCAGCACTGTAGAACAGCGAGTTAAAGCCCTGGCTTGAAGCACTGGCATCCCATGTGGACGCTAGTTCTAGTCCCAGCTGCTCCTCTTCCGATCCAGCTCTCTGGTATGGGATGGGATAGCAGTAGAAGATGGCCCAAGTCCTTGGGCCCCTGCACCCCCATAGAAGACCTGGAAGAAGCTCCTGGCTCCTGGCTTCAGATAGGCACAGCTCCGGCTGTTGTGGCCATCTGGGGAGTGAACCAGCAGATGGAAGACCTCTCTCTCTATCTCTACCTCTCTCTGTAACTCTATCCTTAAAATAAATAAAATAAATATTTTAAAAAAGAGAATGTGTCGTTGAAAGCTGTTGCATTAATGTATCTATGTAATATACATTCATGTATTGCAAAACCAATGCACTGTTCTGAAGATAAGATTTCTAGCACTTTTATTTTGCATTTCAAAAATTTAATCTATACTGTAATGCATATGTCAAAATATAGCATCTATACTCCTTATTACAACTATTTAATTGCTTATTTAATACCCAAAACTTAATTTACATTTTAATTTGGAGAAAAAAACGCTCAAAATTTTATACATGGAAATTCCATATAAACTACTTGAATTATATGCACACTTTGTACTTGAAATAGGATGTGGTAGTCCATAATATGTAACACTATGTATTTGGTAGATCAAATTGTTTAAAATCAAAACACTCTAGCTTAGTAAATGCTATCCATGTGTCTTAACTCTTTTACAAGTGAAGAGATAATGTGTTTTAGAAAGAGAGAAAAATAATTCTGATAGTTCATTTTTTAGAGCTTAGAGAGTAGAATTATGGAACACCATTGAGGGAAATATATAAAATACTGCATCAAAAAGATGATGCTAACGATGCATATTTGCATCTGGTATTGTTGTAAAATAAATTTAGATGAATAAAACAAGAATTTAGTATTTGTCATGGATTCTTTGCTTTATCTCAGCCCTAAGGAGAACTGTTCAGTTATATATTCTTACCTATTTTCTCTCCTATTTAGAATTGCTTTTCTTAGCAAACATTTCAGTAAGTTTTATGCATGAGAAAACCAAGCATGTCTGAAATTGATAAAGGTTGTGAAGAGCTATATAACAGCTAAACAGAATTTCTGTAAGTATATTTTAATGTAAATCTTATCAACCAAATGTCAGAATCACTCCAGTGATATTCATACTACTGCAACATGCTTGCTCTAGAAATGAGCAAGCTGTTCACCAGAGATTCCAACTTTAAGCAGAGGTAGAAAATGTATTTGTTTTGCGTATTTCCTGATAAACAAAGCAATTCCTTTTGTATTCCATGTTTAAATAAAGGTGGATGGTACACATCTGATAACAGTAAAGTTAGACTAGGAAGAGAAAATGCTTATAGTTATTTTTCAAAGAAAAAAAATTGCTTCTTGAAGAAGTTTATAAACAAATTTCCTTCTCATTCCTTTTGGATGCCACATTTTATCCTCTGTAATACAGATATAAAATGCATCATCCCAAATAGTGCTGTGTGTTTGTGTGTGTGTTTCCTCTTGGTTTTGTTTCTCTGCAATCCAGGTAAAAATAGAATTTTGCTTTTTGTTTCCACTAGTAATTCATAGTTTGATTATGTTGTTATTAGAGAGTGGTATTTATAATGTTCTTATTTCATTGAAATTATTCTTGCTTTCTTTGTGATCAAAATTTTCTAAATATGTTGTGGGCACTAGAGAAAGAAGACACTTTCACTTTATTTTTTTTTAAGATTTTCTTATTTATTTGAAAGTCAGAGTTATACAGAGAGAGAGGAGAGGCAAAGAGAGTGAGAGAGGTTTTTTCCATCTGCTGATTCATTTCCCATATGACCACAATGGCCAGAACTGTGCCAATCCAAAACCAGGGGCCAGGAGCTTCTTCCTGGTCTCCCATGTGGTTGCAGAGGTCCCAAGGACTTGGGCCATCCTCTACTGATCTTCCAGGCCATAACAGAGAACTTGATCAGAAGTGGAGCAGCTGGACTCGAACCAAAATCTGGAAAATGGAATTGAAAGATGTTTATTCTAAAGCAAAATTTCTCTGAGACCTAGGCCTATTTTCTAATAATATGCATTTCCCATAGACATTTTGAAGACCTATCATACAATATAGCAAACTGTTTGATTTAAATTAAAGTTGACTATATTACTCAATCTTTTTAATAGTTTCTTATGAACAACATCAATAAGATTTCTGAATAGGAAATTCCAGCATTCATTACTTGGCAAAAACATCAATTCAAGCAACTATTCACAGGCAAAAAAGTTTTTATAAGAACTAAGGATTCTAGGTAAGACCCAGACATCTGGGTCCAAGACAAAGATAAGAAAAGATGAGTCGACAACTCTAGAAGAGCAGGTTTTTTTTTTTTTTTTTTCCCATGTTATCCTTCACTTAACCATAGACCTCATGGCACAGAAGAAGATAGCCTCTAACTATGCAAAATAAAAGTAGTTGAGCACTGGACCCCCAAACCAAGCTTATCTTAAAGCCCAGACCCAGGCCCAGCAGTCCCTGACTCAGGGTGCCCCTGTGACTGGAATGCCAAGCCTCCTCTAAAGCAGTAGAGATTCAGAAATCCTAGATCCTAGGCCTGTACAGGACACTTGATCTCCAGACTACCCTTCCACCTGGCAATTCTCAGTGATCCCAGGCTCTAGACTGTTCTCTGTGCCAGACTAGCCTCAACCACTTCAGACTCTGATGTCCACAGCATCAAGACAAGCTCAGTGGCCCTGGTTTCTGGACTGTCCCCACTGCCATGAGTACAAGGCATGCTGCAGTATATATCTGACCCTCTTCTGCCTCAAACTCTATTTTCCAGTCAGTGTCATCGGACTAGACACTAGGCTGGCCTCTGTAGGTGAAGGCTGCGGGTTCTCCAAGCACAGGTTCTTCCCTGAGAACTTGAGCTCCGGGTTGATTTCTACTGATCTAGATTCCTGAGTATCAAATGTCCAGTCCTTCTCCTGCAGGCCCAGGACAAAGGCCTAACCATCAGATACTTTTTATTTATTTATTTATTTATTTTTGACAGGCAGAGTTAGTGAGAGAGAGAGAGAGAGAGAGGGAGAGAGAAAGGTCTTCCTTCCATTGGTTCACTCCCCTAAACGCCACCACTGCCGGCCCTGCCCCAATCCGAAGCCAGGTGCCAGGTGCTTCCTCCTGGTCTCCCATGCAGGTGCAGGGCCCAAGCACTTGGGCCATCCTCCACTGCCTTCCCGGGCCACAGCAGAGAGCTGGACTGGAAGAGGAGCAACCAGGACAGAATCCAACACCCCAACTGGGACTAGAACCAGGGGTGCCGGCGCCACAGGCGGAGGATTAGCCAAGTGAGCTGCGAGCCAGTCAATCAGATACTAACACCTCTCTGACCTCATAAAGTGAGTCTCCATGCACGATCTTGTTGCCTAGAATCAAGAAAAGTTTCCATGCCCATCCCAATGTTTCGTTTCAAAATCTACCACACTATAAAGTCAATCACTTGGACCTAGACTTCAGGTCAACTGCCACAGCGGCAAGCATTATGTTTACCCTAATGGACACAGGATCCAGGCCTAAAGATTCTATAATTAAATACATCTCAGTGAATCCAAACTTCAAGTCCAAATCCAGATTTAAGTAGATCCAGAGTTAGCCACCTACTAACCTGGCAACAATTCAGCCTTCTGATGGACTCTAGCATCAAGTCCACCATGTCAAATTGTTTAGAATCTCTAGATGGGAGGACTGGTAGTAAGTATTTATTTTTCAAAAGTGCAAATATTAAGACAACAAGAATCATGAAAAACCAAAATCTAACACCATCTAATGAATTATAATCTCCATGGTAGCTGACTGAGAAGAAATGCAGAAAAACAAACTCATTGACAAAGATTTCAAAATAATTACTCAGGGAAGTTCAGGGAATGTCAAGAAAACACTGAGAAACAATTCAATGAAATTAGGAAAACAATGAATGATCCAATAAAATTTAGCAATGAGATTGAAATTATTTTAAAAGAAGATATAGATAAATTTCTGCAGGTAAGAACTACCATGAATGGAGTGAAAATGCAATAGAGTATGAATGACAAGGTTGATAAAACAGAAGAAACAATTTTTTGATATTAGATAGACTAATTGATGATAAATGTTAAGAAAAAAATGAAAAGCAATGAGAAGAAATGAAAGAAGCTAATGAAGTTTGTGGGATATCATTTAAGGAGAAAATGTTGGATTTACAGAGTTTTGTGAAGTACAAGAGAACACAAACACTATAAATTTTATTCAGGGGCCTTTGTTGCAGCATCATGGGTAAATACACTGCCTGAGTCCTAGCTGCTTCACTTCTAATCCAGCCCTCTGTTAATGAACCAAGGAAAGAGCAGAGGATGGACCAAGTCCTTGGGCCCCTGCACCCATGTGGGAGACCTGGATGAAGTTCCTGGCTCATGGCGGCTTCAGGCATTGCAGCCTTTTGAGAAGTGAACCAGTAGGTGAAAGATTTGCTCGCTCTCTCTCTCTCTCTCCGTGTGTGGGTGTGTGATTCTGCATTTCAAATAAATAAAAATTTTATTTAAAGAAATAAACACTGAAATATTTTAAAATTTGGATAAAGACCTGAATATAACCCTACCATTCAACCCAGCCATCCCACTCCTTGGAATTTACCCAAAGGACATGAAATTGGCAAACAAAAAAGCAGTCTGCACATTAATGTTTATTGCAGCTCAATTCACAATAGCTAAGACCTGGAACCAACCCAAATGCCCATCAACAGTAGACTGGATAAAGAAATTATGGGACATGTACTCTATAGAATACTATACAGCAGTCAAAAATAAAGAAACCCGGTCATTTGCAACAAGATGGAGGAATTTGGAAAACATCATGCTGAGTGAATTAAGCCAGTCCCAAAGGGAAAAATATCATACGTTCTCCCTGATTGGCGACAACTAACTGAGCACCAAAGGGGAAACTTGTTGAAGTGAAATGGACACTATGAGAAACAGTGACTTGATCAGCTCTTGTCCTGTCGGTTGATGTACAATGTAATACTTTATCCATTTTAGTATTTTGTTTTGGTTCTAGTACCATTGGTTGAACTCTGTAATTAACACACAATTATTCTTAGGTGTTTAAATTTTAACTGAAAAGTGATCCCTGTTAGGAATTTGGAAAACATTATGCTGAGTGAAATAAGCCAATCCCAAAGGGACAAATACCACTTGTTCTCCTTGATAGGTGACAACTAACTGAGCATCAAAAAGGAAACCTGTTAAAGTGAAATGAACACTATGAGAAACGGTGACTTGATCAGCCCTCACCCTGACTGTTGTTAATATGTTATCCCTCTTCGTATTTTTTTTTGTTTGTTCTACTTAATACCTTTGGTTGAATACTGTAATCAATACACAATTCATGTTAAGTGCTGAAACTTAACTGAAAAGTGATCGCTGTTAAATATACGAGTGGGAATAAGAGAGGGAAGAGATGTGCAATTCGGGACATGCTCAAGCTGACTTACCTCAAACGGTAGAGTTAGAAACATACCAGGGGATTCGAATTCAATCCCATCGAGGTGGCATGTACTAATGCCATCTCACTAGTCCCAGTGATCAATTTCTGTTCACAATTGATCGTAATGATAGGACTAAGAACCAAAGGGATCACATAAACAAGAATAGTGTCTGCAAATACTAGCTGATAGAATAAAAAAGGGAGAGAATGATCCAACATGGGAAGTGAGATACACAGCAGACCCATAGAATGGCAAATGTCCTAACAGCACTCTGGCCTCAGAATCAGCCCTTAAGGCATGCAGATCTCGCTGAAAAGCCCATGAGAGTATTTCAGGTCTGGAAAGCCAAGACACTCTGGGAAAAAAAAAAAAAAGAAACACCTAAATGAAAGATCTCCATGAGTGAGATCCCAGTGGAAACAATGGGTCATCAAAGAAGGAGGTACCTTTCTCTGAAGGGAGGAGAGAACTTCCACTTTGACCATGGCCTTGTCTAAATATGATCAGAGTCAGTGAACTCACGGGGCTTCCATAGCCTTGGCAGCTCATGACAAGAGCCTAGGGTGATTACTGAGTCTATAAACAAGAGTGTCAATTTGTTAAGTCAACAACAGGAGTCACTGTGCACTTATTCCTCATGTAGGATCTTTGTCCTTAGTGTGCTGTACATTGAGATTTAATGCTATAACTAGTACTCAAACAGTATTTTTCACTTTATGTTTCTGTGTGGGAGCAAACTGTTGAAATCTTTACTTAATGTATGCTAAACTGATCTTCTGTATATAAAGAGAATCGAAAATGAATCTTGATGTGAATGGAAGGGGAGAGGGAGTTGATAAGGGGAGGGTTGCGGGTGGGAGGGACTTTATGGGGGGGAAGCCATTGTAATCCATATTCTGTACTTTGGAAATTTATATTCATTAAATAAAAGTTAAAAAAATTAAAAAAAAGATTTAAATCTGTAAGCACATTAATTACTAAGCTCCAATACAACTCATTCTAAATAAGACTGTAACATTACATACTACATAGAGTAGCATTCAGTAAGGAGACATGTTATACTCATGAAAGATATGAGCCATAATACCATAACCTGAAATGTTGAGATACAGAAAAAATAAAATCCTGAAACCTAAAATTCCAAAATTCAATCTGATAGAATAAAATCCTGAATAACAAAAATTTAAAAGCCAAGATATCTTAAACCAAAATTGCCATGGGGAAAAGACAACTATAAAAAGAAGTAGAAAGTTGAATTCTGGGGGATTGGCCATACGATAAAATAATGGTTAAGCTTCAGATTAATAATGAATTATTTGGGGCCAGCGCTGTGGCATAGCAGGTAAAGTCACTGCCTGTGGTGCCGGCATCCCTTTTGGGCGCTGGTTCAAGTCCTGACTGTTCCAGTTATGATCCAGCTCTACTATGGCCTGGGAAAGCAATGGAAGATGGACCAATTCCTTGGGCCCCGACACCCACGTGGGAAGACTTGGAGTATGCTCCAGGCTGCTGGCTTCAGGTCAGCACAGCTACGGCTATGGTGGCCAGATAAGGAGATAAGGAGTGAGCCAGCAGATGGAAGACCTCTCTCTCTCTCTCTCTCTCTCTCTCTATTTGCCTCTTCCTCTCTCTCTGTGTGACTCTGCCTTTCAAATAAATAAATAAATCTTTTAAAAATCATGCATTATTTGTCTACATGGACATTATGCCCTGATTTTGAAATTCTATGCCTTTTAAGGAATAATAGTTGCATTTGACTAAAGAAACTAGTGAATTTACTCACTAGTTAATAATCATATGGGGGTGGGCATTTGGTCTAGTAGTTCAGACACTGATTAAGATATTTGCATCTCACTTGAAATTCTTGGGATACATAATTCTTCTGACTACAGGTTCCTATAAAAGCAAACCAGTGAGATAGGCGTGATGATGAGCCAAGGAATTGGGTTTAAACCACACATGTGGGGGTTTTGGGTTGAGTTCCCAAATCATGATTTTAATTGCCAACCTGGCCAAGGTGTGGTGCAAGCATTTGGGAAACTGAACCTTTCAAGCATTTGGAAAGTGAATCAAAAGGGGATGGGATGGCATGAGATGGGATCTCTCTCCCATTCCTTCTCTCTCTCTCCATCTCCCTTTCCTCCCTCCCCCTCTTTTGATTCCCTCCCCTTCTCTCCCTTCTTCCTCTCTTCCCCCTCCCTTGCTCTCCCTCTCTGCTTAACTAATTAATTAATTTATTTTCAAAAACGCATACACACAAATCCTTATGTGGATGGTAGGATTAGAAGGCTGTTATATAATAGGGTAGCTATTCATTCACCTCTACAGCTCCTGTCATATTTGTGGTCTGTATATGATTTCATCCAGAATGAATCGCTGAGTCTCAAAAACAACACAGAAACACAGCAGAGGAGATGGGAAAATGTAACAGAGAGCGCTCATGTTGGTGTACATGAAATCACAGAAGAAGGACTAAACAAAGTGCAGTGCCACATAGAAAATGAGTGTGAATACATTCTCCAAAGAAAGCTGTCCTCTAAAAGAGAAAAAATAAGTTATTTGTAAGGATGCAAGATTTCAAATTGAAATTAATGATCAGAAAAGTTGCATGGCACTTACAAAATACCTCTATACAATTTCCCACATTCTAGCCTCCGTAGTACAAATATTGGCATGAATTAGAATTTATTTTCTCTAAGATGTCTACAAATTTTGAAGAAACTTTATACAAAAAAAGAAGAAAATACATCTTATATCCTATCACTATCTGGAGTCTCAATATATTTTCTTTTTTACAATTTTTATTTATTAATATAAGAGAACATATTTCATGAATTTCACAGGTATGATTACAGGAGATGACATCACTTTCCTCCCTCATTCCATACTCATTCCTTTCTTTAAATTCTTTTAATTTACTGTGATAACATATTTACAAGTTACTTAATAGTTTTAGATTCAAAGTCCCTCTGAACAAGGAGCTCTACAAATAAAAACAAAGACCACTGTTGCGCAGGAATACAGAGAAGGGTTATAAATAAAAAACAAATAATAACAGTTCAGTTTAATTCTTACACTTGTTTGTATTTTATTTTAACTATCACCTATCAGAGATACCATGCTATTTGTTTTGGGGGGGTTTGGCTTATTTTACTAAGCATAATTATCTCCAGGTGCATCCATTTTGTTGCAAAAGATAGAATTTCATTCTTTTTGTGGCTAGTAGTCAATCATGTATGTATACCACATTTTCTTAATCTAGTCACCAGCTGATTCCATGCTTAGCTATTGGTGAATTTAGCTGTTATAAACATTGGGGTACAGGTAACTTTCATAGGTCAATTTAATTTCCTTTAGGTAAATTACTAGGAGTGGCATGACTGTGTCATATGGGACAAACATCATCAGATTTCTGAAGAATCTCCAGACTGTCTTTCATAATGGTTATAAGTATACATTCCCACCAACTGTGGTGAACTCACAGTGCAGGAAAATCACAGACTATGCATTCCACAGTTTAAGTGCTGAGCTCTCTGCAAGATCCCTACCCTGTGTTCAGGCAGTTCTGAGACTCAGGAATTGGGTGATTTCTCCAAGACCGAGCCACATCCCACACACTATCAGTTTCCTGGTGTATATATAGAAACATAGCAATAGGATTCCCACAGCCATAGGATGCAGACCTACATTAGTCTAGGGATACAGAGGATCCGATCTCTACCTTGGTAAGTTTCTGTCCACAGGGATAGCTGCCTATTCCCAGGGCCAACCTCCTGCATGACAGAAGACTATTGGTACTCTGCCTCAGCAAACTGAGTCTGCTGCTTTGGTCGTGACATGGGAGGGAAGCATATTCCTTCACTTCCTGTATCAAAGTGGGCACCCTGCACCCTGCCCATTCTCCAGGTGGGGCTCAAAGTCAGTGGGGACCACAGAGTTTTGTCTCAAATTCCTCCAGTGCCAGGTGGGCCTCCGCAGCCTCCAGTCACCTTGCTCTGGGAAGATAGTGTTTCCCCAACCACCTGCTAGATGCCTTAGTGGATGGGGAAGGGAAACAGCACATCCGTACTCCCTAGAGGTAGGTATGCGCCCTGACCTTGCCAGCTCTCTAAGCCCGATTCAGAGTCAGTGGGAGCACAGTGCTTTCCCTCAGACATGATCGCCAGTTGCACGCCTGCTGATGGAGACTACTCTGGCCGCACTCATGTAAGATGGAAACTCCCCCCCAGCCCCCAGCCACAAGAGTTGTCGTAGTGTCCTGCGAGCTGCTGCATGTTCGGACATTGTCTTCACAGCTCCATGGAGTCCCTTTTCTTTTCCGTATGCTTTCCACTGAAAAATTTCCTCCAGCCGTCTCCTAGAAAAGCAGTCATCTCTTGCTCTTCCTGTGTCTTCCTATGGTCCAAATATTCACAATTTTTCCATTTTCAGCCATCTTGTATCGCCTGTACTAAAATGTTTTCATAGGTGAAAATTTCTTTTTAGTTTGTCTGTTTGACTTTAGTTTTTTCAACTGTTTTAAAATTTCATCATTTTTATTCTTTTTATAGTTTCTGTGCATTTCATCTTTGAATCATTTTAAATACTGTAGGTATAAATTGTATAGAGTTCCATTTATGTTGGGCATTTTATGAAAATGATACTCAGCAAAGTACATAACCACACTGATGTCATGTGTAAACATTGTGTGTGTAACATCATTGAAACCTCCTCAATAAGTAAAGTGATGGGATCAGTGTTGTGGTGTATCAGGGAAAGCTGCTGCCTGCGATTGGACATCCCATGTTGGGCACAGATTTGTGTCCTGGCTGCTCCACTTCCAATCCAGCTCCCTGGAAAAAACAGCAGATGTCCAAGTGCTTGGATCTCTGCCACCATTATCAGAGGCTCAGAGGAAGCTCCAGGCTCCTGGCTTTGGCCTGGCCAGGCCATTGCTGTTGTGACAATCTGGGGAGTGAACTAGTGGATGGAAGACCTCTCTCTGTGTCTCCCTCTCTCTGCAGCTCTGACTTTCAAATAAATACATAAATATTTAAAAAAAATAAATGTCTTTTTGGTACATGGCATTAATGGTAGATAAAATTTTTTGGGATATTGGTTCTTTGAGGACCCATCATGTTGTTTCACTGATTTTGCCAAAAGACTGACTACCAGTCACAGGATTTCAGAAGAGTGTTGCTATAAAGCAGAATATACACAATTACAAACCATAGTGGCTTGTGTTTATACATTTTTTATTGTTGAACTCTTCAAGAATATGCTTCTTGTACTCGAGTGTTATATTTGTGCAAATATCATTCTTGTAACAGTACTTTTGGAGCTGGCACTGTGGCATAGAAAAGGTTAAGTCTCTGTTTGTACTGCCAGCATCCTATATAGGTGCTGCTGTTTAGGATGTTCCACTTCCAATCCAACTAGTTGCTAATGCACCTGGGAAGGAAGTGGAAGATGGCCCAAATGCTTGGGGCCCTGCACCCACAAGGGACACCTGGAAGAATCTCCTGGTTCTTGGCTTGGGATGGAACAGCTCTTGCCACTGAGGCCATTTGGTGAATGAACCAATGGAGGGAAGATTCTCCCAACTCTCTCTCTCTCTCTCTCTGTCTCTCCTTCCCTCTATGTATATCTGCCTTTCAAATAAATCTTTTTTTTTTTAATTTTTATTTATTTATTTTTTGACAGGCAGAGTGGACAGTGAGAGAGAGAGACAGAGAGAAAGGTCTTCCTTTGCCGTTGGTTCACCCTCCAATGGCCGCCGCGGCCGGCGCGCTGCGGCCGGCGCACCGCGCTGATCCGATGGCAGGAGCCAGGAGCCAGGTGCTTTTCCTGGTCTCCCATGGGGTGCAGGGCCCAAGCACCTGGGCCATCCTCCACTGCACTCCCTGGCCACAGCAGAGGGCTGGCCTGGAAGAGGGGCAACCGGGACAGAATCCGGCGCCCCGACCGGGACTAGAACCCGGTGTGCCGGCGCAGCTAGGCGGAGGATTAGCCTAGTGAGCCGCGGCGCCGGCCCTCAAATAAATCTTTAAAAAAACAGTGTCTCATAAAATGTTCTGCTGTGACTTCATAATTTCCTAAAATAAACCCTTTTTAATGTTTAAATGACTGCTATATAATTTATTACTATTTCTTTATTTTATAATTTTTTCAGTATTTTGCAAGCATGTAAAATTTTATATATGTATCAGTTATGATGTGATGTCTTAATAGGTGTGTAGATAATGCAGTGTCCAATCAAAGTAAACATATTTATCTTCTTAAGTATTTAGCATTATTTTAGGAAAAACATTAACAATTCTCCCTCTAGAATTCTTCAAAGAAACAGGGTAATTTCATTATTTACAATCATACTACTATACAATAAAATATCAGAAATTCCCTGTTCACGTCTAACCACATGTTAGCACCAGTTAATCAGTCGATCCTCGTCCTTCCCCCATGCTCCTCTCCCTGGCCTCTGGTAACTCCCACCATGCACTTAACTTCTGTGAGGAAAATGTGCTTAAATTGAAGAATGAGCATCATCTCATCTTTCTGTGCTTTTTTATTTCATGTGACAAAGTAACTACCTGTTCCAAGGATGTTGTTAAAGATCATCTGCTTATAGGTATGTGGACTTCTTTCTAAAGTGTGGATTCTTTTCCCCTGATGTATGTGCCTGTTTTTAGCCAATACTGTGCTGTTTTATTACTGTAGTTTTAACATATTTTATGGTCAGATGATGTGACACATCCTGGTTTTTGCTTTTTTAAAGAAATGTATTAATATATTAGATTCTCAGGGTCACTGTAAATGTATGATAATTACTACAATTTTATTTATTTCTGCTGCAATTGTTATTTTTCACATTCTGCTGATTTTGTTTTGTTCTTGTGATTCCAGGTCTTCAAGATGCACCATTAGATCAATGATTTTTAGACTTTTTTTTTTCATTGTAAGTACTTAACGCTATCAACTTCCCTCTTAATACTGTTTTTGCTCTATCTCACAGGTTTTGGTATGTTGTATTTTAATTTTCAGTTTTTTAAAGAAAGTTTTTAATTTACTTTTTATTTTCTGCAATCACCTGTTAATTATTCAGTAACATGTTGTTGAATTTCCATGCATTTGTGAATGGTCTGCTATTCTTTTTGTTTCCATTTTTCTTCCTTTGTAGTCATGAAAGGATACATGGTATGATTTCAATATTTTTAAATTTACTGAGATTTGATTTGTGGATTGTATATGATCTATGCTAGAGAATCTTATGTATACTGATGAGAAAAATGTCTATTCTGTAGCATTTGGGGGCAATGTTCTGCTAAGCCCATTTATTCTGTTAAGCCCATTTATTCGGTAGTATGGTTCAACTCAGATGTATCTACATTTGTTTTCTGTCTTGATGATCTGTCCATTGAAGATAAGGGGGTGTTGAAGTCCCCTTTATTGTTATATTGGAGTTTATCTCTCCTTTTAGGTCTAATAATATTTGCTGTATATATATATGGATGGTCTTATATTGCTGAATAT
Organism: Oryctolagus cuniculus; assembly: GCF_051225735.1. NCBI lineage: Eukaryota > Metazoa > Chordata > Mammalia > Lagomorpha > Leporidae > Oryctolagus > Oryctolagus cuniculus. Next base: position 67,821,624 of record NC_142871.1, on the reverse strand, counting down.
TTACTTATGATTGTTGTAACTTCAAGCTGAACCAATCATTTTATATGAGATGGGCCAGTTAGCTAGATTAGGATCAAGGAGCTGGAAGTCAAAAGCCACCACCCTTGCCCCTTGTAATTCTATTTTATTACTTATTGGATTCCCTGTTTCATCCAGGACCTGGAGGAAAGCCATGCAAATAACTATTCCCATTCCAATCTCATCAAAAGAGACTACAACTGGAAAACACTTTCTTGCTCTGCTGGCCAGTACTGGAGGAGGTAGTGAGTTACCCACTCACTATCTCTCCCCAGCCCTTTTCTCCTTTTGGCCCACTCCCCACCTATACACATGTTTGTGTGTTTGCTTTCTCATCTTCTCCGTTCCAAAATTTGTATTTATGAAATGAATGAAGTTTGTATGCCTTAAATTAAAGGTTTCTAGGTAAAAAAAAATAAGAAAAAAAGATTTCTTTTGTTCTGTAAAAGACATAGTTACAAAGAGAAGGACACACACACACACACACACACACAGATTGAGAGAGAGAGAGAGAGAGAGAGAGAGAGAAAGAGAGGAGAGATCTTCCATCTGTTGATTTACTCCCCAGTTGGCCACAGTGGCTAGAACTGGGCAAGGCCAAAGGCAGGAACCAGGAAGTTCATCTTGGTCCCCAACATGGGTGGAGATGACCTAGGTATCTGAACCAACGGCTGCTGCTTCTGCTTTCCCAGGTGCATTAGCAGGAAGCTTGGCCAGTAGTACTGCTGCTATGACCTGAACTGATGCCTCAGATGGGTGGCCAGCATGGTAGGCAGTGACTTAATCCATTATGCCACATGCCAATACTGCTTTCTCACCTTCTAAATCAAGTCTACTTTATATATACCAGCATTAAGAAATCTTTCTTTATGCCTCACAACTTTCTGTAATAAAAATTAAACCCCACCTCACCCACATCACTTATATGAATATGTAATATCCTTCTTTATCTCTTTTTACAGTTTCTTACTAGAGTCAGTTTTCTTTGATAGAAGGATAGCTACTGTTGAGGTTTTTAGTTTCTGTTTACCTGGTATATCTTTTTCCAGACCTTCATTTTCATTCTTGGTATATCTTGATTTGTGAAGTGAGTCTCTTGTAGGCAGCATGCAGTGGAGTCTTAGATTTTTATCTATTCAGCTAACCTAAATATTTTGGTGGGAAATTTAATTCATTTACATTAAAAGATAGCAAGGATAGATGAGAACTAACACCTGTAGTTTTGTTGATTGGTCACTGATTATATCTGCTATGTTAGTGATTTTGGTAGTGTCCCATGTTTTAATGATGTTCACTTCTAACACAGGACTGCTTCAGTATTTCTTTTAAGACTGGTCTAGGTGATAAATTATCTGAGGTTTTGCTTATCTGTGAAATAACTTAATTCTGTTCACTTATGAAGGATAGCTTCAGCAGGTACAATATTCTGGGAAATCAGCAGCAGTTGGTCCAAGTACTTAGGTCATCTTCATCCATGTTGGGGACCAAGATGAACTTCCTGGCTCCTGCCTTGATTGGGAATTTTTTTTTTTCTTTAATCCTTCGAACATATCATCCCATCCTCTTTTGCATGTGGGATTTCTGGTGAGAAGTCAGTCAGTAGGCTAATTTGCTTTACTTTAAATACAACTTGACACTTCTACTGTCTTTAGGTTTCTCTTTTTTTCCTTAAATTTTGACAATTTAGCTACAGTATACTTTGGAGAAACTGGTTTCTGACCGAATATGCTTGGGATCCTTTGAACTTCTTGTATCTGGATTTCCATGTGTCTTACAGGACCTTGGAAAATTTCAACTGTTATTTGATTTTGCAGATTCTTAATGCTTTTATATTCTCTTCTCTGTCAGAAAGTCCTATAATATGAATAGTCACTTAATAATATTCCATATTTCACATAAACTTTCTTCATTCTTTTTAATTCTTTTCTCTTTTTTGTACAGTCTGGTTATTTCGAGTCTTGTCTTTCAGATAGGAAACTCTTTCCTCCACTTGGTCTATTTTGCTGTTAGCGCTCTCAATCACATTCTTTATTTCAATAGTGAGAATTCCATCTCCAAATTTTTTATTTAGTTCTTCTTAAGGATTTCTATCCCCATAGTCAATTTTTCACTTATGTAATTCACTGATTTCTTCATATTTTAAGCTATCTGTATTCCTTTGCATCACATTCAATTTCCTTAAAGTCATTATTTTGAATTCTATCTATTCCATTTTATAGATTTCTTTCAGATCAGGATCTAATTCTGGAGACCTATTGTGGTTTTTCTTCTTCTTCTTCTTTTTTTTTTTTTTTTTTGAGATTATCATGCTATCTTTCTTCTTTGTGTTTCCTATATCCCGATATTGATATCTGTATGTCTGCTGTAATAAACAATTTTAAATTAGGTGGTTTTTTTGAAAGCACTTTATGGTTTAGATGGGATGCAAGTTATCACTGGACTTCTTGCTTTGGCTTTGGTTCTAGATGAGCCCAGAACTATAGCTTCTGAGTGATTTCTTTCACATTAATCAATCTCAACTGTGTCTATAATTGAGACAGGTGCTTAATCTGCTGAGGTTGCAAAGGGTAGAAACGTGGCTTTTAGGTGAATGTGGGCTTCATTGGGTTTATATTTTTAGTCCACAGAGAGCTTGATGTCAGTTACACTGGGGATTTTAATACCAGTGCCGTGTTCTTGGTGCTGTGGGAGACCACAGCTGCTGTCTGTTTGTCTTACTGCCAAGCCTGGTTGACAACTTGACTTGAGGCACGAATATCTGTATCTCTAGGACTGTGTGATGTGAATGGATCCTTCCTGAGATTCCACTAGGAGAATGCAGCTCGTGCTTGATCTTATAAAACCAATAGCCCTAGTTCCAGAACTAGGGAATGTGAATTGATCCATGTTCCGATACTACTGGGTGGCTACAAGTTATAAAGATTTTGTACTGTCAGGGATGGGTCCAGAAAACGGGAATGCAGTCAGGTCCTCTCTAGATCCACTGAGTAGATGCAAGTGGGTTTGAGGAAATTATGACTATTTGCTACAGTCATGGTATTGCGAGTTACAGTGGAGTCATTACCCAGATCTACCAGGTTGGGAATCAGATGATGGGGATAGCGGTAACCACCTGTCTGAAGAAGAGCAATACAGGTAGGGCCAGCCTAATACAATGAGTGAGTCCAAATTACTACAATTATACCACCAACATCAACAGCCCCCTTTCCACAAGGCACAGATGAAAGTCCCCCTATTTCTCACAAAGCATGCTGTGGTGGGGTTTGTGGCTGAATTTCCCAGCACTATGAGCAGAGAAAGTTTCTTCAGGTTGGGTCTAGATATTTCATTGGCTACTGCTGGTGCCAGCCTCAAGAAGCTGAGGCAAACACCTTGAATCATGTAAAGTAAGTGAGTGCATCCCTAGGATTAATTTTTAAAGCTCCCACTGTTGCATGATGCAGGTGTATGCCCCACCACCACCACAACACAAGTTGCCTAGACTCTGTCTCTGGCTGCTTCTGATAGCAGCAGGACAGAGAGAAGCTTTGTACAATTCCGTCTGATGGACTGTGGGGTGTGGGAGAGGAGGGAGTCACTGTGGTCTTCTCAGAGCCAAGCACTCAGACTGCAGTTAGCTCCCCTGCAGGAGTCACTGTCAGTGGGACACTGTGGAGTTTTTCAGCTGAAGCTGCCAGTGCTGGATGTCTGGCAACTTCCCTCTACCTTGACTAGGGAAGACAGTTTCTCCCAGGAGGGAGCTGGCAGTGCCACATTGCCAGCTCTAGAAGTGTAGCTGTCCTCTTTCCATGCTATCCCACAGAGTCCTCTTCTGATTTGTCACTTCTCCATTGCAGATTTCCGTCTGCCAGTGAGCTAGACATAGAGTCCTTCCTTTACTTTCTCATACGCTTCTACAGATGAAGTTAGTGTGGCTTCTGACTATTTGGCCACCTTGAGTCCCATGTTTTTTATTCTTGATCAAGATTGATTTTGCTATTTGTGCTATTTCCTCCATCCACACATTTTAGTAGTCTGTTACCTAGTTCTGTGCAAAATATCATTGGTACTTCAGCAGGAATTGCATTGTATATGGACATTTTAATGAATATAGATTCTCCCAATCTAGGAAAAGGAGTGTCTTATGTTTTTCCTAGGTATTTAGTTTTATTTGTACTGACAGGAAATGGAATTGCTTTCTTGAACTCCATTTCAAAAACTTTGCTATTGGTATATAGCAACATTATTAATTTTTGAATATTGATTCTATACCCTGAAAGTTTGATTGATTTGTATATAAGTTCAAAATGCTTTTTAAGGAAATCCATGTGGGTTTCTATATGCAATATCATGTTATCCACAAGCAGTGATAAAACAATTTGATTTCCAGTTTGAATACTCCTCATTGAAGTTTTGGTTTGCATTTCCATGAGCATTAGCAATTTGAGCAATGTTTTCATGTACATATTATATCTGTATTTCTTTTTGTATTTGTATTTAACTTGCATTTCTCCCATTTTATCACTGGAATATTTAATTTAATTATTTATTTGTTAATTTTTGCTGCTGAATTTCCTGTATTTTTCAGTTATTAACCACTTGTCAGTTGCATAATATACAAATATTCTCTCTCTTATTCTGTAAAATGTCTCTTAACTCTGTTGATCATTTCCTTTGCCATGTGGAAGCTTTTAGTTTGATAAAATCCCATTGATCTATTTTTGCTTGTGTTCCTTGTGCTTTTGATATGTGATCTAGAAAATCCTTGCAATGCCAATTTCCTGAAACATTTCCCCTTTTCCTTTTACTAGCTGCAAAGCAAGAACTTTAATCCACTTTCTGTTGATTTTTGTCCATAGGAAGAGGATATAGGAGTCTGGTTTCATTATTATTCATGTGAAAATTCAGTTTAACTAGTCCCATTTATTGAAAAATTGTCCTTTTTCCAATGTGTGCTTTTTGCAATTTTTAAAAATATTAGTTGTCTACAAATATATGGATCTGTTTCCAGAGTCTCTTTCTATTCTGTTCACTTGGTTTATATGTCTGTTGCATGCCAAAATATTGCTGTTTTAATTACTGTAGCTTTGAAATATATTTTATTTCTAAATTTGTATATAATTTTTATTTTTAAGTTTATTTGTATTTATTTAAAAACAGAGAGAGAGAGAGAGATAGTCTCCCATGTAAGTGGTAGGGACTGAAGTACCTGTGCCATCACTGCTGCCTCCAAATACACAGCAGGGTGAAGCTGCAGTCAAAAGCAGAGCCAGGGGCCGGCACCGTGGCTCACTTGGTTAATCCTCTGCCTGTGGCACCGGCATCCCGTATGGGTGCCAGTTTCTAGTCCCAGTGGCTCCTCTTCCAGTCCAGCTATCTGCTGTGGCCTGGGAGGGCAGTGGAGGATGGCCCAAGTACTTGGGTCCCTGCACCCGCATGGGAAATCAGGAGGAAGCACTTGGCACCTGGCTTCAGATTGGCAGAGCACTGGCTGCGGCAGCCATTTAGCGGGTGAACCAACGGAAGGAAGACCTTTCTCTCTGTCTCTCTCTCACTGTCTACAACTACCTGTCAAATAAAAAAAAAAAAAAAAAAAAAAAGCCGAGTCAAGAGTCAAACCCAGGCAGTATGATATGGGCATGGGCATCTTAGCATTTGTAACAAATTTCCAAACCTAATCTTTTATTTATATGTTTATATAGTTTACTTGAAATGCTGACAGATGGAAAGAAGATGTCACATCCATTGGCTCATTTCCCAAATGCATGAAATACCAAGGACTAAGCCAGAGTAAACTAGAATTTGGGCAGTTAGTCTGGTTCTTCCATAAGTGTGACAATGACCTTAATAATTAAGCTATCTCCTGCCACCTTACACATTGAGTTGGTACAGAAAACAGAGCAGGTCCAATTCCAATTCCAATATGCATTCCAATATGAGATACAGGCGTCCCAAACAGCATCATCCCCACTATGTCAAATGCCTGTCAGTATAACATACTTTAGAGTCAGATAGTACAATATATCTTGCTTTGCTCATTTTCTGAAGAATAAATTGGCAGTTTGGAATATTTATTGTTCCACATAAATTTTAGTAGCTTCTAATTCTGTTTTAAAATTGTAATTTTAGGCCAGCGCCGCGGCTCAACAGGCTAGTCCTCCCCCTAGCGGCGCCAGCACCCTGGATTCTAGTCCCGGTCCATTCTTAGTAGAATGGACATTTCAATGTATTTAATTGTTTCCGTCCATTTATCCATATTCTCTTCAGTTGTTTTCAATGATATTTATGGTCCTCTTTGTAGAGTTCTTTTAGCTCTGGTTAAATTCATTGTTTAGTGTTGTTTTTTTGTTGGAAAGAGGATTGCTTTCTTGATTTATTTTTAGGTAACTTTCTATTGGTGTGCAATAATGCGATTTATTTTTTACACTGACGTTGTATCCTATAACTTGGCTACATTCATTTATTCACCTAAGAGATTTTTTTTAAAGATTTTGTTTATTTATTTGAGAATTAGAGCTACAGAGAGAGACATCTTCCATCCACTGGTTCACTCTCCAAATTGCTGTAATGGCCAGAGTCAGGCTGATCTGAAATCAGGAGCCAGGAGCTTCCTCTGGGTTTCCCATGCAGGTAAAAGGACCCAAGCATTTAGGTCATGTTCCACTGCCATAGGCAGAGAAATGGATCAGAAGAGAAGCAGCTGGGACAAGAACTGGCAGCTATATGGGATGCCAGCACTGCAGACAGAAGCTTAGCCTACCATGCCACAGTGCCAGTCTCAGCCTAAAAGTTTTGCACTGCAGTCTTTGAGGTTTTTGCTTTATAAAATTGTGTCATCTACATACAGTGAAAATGCTTTTATCTCCTTATCAACTCTTTCTCTCTCTTGCCTGATTGCTCTGGACTCTCAGTACTGTTTTCAAAAAAAGTGGTGAAAGTGGACATCCACATCTTGTTCCAAATATAAGGGAGATTATCTTCAATATTTCCCCACTCCGTATGATGTTAGCTGTTTGCCTGATAAATGTGCCCCTTAATAGATTGAGTTACAGCCTTTACATACCTACTTTGTTCTAATTTTTAAAATAATGAGCAGATGTTGAATTTTATCAAGTGGATTTATTGATATGATAAATTGTATTTATAACCAAGGGAAACAGTAATCTAATTTTTTTAAAAAAAGAAATCTTGTTCAACTTGGTAAAAATGTTAAGCTACTTTTATGCACTCAATAAATTAAATGTTTAGTCTATGTCACTTGTGTACTATGTACTGTATAGTAAATATCACAACAGTCCTAAGGAATAATTGCTTAATTATCCTATTATCTTTGAGATAAATTAAGTATTTAATAAAACTAGACTTCAAATGTCAAAAAAATCTAAAACAATACATCTCTAATTGAAAGGAGAAAAAGAATAATTATAAAGCTACTCTAAAAAAATCACTCAAAACATGAAAACAAGCTGAGAATCAATGACCATATTTGATGAAATATGCTTAATTTAGATTATTAGGCAATATGCTTTATTTTCCACATTTTTATTTTAATTAACAATGAGGTAAGATACATAGAAAACAACGTGATGTCACTAATTAGTAAAAAGATAGTAAAGTTTGAAAACAAGATTATTAATTATTTAGCTATTTATTTTAAAAGGTATCATGGAAACCAACAAGCTACACATTTGGGTCATCCTGACAAGGACATTAACATCAAAAAATTCAATTAACATCGAAGTTATATGAACCAATTCGGTCTTTACCTACTACGCCACAGCGCTGGCCCAAGCAATTCAGTCTTTGATTCATACATTTAAATCAGCAATATCTACTTAGCAACTCATAATACATATATTTATCCTTCTCTAAGATGCTGAAAGTGTAGAAAAGAAAATTATTTCCATAACCATGTAAACAACAATCTAGAAAGTAATTTTGTCATGCAAATTATGACTAGTTCAGTAAAAGTTAATTAAAAGAATATTAATCATTTGCATTTTTAAATTGCTATCAATAATATCTCAGTCATAGTTTAATCCACAGTAATTCTTAGGTTTGTAGAATGAAATTATGTATTATATTTTAAATTCTTTAAAGATTATTTATTTCAAAGAATTACACAGAAAGAGAGAAAAAGAGAGAGAAATCTTCCATCTGTAGGTTCACTCCCTAAATGGTCACCAATGGCCAGAGTTTGGGAGGTCCGAAGCCAGAAGCCAGAAGTCAGGAGCTTCTTCAGGGTCTCATTTGTCAGTACGGGGGCATCTTCCACTGCTTTCCTATACACATGAGCAGGAAACTGGATCAAAGTGGAGCAGCCAGGACTCGAACCGGCACCCACTTGGGATCCTGGTGCTAAAGGCCGCCCACACCATCAGAGTGTCGACCCCCATTTATTTTGTTTTAAGGCAGAGACAGAGACAGAGACCCTCCATCTGCTGACTCACACCCCCAAATACTCACTACCTGCTCCATTCCAGGGTGCACATTAGCAGGAAGCTGTAATGCGGACTGGAGCCAGGACTCAAACCGAGGCACCTTGCATTGTGATGTGCACATTCCAAATCACAGCTTAAATGCTACCCTTCACATCTGCCCCGACAGGAGATTTTAAACACTGAATTTGATGCAACTTTTGACATATAAATATCATAGACATGGAAAACCACATTCATTCTTAATAAAATCTGATGAATAAGACTCCACACTTAACATTTTTAGGTGCTAATTGTGATGACCCAACAGAAGACCCAGATGCACTCCATTTATCAAAATTTTGAGTGTGTGGAAAATGATAAATGTCTATAACGATGTTCTATTTCTGCCCAAATGAATTTAGGTGCAATGAATCCCACTTCTTCACTGACAGTACATCATAGCACTGGGCAAAATATTTCAAAGATTAATAGCCTGTCAAGGAGAGCTCAAACTGATATGAATGATCTGCAAAATTATATATCCCTGTGTTTGAAATTATTTCATGCAAAAATGTGAAGAACTGCAGAGGGTACATATGATATTTTAAATGCATATAGAAAGTGTCAATATTTTATTTAAAGCTTTCATGAAGAATAATGATGGAATGTTAAAATAGAACCCTATATTCAAGTAGCATTTTAAAGATTGCAAGTGAAGTATAGCAGTTTAGGATCACCATATGACAATCTGGCATAAAGAATAAGAGAAATCTTCCAAAGAATATGACAAGCTTGCCTAGAGATTAAATGAAAATCTATCAATATGTAAAAACAAGTGAAGAGAAATATTTTTTTTGACTCTAATAGAAAGAGCTTGCTTGCGAATTTTGGAAATTAAAGTGTTGATACAAGCAGAAAAGTCTCTGAAACTGCTAAAGGACCTTGACCTAGATTTCTTGGAATTCGTGAGATTCATCTACACGCTACAGTATTTCATAAGAATGTGAAATATAGCAATAATACCATCTTTATTCACTACACTATCACAGCAGAAGAGATAGGCTCTGAATATTGTTTTTGGCTCATTCTTGTAATTTCTTTTGGAAAGCAAGAATTCGATGCTTCTGGAGGCAGTAGTAATACATACTTCTTAAGTGCTACACTAAGAAATAAATTCAATACTCCCTATACTCATGAGTTACAAAAAAGTATACCTCAAAATGAAAGAGAATTTTTTTACTTACTTATCTCCCAAAATATCTTCATTTTTCTCTTCATTTTTTCAACATCATGATTAGAACAAGTTGATCTACAGCTATTTACAATTTAAAATTCAATACTAATAAAGACAAAAAGTTACACATTTAGTTTTTTATTTTACATGAATTTGTTTGCTGATTAAATATGGCTATCTTATGTACAGAGAGAAACTTCAAGAGATGTTTGAATTCATATTCAAAACAATGTTTGTGGGATGGGAATTCTGCTGTAACAGATAATGTCAACAATTGAGACACCCATATCTCACATTGCAGTACATGGTTTGGAGTCCAGGCTACCCCATTCCCAATACGCTTTCATGCCTAAGTGCTTAGCTGCCTGCCACCCATTTAAGAAATTCAGATGAAGTTTCTGGTTGCTGGCTTTTGTCTGGTTCAGACTCTGCTGTGTGTGTGTGTGTGTGTGTGTGTGTTTAAGACAGACAGAGAGAGAGAGAGAGAGAGATCCTCTCTCTTTCAAATAAATTATAATAAACTTTTAGAAATAAACAATGTTATCTATTTGTTGAATGGATAACAAGGTCAGCATTTGAGGCTACCAGCTACAGCCTATTTTTAGAACATCATGGTATAAACCTTATAAAATAAATATAAAGATAAATTATAGAGATATATAGATGATAGAGATGATAAAATGATAGATGATAAATATACATAGTCAGAGAGAACATATATGAAAATGCAAAAAATACATTTGTATTGTACTGAAACATGTTAATAGAAATTGTAGAGGGGCCAGCATTGTGGTGTAGCAGGTAAAGGCACCCCTTGTGTTGCTAGAATCACACATGGGCGCCGGTTTGATCCTGGGTGCACCGCTTCCCATCCAGCTCCCTGCATTGTGCCTGGGACAGCAGCAGCAGATGGCTGAAGTTTGGGCCCCTTAATCCACTGGGGAGACCTGGAAGAAGAAGCTCCTGGTTCCTGGCTTTAGTCTGGCTCAGGCCGGGTTGTTGCCACCATCTGCAGAGTAAAGCACTGGATGGAAGATCTCTTTCTCTCTCTGGAGATTGTTCTCTGTAACTCTGACATTCAGATAAATAAAATCATTCTTTAAAAAAAAGAAATTGAATAATATATCTACAGCAAAGTAAAAATAGAATATTTTGAAATTGATGAGTCTGAAAATTGAAAAAAACAAATTTGTATACATGTTGAAATAGTCCAAACTAAACCACAAAAAATGAGGAAAAGTACTGGTTTCTATAGGGCTTTAAGAAGCAGCTCATAATATTTTAACCCATGCAGGGAAACTTAGCCTTTAAAACTGAAGAAATATCTTTCAATCTTGATAAGATTTCATGTATCAACATAAGGAAGTAAGAAAGCTGGAAAGAGTGTCATTTCCAGTCTTAGAGCAACAGTGAGCTTGGCAACTTTGCTTAAATCCATCATAAAGCCAAGGGAACATAATAAATCAGTCATTAATACACAGAATGGAAAGCTCTTGATGGAAAATTAAATGTGAATATCTGTTTACCTGTAATAGATTAAGCAAACCGCTTGAATGAAGAATTCAGATGGAATAACCTGGGGTGGCCTAGAGTGGGCCTTGTTATGAGTTGCCCTTGTATTCAGAACATCTATGGGTCAGCAGAGCACTGCTAGAGGTACTCAGTATTATTTTATCCTGATGCTATATTACTATATTGTCAGGAAACTAGGAAATAATTTTCCAATAAGGCATTAATAGTCATTTTATTTAGTGGGTGGTTAATTTGATGGGCAATGAATCCTTTCTTTTGTCAAAAATGTAGGACATTAAACATATTGCTTTACAATAGAATATTGTTATTAATCTCCCAGTTCTTTTCTGGTTTATTTTCCAATGTCTAATTCTGGATATTGGATATGTAAGAAAGTAGTTTTCTTCATGTGTATCTCACTTAAACCTCATTCTGTGGTCATGAGCCTTGAATATGTTGTTCCCTTATTTACATATCTTCTGTCATAGAATATTTATACAGTGAGGAATTAATTCTTGCTCTTATTAAAGACTTTACACATAAAAATGTAATAGGCAAAAAAGAATGGAAAACCGGTTCATATCATTACAAAAAATTGAGGAGAGCCAGTTTCTCTTTTCCTGAAGAAAGAATTTAATATTTTGAGATTCTTTTTTCTCTGTCTAGAAATAATTACCTTTAAGATGTTAGCAAATTACCCTACAGTTTTTTTTTTCTTTATAGCAGTTTATTTGTAATTACTGAAATTGGAAACCACTCAAATGTCCATCAACAGACGCAGTCACCTGATACAATAAACAAATTTTTCTATATCTTCCATATCCACTGCCCATCGTATACAAAATTTTAGCAATCAAAATAAATTTTTCATTGGAATAATTGTTCCTCTGATAGTAAATATGACTAGAAGCATAGGAATTATCAATTCATTCCATAAATTATTAGTGGCAAATTATTTTGGAGTTTCATCTCTGTGAAAAAACAATGATATTTAAATGGTATTTGGATGAGTCACTTGAGGTAAACAGTGTAAGGTACAGAAGATAGTAGTACAAGCCTATTTCAAGTCCCCTGCAGCCAGTATTTCACTTTTTAACATGTCTGGGCTGGACTTGTATCGCTTGCAAACAACAACTTTTAGCTGGCCTTCATTTCCCCCCTTATATTTTTAAAAGATTTCACCTGGTATGTTATTTACTTTATTTCTAATTAACACATAATAGCTGTGCATACTCATATTTATGGGGTACAGTGTGGCAATTCAGTAAATGTACATAAGACATCACTAACAATCAGAATAATTAGCATCCCTTAGTATTTAGAACTCTTATATTCTTCTCATGAAGTTATTTTGAGATATAGCATAAATTATTATCCACAGTCCCACTAAAGTGCTGCTGTCAGTGATACTAGAAACTAACACACATGAAACCTGTATTTGGGGACCTGTTTCCAACCTCCATCCCCATCCACTCTACTTTTCCAAGACCCTAATGAGCATTATTCCACTCTACTTTTGCAAGATCAATTTTTTTGGCTATCATCTAAGAGTGAGAACATAGGGTATATGCCTTTATGTGCCTGGATTATTTCACTTAGCATGCATTCCAATCCCATTAACACTGCTAGCAATTACCAGATTTCCTTCTTTTGTATGGCTGAATAATATTACACACTGAATACACATACTCCTTATCCATTTATCCACTGAGGGTTACCATCTCAGCCATTGTGAATAGTGCTACAATAAAGAGTGTAAGAATAACTTTGATAAACTTATTTCATCATCTTCAGATATATACTCAGTGATGGCATTGTAAAATATGGTTTCATTATTTTTTCTCCTTTCTGGTTTCCTTAGTGACTATATGAAATATCCATTTTAACTAAGGTAGGATGATATCTACTGTATTCAGTTTAATATAGCCCCCTTTGTCTATGTAATAGTAATAACTTCCAATCCTGAGCATGAGGTGCACTTTCATGTGTGTGAGTATAACCTATTCAATGCCTTTTACTAGTGCCTTAAATTTTTCATTGACAAAATCTTTCACTCCCATAGAAAAATTTATTCCAAAGGGTTTTTTTTTTATTTTAGCTTTTGTGAATATTTGAACATAATTACTTCTTTTATTTCATTTTGATTAAGTTTTTTTTTCATTTTCAGTTATCTTTATATACAGAAGATCAATTTTGTATATATTAAGTAAAAATTTCAACAGTTTGCACCCACACAGAAATACAAAGTATAAAGTACTGTTTGAGTACTAGTTATACCATTAATTCACATAGTACAACACATTAAGGACAGAGATCCTACATGAGGAGTAAGTGCACAATGACTCCTGTTGTTGACTTAACAATTGACACTCTTCTTTATGGTGTCAGTAATCACCCTAGGCTCTTGTCATGAGCTGCCAAGGCTATGGAAGCCTTTTGAGTTTGCCAACTACTATATTATTTAGACAAGGCCATAGTCAAAGTGGAACTTCTCTCCTCCCTTCAGAGAAAGGTACCTCCTTCTTTGATGGCCCATTCTTTCCACTGGGATCTCACTCACAGAGATCTTTCATTTAGGTCATTTTTGATTAAGTTTTTCTAAAAAATTATGTTATAGAAGCATTACTTATTTTAGGTTGATTTTTATATCATGCAATCTTATTAAATTTGCTTATCTATTCCTTTTTTTAAAAAAAAGATTTATTTATTTATTTGAAAAGCAGAGGGAAAGAGACAGAGAGAATCTTCCATCCACTGGTTCATTCCCCAGAAGTTGGGCCAGTCCAAACCTAGGAGACAGGAGCTTCTACCAGGTCTCCCTCATGGGTCACAGGTTCCCAAAGACTTGAGCCATTTTCTGCTGCTTTCCCAGGTACATTAGCAGGGAGCTGGATCAGAAATAGAGCACCTGGAACTCAAACCAGCACCCATATGGGATGCTGATGTTGTAGGCAGCAGCTTTACCTGCTATGCCACATGGCAGCCCCTGACTATTTATTCTAACAGTTTTGTGGAAAACTTTAAATAAAATAGTGTGATTTACAACCAGGGGTACTTTTAATTCCTTTCCAAATTGGAAAACCTTTATATATTTCTCTTGCTTTATGAATCTTACTAAGACTTCCATTAATATGCTGAATAAAGATGGTGATAGTGCGTATCCTTGTTTCCTTATATTTTAAGAAGAAATACTTTCAACTTTCCCACATCAGTATGATGTTGCTATGGGTTTGTCATAAATAACCTTAATTCACATGGGGAACATTCCTCTATACCTAATTTGTTGAATGAGGAATGTTGAAGTTTTTCAAATGCTTCTTTTGTCTCAAATGAGGTGATTATATGAGTTGTGACTATTATTCAATTCATGTGATCTGTTAAGTTTAATCATTTGAATATGAAGACAAACTTATATCCCTAGAATACTCCCCATTTAATAATGGTGTTAAATATTTGGGATGTGCTGTTGGATTCATATTGAAATATTCTGTCTGTAGTTTTTTGTGTTTTTTTTTTTTTGTTTGTTTTTTTTTTTTTTTTTTTTTTTTTCCTTTTGCATTGTCCTTGTCTGATTTTCGTTATTAGGGCAATGCTGGTCTCGTAGTGTAAGTTTTGGAAAAATTTCGTTCCTTCAAAATTTTTGGGATAGTTTTTAAAACGTTGGTGCTACTTTGTTAAATATTTCAAAAAACTTTAGTAATAATATAACCCAATCCTGGGCTTTACTTTGTTGGGTAACTTATTATAGATGCCATCTTATTTTTCATGTTTTCTGTTTTGTCATCCTTCAATATTGATACATTGTGTGTTAAAATGCATCCATTTCTTCTTGGTTTTCCACTTTGTTGGAATATGATTGCTTATTATACTCTATTATTAGTCTTTTCATTTTTTCTGTATAAGTAGTATACCACAAAATCTCTTTTTTTACCCTGGTTTTATTTGTGTTAATTATGTCTTTTCTCACTTTTTTCTTACTCTACCAAAAAATATATTAATTTTGTTTATATTTCAATAAAACTCATTCTGTTTTCTTGAATTTTTATATTTTTATCTATTTCATTTATTTCTGCTATGATCTTTGTTTTTTTACTTTCAACAACTTAGGGTTTGATTTGTTCTTAATTTTCTACTGTTGGACTTGCAGTATTAGCTGTTTGTTAAAAGTGTGTCTACTTTTGATATGGGAAATTATTTCTCTTAAATTGCCTCCTAGTTATGTTTTTATCATATTTTACAAATATGATTGTTGTGCTTCCAGTTTCATTTGTTGCAAGTTATTTTCAATTTTCCTTTTGAGTTCTTCAATATACTGTTTGTTAAGTAGAATGCTATTTACTTTCTTTGTATTGGTAAATTTTATAATTCTTTACTATTGATATTTAGTTTAATTTCACTGTGGTCAGAAAATATATGTGATATTTTAAATTTTATTTGTCGCTGTTGAGATTAATTTCATAGCCTACTAAATGGTCTATCTCAGATAAAATTTCATTTGCTGATGTGAAAAAATGTGTGTTCTGCATCTATTGGATGAAAAATTCTACAAATACCTGTTGGGTTACTTTGATCTGCAGTGAAGTTTGACTTCGATGTTTCTTCATTGGATTTTCATCTAGATTATCTTTCCATTGACAGAAGTGAGTATTGAATATTTAAGTGTTAATGAATTAGAGTCTATCCTTGTAAATCTAATAATACTATCTGTATTATTTAGTACTTTGATATTCTGTATGCATATATATTTACAATTGTTATTTCCTTTTTGCAATTGTTGAATGTACTTCTTAGTTATTTACAATGACCTTACTTGGCCTGTTTTATAGTTTTTGATGCAAATTCTAATTATTCTGATATGACACAGCTACCTCTGCACAATTTTGATTTCAATATTTTTATTGAGATTTTTTTTTACATTCCTTCACTTTAAGTCCATTTGTGTCTTTCCCAATGAAATGAGTTGCCAATAGGCTGTTTATTTTGAATTTTTTTTTAAAAATCTATTTAGTTAAATTATGTCTCTTTGTTGGTAAATTTCATCCGTTTGCTTTCAAGATTAATTTTGATAGAGAAGGAAATTATTCTTTTCATTTTATGCATTGTTCTCTGTTCTGTGGTATATTTCTTTGAATTTTCTTGTTTTTCTCTGTGATTTTAATACGGGCAGGAAAAAACTAGTTATATAAGTTATTTTTATCTCAGAATTAGAGTACTAGCAAAAAAGAGGCTGAAGGAAATGAGAATTTACTGCCATGAAAAGAAGAAGCAAGCCTTAGGAGCAGATTCGCATTTATACCTGAAAGGTCGTGTCCTAGTTCCACTACCTTGTTGATGATTCTTTTGTGTGGTTAAAGAAGAAATAAATGCAGAACCAAGCCATCATCTATAAACCTAGAGCCTTATCACTGCTTCATAAAGTGGTAGGGTTGGTCCCTTCCTGTTCCTACAGGGCAGCTTAGAGAAATCTTCCCCATCCTATAGCATGTTGGTTATTAGGCCCATTATGAGTTCTGGAAGGAACTTTAGAAATCCCATGCCCAGGATACCTACACCCAGCAAGAGACCCCAGGCAGGGAGAGGTGAGGAGAAAGGAGGACCTATATCTTTATTCATAAAAACTCTAGTCCATTCTGGACTGGACTCCCACTTCCTTTTTGAGATGTCCTTCTAGTCTATCACATGTATTTTTTTTATTAAATGTTATTTCAAATATTCATTTACCCTTACGTATCTACGCATAGCTGGGAGCGACTGCCCATTCCTGCTTCAGTTTGACATTTTTTTCTGTGTGATATTATTATGTTGGTATGAAATATCAACGGTTTATAATTGAATTTTTTGAAAATCTTTCAGGCGAAATAATTAGAAAGTTCAGAAAATTTTCAGATTTTGGAAGCATAATACAATGCATTTTTAAAATAATTTAATCTTCAGTGATGTTTGAAGCAGTGTTCACAGTCAAGTATACTAATATTCCACTATCAAAATGTCTTCATAGTTAGGGGGTAAAAACTATAAAGGGATATGTCAATTTGTATGAGGTTTCTTTCTTTATGGCCAAATAAGACTAAGTCAGCTAAGTTTTATGAGCATTCTAAATTTTTGTTTTGTGGACAAGATACTTTATATTAATTTGCACTTTATTTTTTTCTAAGCAAAGCATGCCTTTTTGTACTTAGGTTTCTTTGTAAATATGCTTCCTCAATTTAAAAGTTGTGCTCCTATATCCACATCTGTCCTCAAACAAGAATCAATTAACCCCCTTTTTCCTAAAAAGAGTTCAAAATTCATTTCCTTGTAAGTCTAATCCTGGTCTACAGGAAAGGCAAAAGTGAATCACAATACCTTGTGATGAGATTAAGTAATTCTCATTTATTGCACTCTATTTAGACAAAATTGTTTTCTCTCATCCAAAATTCTCACATTACAAAAGTAACACGCCTCCATAGACCCAGAATGTAAACTAATAAAAAAGGTAGTGTATTACATAATGGTTATTATGTATCTATTTATGTGGAGCATAAATTAATGTTTTATTACATAGTCCAAATAATTATATTAGAGTTTCCCAGAAAACTAACCAGTCTCAGAACGTGTAATTAATATCCTTGAAATAACACAAATAGAAAATAACAGAGATGGATATCAAGCTAAGTATTTAGAGCTACATTTCAATCTTCGTTTTAATTAAATATAGGAAAGTGTTTCAATTTGTAATATTTCTACCTATTTGCAGAGACTTTTCTAAAGACTAAAGTAATACTTAGCCAAATAGTATAATTATCTGTATAATTGAAATGTTGATATTTTCTTTTTTAAAAGAGCTCATTTAATATTATTTCAGGAATTCAAGTCAGTTCTTCATCTTACAGGGACAAAATAATGCTGACAATGAGAGTGAGCAAAAGTAAAACCAAGGTTTCAATGAGTAACAAAGACTCCTGCTAACCAGGAGAGGATCCAAGGAAGGGTTCCAGCAAGGTCTTAGACAAGGGAATTTGTATAAGGCGTGCCTAGCAATTGATCAGTCCCCCTGTAGTTTCTGTAAGTTAGGGATCTAATTTTTCCATACATTTATGTCGGGGGTCTGATTCTGGTCAGTTGAGATACATACATTTTGGGAAGTAGTCATGGTCTCTGACTAGATTATCTTACTATTGAGCTCTAGTGTGGCGGCAGAGATCCAGATTTTTTTTTCTACACATCTCGGGAAATGGTCATGTTCTCTGATCAGTTAAGAAAAGTTATCTTGCTAACCACAAACATTTGAAAGATGTTATCTCACTGACAATTTCAGAGATGTCACAGTTGAAAATGTTGCTGACAAGTTAAAAATGTATGTGGTCTGGTTTATGCTAGAACCTGGTTTCTTACTGTTAACTAAGGGAACACGACAATTCCTTATTTCAGAACCCATTATTTTCTCAGTCTATCTGCCTATTAGTCATCTGACTGACTCCTCACAATATTATAGTCACTGAAAGGCAGAGCAAACATTATTTGCAATACTACTATGGCTAAATATCTTATAAACATCTGAATCTATTATGCAGTGAAATACACATTTTGAATAAAATCCATCAAATTTAGTTCAAAGAGAACATAATATACCTATAGCTTTTCCTCCAAAATCTTAACTATAAACACCATTCCAATTCTTATAATCATTTTATCTTTTACATATGTTAAAAGTATAATAATGTTGGAACAAATGAAAATCATAGTTAATGTAAGTGTGGTACTAAGGTTTGGAAAGAGTTTGTCCCTGAGAAGTTCATGTTCTGGAAGATTGATCCCAGTGGGGTGATTTTAAATGCTGTTGAGACTTTTAACCTGGTAGGGGTTGGTTAGGTCATTCGGAGTACTGCTTTCAAAAGGAATTACTACATTTCTTACAAGACCCTGGTTAGTGCTCATGAGAGGTTGTTATAAAATAGCAAAAAGAAGTCCTACTCTCCTCCCCTTGCTCTGGCTTCCTGCCTCACCATACAATAATCTCCCTCTTGCCTGCATTCTGCCTTAATGCCAGCTACCATGCTGTGATGTCCTCAGAACCGTTCCTCAGAGCTGAGCCAAGTTCATCACTATGCTCTTGAGCCTTCAGAACTATAAGCTCTTTAAATTTTTCATTTTGTAATATATCCACCTTCAGTTACTTTGTTATAGTAACAGAAAACAAGCTAGTATACAGTGTACTAGATTACAAATATTTAAGGTTTTATTTTTAATTATTATAATTTGTTTCATGAATACCCTCCAAGTATAATTTTTTTTCTGAAATAGTGTAAATCTATGTTAGATTCAAAAATGTATCAATGATTGTAATTTTGTACATATTATTGAAAATAGAGAAACATAACATTGATCAGTTATGTCTGTTCTTTGAAGTGCTATTCAACAATTGACCTTAACATTGTTTTAGAAGGCTGATGCTGTGGCCTCACAGGTCGAGCTGCAGCCTCAGGACTAATATCCCATGTGGGCGCCAGTTCAGCTCTGGCTAGCCGCCCCACTTCAAAATCTAGCTTCCTGCTGATACATCTGGGAGAGTAGTGGAGGATGGCCCAGGTCCCTGGGCCCTTGTACCCATATGGGGAACCTGGATGAGACTCCTGGTTTACAGGCTTTGCGTCAGTCCAGCTCTGGCCATGGAGGCCAATTGGAGAGTGAATCAGTAGATGGAATATCTCTTTCAGTGTCTCTCCTTCTCTCTCACTGTAACTCTGCCTTTCAAATAGGTAAACTATTAGAAAAAAAGCATTGTTTTAAGCAATGATTTTTGTTTTACTCAATAAAGACTATTATACAAATTAACGAAAATTGTAAGCCATTACACAAATGAACAGAGGCATTTCAAAAGCTTAAAAACAGTCAAATTCAGTTTAAATTAAATTAATCAATGCCAGATAACATATCTAGTACAAATAAATATATTGGGATTAAACTGCACAGAAAATTTAAGGAAAGGAACTCTTTGATAGTACATTATCCCTAATTAAATATCTAAATTTCAGTGAAAATAAGTTTATTTCATGTTTTATATGTGAATCTAATTGTATCCATATAAATCAATGCGTATTTTTTAAAAATTTTGCAAGTAATAGAATTAGACAAAGCAAATGGAGAACCACTTTGTATGGAAGGATTATAGGTTTAATACTGACATTACTAGTTTTAAACATCAAAAAACATATAGTTGAATTTCAAAGTACAAAGTACTTTTGGTATTCATAGTTATGGAGTAGTTGAAAGTATGTTAATGGAAAACATTTTTGAAGGAGAAATCACATAATTGTAAGAGAGCTCTGAGAGAATATATTAAGGATCACTATTTTTTTTGATAGTGAATGGATGATGATTAGTGAGGATCATTTAGCATGATCCAACAGTGGATGATATAAAGTGAACATCAGGTTAGACAATCTCAACAGAGAAAATAGCTGAACGCTACACTATTAAATGTTGTAAGAATTTTCAAGATAGTTCTGGAAATAAACTCGTCATATGCCTCCTCAACCAAGAAAAAGGATAAAAAATATAATGAAACTCTCTCAATACTAATGATTAGAAAACTCCACATGCTAATGGTCACAAAGTATTTTTATTAACTGCAACGTTGATAGAGAACAGGCACCGGAGTGTGTTCTTTTAGTACTCTAATATTTGAAGTGATGTGGATTGATGGTTGCAATATGGTGCACTGCTGAAAAGCAGCAATTTAGATTTGCCTCTGTTGTTTATCATAAGAATTGATACACAGAAAACAATGTAGAATGGCAGTCCAACAGATTTACAATAAATGTTTGCCTGCTAGGCATTACAAATTTTATGTCAGTTTATGCCAATTTAACACACACATTCAAGTCTGAGTGATGTAGTTACTAGTATCCAAAGGGAGAAAAGAAACGATAAGACATGATAAGAATCACTTTGACTGTGGGTAGATATTGAACCTGAATAGATCACTGAACAGATAAATTGAAATTTAAGGAATGGAAAAATTAATTAAGTGAATTAGAAAACTAATGTAACTATTTGGCTTTTGAAAACATTAATTCAATGCCAACTTCATAGATGCTCAATTTGTGCAGTCACTCAAGAAGCTTCCAGAAAAGATCACATGGTTACTTTAAGCTTCTGCTGTTGTCATCCTGAAATTATTAATAACTTTTGAATACAATTCTTTATTTTTAAATTTTATTATATAGCTTTATTTTTATTTTATTTCAAAGGCAGAAATAGAGACAAAGAAATATCCTCCATTGCTGGCTCACTCCCCTCCTGCCTCTAAAGTCAGAGCTAGGACAGGTTGAAACCAGGAGTCCACAATTCTATAAAGGTTTTCTGTATGCCTGGCAAGGACCCTAGTACATGACCAGTCATCTGCTGCCTCTAGTGTATTCATTAGAAGAGAGTTGGATCAGAATCCTAGCAGACAAAACTCAAGACAGACACTCTTATATATGAGATGCTGGTGTCCCAAGCAGAAGCTTAACCATTGTACCGAATGCCTGCCCCCTGCCCCAGCCTTTCTTATTTTGCAATGAACCCTCTAATTATGTAGCCGGTTCTAGATTAATAAATCACCTCTACTCACTCTAAAGATGAATCTGATAAAAAGACACAATTCCAGAGAAAAAAATTCGAAAGATGACATGATTATATATATGAGAGAGTTTGACCATTTTCCTTTTTGAAATCTGACATTTCCAAGGATATATCAACAGAAGAGATTCTTGTGTAATTTAACTCAGTGACGGAAAGCAACTGACATCAATTAAAATAAAACCTTGCAGTCTGAAAATCTCTTTCACTCAGGTATCAGGAATAGTCTTTGTTATAAAACCTTTAGAACACACTCAGGAATAGTTCCTGAAAAAGCTGCAAACCCAGTTCTCTCCTCACACTTGGTGAATGGCCTTACATCAGAAATAGAGGACTTAATATAAAAGCAAAAACTGAAATAGGATGTAACCCCATGGCAATGTTGCCTGCTCCTACTAAACAACATGAAGGAGACAGAACTAAAGCAGAAGAAACATGTAGGAAAAAATCTGATCGCTTTATAGATAAATCACCCAGATGTTCTCCCTTCTTTTACTACACTCAGAGAAGTGACACTTGTGGATACGGTATGATAAAATCACGTTGGAAAGAAAAAAGAAATAAAAGAATTGCCTTGCATTAGCTGAGAAGTTGATGGAAAAAAAATAATGTGGATACATATTAAATGTGTTTCCATTGGTAAACTCATTTATACTATTAATTTAACAAGGAGATATTACCCTAAAGGTTAGAGAAGTTTTGAAATTTTTGATTGATAACTACTACAATATCAACTTTAATGTTCGGCACAATTGCAAAATTGATCTTACAGAGTCACTGAACTACTCTGTTATATGAATAGTCCACCTTCCAGATTTTACTGAAGAATAGCCAAAGACAGAATGAAAAATCTATACTCCCTGAGTTTACACAATTAAAATGTTAGAATTAGAAATGAGAACAAATGTCATTTGTCAAAATGCTAATTATTTGCTTTAGGATGCTTTTTTAAAGGAAGATAAGATTCTAGACAAAACAACCATAAAAAAAGCATAGTTTCTTTTTTTATTTTATTTATTTATTTATTTATTTATTTTTTTTTTTTGACAGGCAGATTGGACAATGAGAGAGAGAGACGGAGAGAAAGGTCTTCCTTTCTATTGGTTTACCCCCAAATGGCCGCTGCAGCTGATACGTTGCAACCGGAGCACTGTGCTGATCCAAAGCCAGTATCCAGGTGCTTCTCTTGGTCTCCCATGCGGGTGCAGGACCCAGGGTCTTTGGCCATCCTCCACTGCACTCTCAGGCCACAGCAGAGAGCTGGCCTGGAAGAGGGGCAACCAGGACAGAATCCGGAGCCCTGACAGGGACTAGAATTGGGGTGCCGGTGCCACAGGTAGAGGATAGGCCTACTGAGCCACGGTGCCGGCGCAAAAGCATAGTTTCTTTAGGAAACTATTTTTTTTTCTTTAAACAAGGGCGATAAAATAAAGGAATCTGGAAAACATCATGCTGAGTGAATTAAGCCAGTCCCAAAGGGTCACATGTAGTATGTTCTCCCTGATCAGTGACAACTAACTGAGCACCAAAAAGGTAACCTGTTGAAGTGAAATAGACACTATGAGAAACAATGACTTGATCAGCCCTTGTCCTAACTGTCGAGGAACAACTTAATACTTTATCCTTTTTAGTATTTTTTGTTCTACTTAATACTATTGGTTGAACTCTTTAATTAAAACACAATTATTCTTAGGTGTTTAAATTTAACTAAAGTGATCCCTGTTAAATATAAGAGTGGAAATAAGAGAGGGAAGAGATGTACAGTTTTGCACATGCTCAATCAGATTTGCCCCAAATGGTAGAGTTATAAACATGCCAGGGGATTCCAATTCAATCCAATCAAGGTGGCATGTACCAATGCCATCTCACTAGTCCAAGTGGTCAGTTTCAGTTTACAATTGATCATAATGATAGGATTAAGTGTCCAAGGGATCACATAACCAAGACTAGTGTCTGCTAATACTAACTGATAGAATTAACAAGCAGAGAATGATCCAACATGGGAAGCGGGATACACAGCAGACTCATAAAATGGCAATGTCCTAAACAGCACTCTGGCCTCAGAATCAGCCCTTAAGGCATTCGGCTCTGGCTCAAGAGCCCATGAGAGTATTTTAGGCATGGAAAGCCAAGATATCCTTGCATAAAAAACCAAAAAAAACAAAAACAAACAAACAAAAAAAAACCTAAATGAAATATCTCTGTGCGTAACATTTCAGCGGAAAGAATGGGCCATCAAATAAGGAGGTGCCTTTCTTTGAAGAGAGGAGAGAATTTCCACTTTGACTATGGACTTGTCTAAATAAGATCAGAGTTGGTGAACTCAAAAGGCTTCAATAGCCTCGGAAACTCGTGACAAGAGCCTCGGGTGCTTACTGATGCCATAAACAAGAGTGTCAATTGTAAAATCAACAGGAATCACTGTGCACTTACTCCCCATGTGGAATCTCTGTCCTTAATGTGTTGTACATTGTGAATTAATGCTATACATAATACTCAAACAGTACTTTACACTTTGTGTTTCTTGGTGGATGCAAACTATTGAAATCTTTACTTAGTGTTTACTAAATTGATCTGCTGTATATAAATTAATTGAAAATGAATCTTGATGTGAGTGAGATAGAAGAGATCGTGGGAGATGGGAGGGTTACGGGTGGGAGGGTGGTTATTGGGGGAAAAAGCCACTGTATTCCAAAAGCTATACTTTGAGATTTATATTTATTAAATAAAAGTTAAAAAATGACAACTTAAGGAGAAATCCTATAGGTTGAATGGAGCAAAAATTCAATAGAAACTATAAGGAGCATAGTTCATGAAATCAATCATTGAGATTCAGTAAGTTATTTAGAAGGTACATTAAATATTTTGTTCTGAAATAAATATATAAATGTCTTATGAATAAAGAACAAATAATTGGTTAAACTTGCATAGGAAATTGAAAGGGAAGCTTTTTATAGCTGTACTGTGAGATACTTAATTTCACAGCTTCATTCATGACAGCTGACAAGATACTGAGTTTAGAAATATGGAGAGTTTTCAACCAGTGGCTAATCATAATCTCTGGAGTAAGTGTAAGGAGGATATGGGGTAAATAGTTTACATAAAGAGTACATAAATGGTTGAGTACAGTAAAGAAGAGGAAGATTTCTTCCAGGTCATAGAATCCTCTGTCTGACTCGGTAAGTTAGAATACAATGTATTTTACTGACATGACATGGTATTGTATGTGGGATTTAAGGAGATTTTCCTTTAAAGATTTATTTATTTGAAAGACAGAGTGACAAAAAGAGGTAGAGAGAGAGAGAGGTCTTCCACCTGCTGGTTCACCCCCCAAAAGGCCTCAACACCAAAGATGAGCAGATCTAAAGCCAGGAGTCAGGAGTTTCTTCCGGATCTCCCATGTGGGTATAGGGAACCAGGTACTTGGGCCAACCTCCACTGCTTTCCCAGATGCATTGACTAGGGGCTGGATGTTAAGTGGAAAAGGTTGGACTCAAACCAGCAACCACATGGAATACTGATGTTGCAGGCTGGGGCTTTAACCAACTGTGCCACAGCGCCAGACTCTGAAAGACATATCTTAGTGTCAATTTTATGAGAATCTGTAAACTAGGGAACAGTCAAGTTTGTCATTACATGCTTGCTTACTTTGCATATGCAGGTGAAGAGGGGATTTGGCAAAGAATAAAATTTAATTGGGAGATGTTTCTTAATAATGAAATGAATTGGAGAAAGATAAGATCTGAAGAATGAAGTTAAAGATGTGAAGCTAGAAAAAGAAAATATAAATCAGTGTAGAGAAGAGAGCTAGAGTTACAGAATTAAAGTATGACCAAAAGTGAGAAGATGACAGGTAACCTTTTGAATAGGCATTGAAAACACTGGAATAGGAACACACCTAGAATTGATTCATTTCAAATTTCCTGACTTTTGACTATTTGGGATTTCTTGACCTTCAAATATCTTGCAAATCTGTTTTTCTGTGGTTACACACCATTTACAGTTAAAGAAAATAAGATTCTCCCTAAATACCTGGTTACACACTGACTTTTATGTCAGAAGGCAATAAAGTAAATGTGTATTTTTCTTTGGATAAGACACATAAGGTTTAAATAATAATAGAATACACTTAGAGAAAAGCAAAGAAGAGTCAATGAAAGGGATTTTTCTCAAGCATTATGAAAGAACTGTGCACTATCATAACAGAAAAGCAAAGTATATTTATATATTCAAGTATAGTTTTACTAAACTTAATAAATTTAACAATAATTTTTTCAAATGAAACATTTTGAAGATTTATAGTGAGTTTCAAGTTTAAAAAGAACAAATCCACATATTAATCTTTTGTATGTAAAATTAGAACAGAATTTTTATTTTTGTAGTCCATGTTGTATTTTGAAATGAATATATAACGCAATTACTATTTTAAAGACCCATAATCTCTTATAATGCAGGTAAATTTTCCAGTACATCTATAAGATTATTTTACTATTTTATTAGTAAATATTTAAGATCATTCTTGCTACTTGAAGAAAAAGGAAATTGAGCCAGCGCAGTGGCTCACTAGGCTAATCTTCCGCCTTGTGGCGCCGGCACACCTGGTTCTAGTCCCAGTCAGGGTGCCAGATTCTGTCCCGGTTGCCCCTCTTCCAGGCCAGCTCTCTGCTGTGGCCCGGGAGTGCAGTGGAGGATGGCCCAAGTGCTTGGGCCCTGTACCCCATCGGAGACCAGGAGAAGCACCTGGCTCCTGCCTTCTGATAGGCGCAGTGCACCGGCCGCGGCGGCCATTGGATGGTGAACCAACGGCAAAAGGAAGACCTTTCTCTCTATCTCTCTCTCTCACTGTCCACTCTGCCTTTAAAAAAAAAAAGAAAAGAAAAGAAAAAGGAAATTGCACCCCTGAATATCCATGCTATTTCAACACACTATGCTTTATTGTTACCTGAGAAATGTATTTGTTGAGGTAAGCATACAATCAAACTCAATGAAGCGTAAAAGAAGTGTGGTTACCAGAGACTGGGAGATTAAGAGAATGGTAGATGGTGCACAAAGGGTACAAATTTTCAGTTCTACAGGGATAAGATTTTTAGCTACTTTGAAATGTATTGCCAGGCATGATGAATATTATATTAATGTATTCTTCAAAATTACTAACAGAATAAGTTCTCATCACAAACACACATTATTTCCATAAATTACAGTACCTTGTAAATATAAAACCATAACTTATAAATTTAAAATTAAATTAATGGCTGGCATCGTGGCTCACTAGGCTAATCCTCCGCCTTGCAGCGCCAGCACACTGGGTTCTAGTCTTGGTCGTGGTGCCGTATTCTGTCCCGGTTGCCCCTCTTCCAGGCCAGCTCTCTGCTGTGGCTAGGGAGTGCAGTGGAGGATGGCCCAAGTGCTTGGGCCCTGAACCCCATGGGAGACCAGGAGAAGCACCTGGCTCCTGCCATCGGATCAGCGCGGTACGCCGGCCGCAGTGCGCCAGCCGCGGCGGCCATTGGAGGGTGAACCAATGGCAAAAGGAAGACCTTTCTCTGTCTCTCTCTTTCTCACTGTCCTCTCTGTCAAAAAAAATTAAACTAATAAAATTTTGCTAATACATTTTGAATACTGTATATCAAAATAAAATCAACATAAAGTACATAAAATGTCTAAAATACTGATAAATTGTTGAGTACAATGTCATCAACCATGTGCAAACCACTCAGGTTAAGAAATAGGACAGTATCAGATCAAATAGGACAGTGATCAATCACAGAGGAATTACTTGTGCCCTACCTAAAAATAACTTTGTTTTAATTGTACAACCTCACCATTACCATGAAAAATGCCAATATGTAGACTTCAAAGAAATTTCCATAAATTTCTACTTTGTTTTCTTTTGTATCTGTAGCATCTAAATATACATTCTTAAATATTACATGCTCAATATTTTTAACTTTAAAAACATACAACTAAGCAGTGTGCAGTTTGTCTCTGTTTTCTTTCCTTTTCAATATTTAATTTACTTATTTTTCTTTTTATTTACTTATTTTTATTATTTGTTATTAATATAATGGGAATAGATTTTATGTATTTCATGGGTACAATTCTAAGAAGGTAACCATAATTCCTCCTTTCTCTCAATCCATCCTCAGTACCCTTCCTTCCATCATTTTTTTTTAATTTACTTTTTGCAAAAATGTGCTTTCAATCTTCTCTATAGTCACAGGCTTAATTCACCACTGGCCATGATATTCAACAAGCAAAATGTAGGAAAATCACAGTTCCACAGAGGGAGACAAATGAGTCAAATAAACAGAGACAATCGAGAGCTCCTATATACCTGTTCAGTTCCCAAATACCTACAACAGACAAGAAGCCAGGAGGTAGAAATGTAATCTTTGTCTCCAACATGAGTGGCAGCATCCAATTGCTTAGGCCATCACCACTGCATCCCATGATCTGTAAGAGCAGGATAAGGGAGTCAGAAGCCACAGCCAGGAACTCAACCCAGGTATACTGATGTGGTCATCTTAACTTCTAGGCTAAATGACTGCTTTCTGTACATTTTTTTTCTTAAACTACAACATGTGAGATGTAGTGTCAGGTAATTATAATAGACAGAATTAAAAAGGAGAGAATGGCCGGCGCCGCGGCTCACTAGGCTAATCCTCCACCCAGCAGCACCGGCACACCGGGTTCTAGTCCCGGTCGGGGCGCTGGATTCTGTCCCGGTTGCCCCTCTTCCAGGCCAGCCCTCTGCTGTGGCCTGGGAGTGCAGTGGAGGATGGCCCAGGTGCTTGGGCCCTGCACCCCATGGGAGACCAGGAAAAGCACCTGGCTCCTGGCTCCTGCCATCGGATCAGCGCGGTGCACCGGCCACATCGCGCTGGCCGTGGCGGCCATTGGAGGGTGAACCAACGGCAAAGGAAGACCTTTCTCTCTGTCTGTCTCTCTCTCACTGTCCACTCTGCCTGTCAAAAAAAAAAAAAAAAAAAAAAAAAAGGAGAGAATGTTCCAACATGGAAAGCAGGCCACACAACAAACTCATGGAATGACAATTACTTTAAGTAACACTCTGACCTCAGAATCAGCCCTTAAGGCTTCCTTGTCAGGCTAAAAAGACAATGAGAGCATTTCAGGGATGGAAAACCAAGATACAGTGGCAAAAGTATTCTAAATGAAGGATCTCTGTGAATGAGATCCCAAGGGAAAGAAGTGGCCATCAAAGAAGGATGCACTTTTCTGTAAAGGGAGGAGAGTGCTTCCACTTTGCTTATGGCCTTTTCTAAATACTGACAGAGATTGTGGATTCAAAAGTCTTCCATGGGCTGGCGCCGTGGCTCACTTGGCTAATGCTCCACCTGTGGCATCAGCACCCCAGGTTCTAGTCCCGGTCGGGACGCCAGATTCTGTCCTGGTTGCTCCTCTTCCAGTCCAGCTCTCTGCTGTGGCCCCAGAGTGCAGTGGAGGATGGCCCAGGTCCTTGGGCCCTGCACCCGCATGGGAGACCAGGAGGAAGTACATGGCTCCGGGCTTCAGATCGGTGCAGCGCACCAGCCATGACGGCCACTTGGGGTTGAACCAATGGAAAAAGGAAGACCTTTCTCTCTCTCTCTCTCTCTCTCTCTCTCTCTCTCTCACACACACACACACACACACACACACACTCACTGTCTAAATATACCTGTCAAAATAAATAAATAAATAAATGTCTTCCCAAGCAGCTCAGGTCAAGAGTCTCAGTGGTCACTGATGACATACATAAGAGGCTTAATTTTTAAATTAACAACAAGAGTAACTGTGCATTATCTCCCCATGTAGGGCCTCTGTCCTCAATGAGTTGTATTATGAGAGATAACTGTAATACTTGTTCTCAAACAGTTTGTGTGTGTATGTGTGTGCAAATTGTTGAAATATTTACTTAGTATAAGTTGGTCTTCTGTATACAAAGTTAAATTAAAAATGAATCTTAATGGAGAATGGTACTGGGAAGGGGAGAGTGAGGTGGAGGAGGAATGTGGGTGGGAGGGCAGGTATGGTTGGAAGAATAACTGTATTCTTGAAGTTGTACATATGAAATTTATAGTCCTTAAAAAGTAATTAATTAAAAACTTCCAATAAAAATATTACATTACCTCATACAGTCTTCCCATGTACATTTTATTAACTTAAATGATTGGCCAAATCTTATTGAAATCTGATTTTAAAACCTATATGTTGTCTCCAATACAAAACATAATGATTATGCTATCATTAAGCCATTTTTGTAGGGCTATCCTCAAAAGCATATGCTCTTACCCTAATCATTGAACCTATTAACGTTACCCTATTTGAAAAAAGAGCATTGGAAAACATATACAAGTTAAGGATCTTGAGGTGAGGAGGTGATTGTGGATGATCTGGGTGAACCCTAAACTAATGTCAAATGTTCTATCAGAGATACAGAGGAGAGGTACACAGAGTAGAACAGATATTTTTTCACAAGTGAAATGATATAGCCACAAGTCCAGAAATGCTGTTTTTTGTCTGGAGCTTCCAGAGACTGGAATATACAAGGAATTGAAACTCTTCCAGAGGCTTACAAGAAATATGGCCCTGTCCACACTGTAATTTTTTAAAAGAATTATTTTATTTTAATTATTTTGAAAGAGTTACTGAGAAAAGTAGAGCCAGAGTGGGGGCGGGCGGGGGGGTCCATTCCACTGGTTCACTCCCCAAATGACCGCGACGGCCAGAGCTGAGCTGATCCGAAGCCAGGAGCCAGGAGCTTCCTCCAGATTTCCCATGCAGGTACAGAAGCCCAAGGACTTGGGCCATCTTCCACTGCTTTCCCACGCCATAGCAGAGAGCTGGAACAGCAGAGGAGCCGGCTGGCACCACGGCTCACTAGGCTAATCCTCCGCCCCGTGGCGCCAGCACACCGGGTTCTAGTCCCGGTCGGGGTGCCGGATTCTGTCCCAGTTGCCCCTCTTCCAGTACAGCTCTCTGCTGTTTCCAGGGAGTGCAGTGGAGGATGGCCCAAGTGCTTGGGCCCTGTACCCCATGGGAGACCAGGAGAAGCACCTGGCTCCTGCCTTCAGATCAGCACAGTGAGCCAAAGGAAGACCTTTCTCTCTGTATCTCTCTCTCACTGTCCACTCTGCTTATCAAAAAAAAAAAAAAAAAAAAAAAAAAAAAAAAAAAAAAAAGAGGAAGCTCCAGGACATGAACTGGCACCCATCCAGGATGCCAGCGCTGGGGGCTGGGGATTTAACACACTGCACCACAGCACTGGCCCCTACACTGTAATTTCTTAAGCTGTGGCCACCAGAATGGTGAGAGAAATAGTATCACAAGATTGAAGTGATTTGTTACAGTATCCATAAGAGGCTAATGAACCAGTATTTAAAAGGTGCTTTCTCTGACACAAAAAAGAATAGTTCAAATTAAGTCTCCCTCTTCTAAATACATAGGTTATATTAACATACTTATTAAGTAAAAAGTAATGGTGTATGTTCTGTATTAACAAGAAGATGATTGTCAAATCAATGGTATTTTGAAATGAATAAGCACCGATTTAATCATTAAAATAAAATAAAGCAAATAAATGCAGCCTTTTTAATATCAAGAATTTTGTTTTTCCATACAAAATATAATATTTCTTTCATAGAAAAAGCTTAGCCAAGAAATGGTGATGACTGCATTTGGAATTTGTAGAGTAAGACAAATTAATACAGACATATAATGAGACATCCTCCTAGATACTGATGTATTTTCAAATGCTCTTATGGTTACAAGTGTTTAGCCAGGCATCCTTTTCTGTTTTCAATGCCACTACGACATCAACTTGTCACCCAAATAACTGTAATTAGACATTTTCTGTACTTGCTGATTACAGTATGCTGATGAACATCCCCACTGGATTTAACAGCCTTTTTCAAAACATCACAGTAATCATTGCATATTATAATGTCTTTTTTTTTACTGAAGACTCCTTAAATAATCTAAAATTTAAATTGAACCACCCTTTGATTATTGCAATCTGAGGTTCAACAGACACTTAATCAGAAAGGAGTAAGTATCATATCATTGACATCTACTAAGCAATAGGATAATATATATCCAGGGAACTAAATACTTCAGTTTGTTGGTCATTGATCCATGTTATTTAAAAAATTAATTCCAGATAATAATCCAGAAATAATTTTGCTGTAAAGTAGCAAGGGGATATATTTTGTAGTAATATTTACAACATACAAATAATTCATTCTGATGCCTATAAGATGAATGGTGTAATATACAGAACACTGAAATGTGAATCAAATAAAACATTAATAAGCATATGTGTAGTTATTTAATTCAGTCCTTGTTATTCATACAAAAGAAAGCACAAACATCCAAGTCTCAATTCCCAAGTTGCATGTAAATTTTGTTAACTCTGTCTTTGGACCTGGGGAAGAGGAACTCATCTACAAGTTCTACAATTGATAAAGTTTTTAAAATCACACACACACACACACACACATCACTGTAAAATGTATGAGTATTTCTGTTACCCATAAATACCAGTTCTGATGGCTACCCAGACTCAGTGTTCAAAGAATTGTTTTTCCATGACTCTTGCTCTATGGATTTCAAAAAAAATAGGCATTAGGTTCAAATGCATTAAAGATTTACTGCTTCCCACTGACAATGAAAAATATGAATGCACATTCATAAGTTAATAATAAGCAACTTTATTTAAATAAATGTATATTGATATTTGAATTGTACATTTCTTTATTTTTATTTTCTTAACCCACGCTTACTGGTTCTTCATTTCTTTACTCCGTGTCAATTGATATGAAAAATATTAAGAAAAAAGCCTTCAGAGTACAAAGTTGGATTACCTATAAATTTCTGCAAATGTTTTCTACATCTTTTAAATATTATTAAGCAAAAAAAAAAAAACATTACAAAAGACCACATCAATTTGAGTAAACAAGCTAATAACTCAGATAATAGTCTGAATCATTAGAATGGAACAGAACCAATAGGAGATATATATGCACACACACACACACACACAGAAACATACTGAGGTCTTCAAAAAGTTCATGGAAAATGCATACTCTATTTTTAAATATTTTTTTTGAACAGCAGAGTTACAGCGAGCCAGTGTGGGGTGGCGGGGGGGTCTTTATCTGCTGATTCAATCCCCAAATGGCTACAATGATTGGAGCTGAGCAGATCCAAAGCCAGGAGCCAGGAGCTTCTTCTGGGTCTCCCCCATAGGTGTGAGGCCTAAGGACTTGGACCGCCTTCTACTCTTTCGTAGGCCATAGCAGAGAGCTGGATCAGAAGTGGAGCAGCTGGACCTCGTACCAGCACCCATATGAAATGCTGGCACTGCAAGCAGTGAGCTCCAGCCCAAGAAAATGCCTATTCTAAAAACCCATATACATTGAGCACAAAAAAGTAATTAAATTGATATTAAATGTAATGAAAATTATCATTAGATTTCATTTTCACAAACATTTTGACATATCTCCAGATATATATTCACTATGAAGACTTAACTTATACAGTCATTGTGGTCATGGAGCCTGGTTAGTCTAATGTGCAAGGTGGTGTCAAGAGGTCCAGGAAGAGTTGATTTTTATATTCAAAGACTGTCAGGTGACAAGAGCCCATGTCTTAAAAGATGTCTGTTGGAGAATTCTCCATTATTCAAGGGAAAGTCAAACTTTTTTTTCTATTGAGTCTTTCAGTTCATTGTTTAAAGCCTACTCATTACAGAAGGCTTTTCTCTGCTGACAAAAATGCTAGTCTCATCTAGAAACATCCTCTTTGTCAAAACATAGAATCAACAAATAAATAGCTTTTACTCGAAAAATATGCAATATATCCTGATTTCATATATCTGTCAATTTATTATTCAAAACATATGGATGTATTGGCTAAGAAGAAGTAGAGGAATATGCATATGTATCAGTGAAATGTTAAGGCCATGTAAAAAACCAATGGTTTCTCTACAACAAGTTGAGTCAGCATTTCTCTAACTTTTGTTGAAGTTAAGATATATGGAGTTGCTAAATTTAATGAACAGGTGGTCCAAGAAACAAAGCCATAAACTTTGTTAATAATTGAGCATATTTCCATTTCATATTTGTATGTAAATTATATGCTAATGATCATATTTGAAGCAAACACCTAAAAGTGAAAATACAAATATATTCTTGCTGTAGATTTAATTTGAACTTATTTGTTTATTTGATTATGTTGAATGGAAAGAAGATTTTTTTAATTAAACTGTATTTTAATATACAATTCCTATTTATTTTTTTAATTTTTTTTTAGATTATTTGAAAGGCTGTGTTACAGAAATCTTCCATCTACTGAAACGCTCCCAGCCATTAGTGGGCCAGACCAAACCCAGGATCCAGGAACTTTATCTAGGCCTCCCAAGTGGATGCCAAGGCACAAGCACTTGCACCATCTTCCACCGCTTTCCCAGATATATTAACTGGGAGTTGGACTGGAAGTGGAGCAGCCAAGAATCAAATCAGTGTCTGTATGGGATGCTGGTATTACAGACACTGGTTTAACCCTACAAGCCATAGTACTGAACCCTACAATTCCTGTTTTTAACCCAGAATTTTGTTTTATTAAAACATGGACCCTAGCCGGCGTCGTAGCTCACTAGGCTAATCCTCCACCTACGGCGCCTGCACCTGGGGTTCTAGTCCCTGTTGAGGCTGCAGATTCTGTCCCGGTCGCTCCTCTTCCAGTCCAGCTCTCTGAGTTCTCTGCTGTGGCCCGGAAAAACAGTGGAGGATGGCCCAAGTCCTTGGGCCCTGCACCCGCATGAGAGACCAGGAAGAAGCACCTGGCTCCTGGCTTCAGATCTGTGCAGTGCACTAGCAGTAGCGGCCATTTAAGGGGTGAACCAATGGAAGGAAGACCTTTCTCTCTGTCTCTCTAACTGTCTAACTTTGCCTGTCAAAAAAAAAAAATAAAAACAAAAAAAAACAAAACCATGGACCCTAAAATGCATCAATTCAAATCAATTTTCAGAAGCTTCACAATATTCATTAATTCTCTCAATTCTCATTCAAATATTTAGTAAAAACTTTTATGGAAATCATTCTATCACAGTAGTACTAGCTTGAATATGTATTTTATAAGAATATGTATTATCTATCTATAACTTGTCTAATTAGAAAATTATAATGTGGGAAAATATCCATAATGAAAAATAAATTCTACCTAACCCATGTGTAATAATATTTCTTCCCATAGGTAGAAACTATTCATAATAACTACATTATGCATATACAATTCACACTCTTCATTCTGTATGTCTATTTATCAAAGAAGTAAACACAATAAACGCATCGTTACAAATATGTCCCGTATTTATATTAAGTATTAAACTCTTGGGAGTCTTTCTTTAAAAGTTATAAAAGTAACTTAAATGGTTACATATAATTTTGTTACACGGATATAGCAAAAAGTATTTAAGTCATCCTATAATATGGAAATTTAATAATTTTCCATCTACTCCAAAATATTGCAATGAATTTCCCAAGGAATATAATTAAATATAATTTTGCAAGTACTTTTAAATAGTGTATTTCTTGTAATTAAATGTCTAAGTCAAAAAATATACATAAACCTTAATTTGAAAGATTTTACTAAATTTCTCTCCACAAAATTAAACCAATTTAGATTTTTATCAAAAATTAATGGATTTAAATTATCTTTGAGATAAGAAAAGACTATACTTTTTCATCTATCTAGATTAAATTATTCTTCCATTGATTAAATATACCTCTTCTTTTACATCTAATTTTCCTGACATAGAAACATCTTTGAACATTCTTTAAGCGCCCTTCAATTTCCATAATTTTCTACAATAATCAAGGTTGGAATGGTTGGACTTCAGTATTCAAATGCAGAGGCATTTACCTGATGATAATCTAGAAATGGGGTCAGATAATTTCACAAAAAGTATAGAAAATCAATTTCGATTTTAAAATCAATTTTAGTCAAGTGAGCACAAATCACTTCTTTTCCTCATAGACTTTAACATTTTCATAATTGCTTCAATTTAAACTTGTCTGTTGACCTTTAAGTCCAAGAAAGCACATTGGTTTGCCTTTTATAGCTTTGCCCACATGAGTGACTATGGGGTTATGAGGGACTCAGTTCATTTTAGCTCCTTAATTTCCCATAATACAACAGAAAAGAGCAGTAGCAGAAGAAATCAATCCCAACTTATCCCTTGTCGAATATCAGCAAACACAATGTCACAAAACCAATGTGAAGAAATAGAGTATGGATTTTCTGCTAGCATTTCTAAAGTGTTTGTGTCAAAGTATTTTTCTAATACAGAAAGGTTATAGTTTAACAAATTAAAGTACATGTTTCTTTTAAACTGTAATGTTGGCCATTTGGGTTAATTTTAACAGCTTTTCTTCCTTATAAATAATTACAAGCTAATGTTATACAATCAGATTCACTTCTTGAATTATTCATTGTTCATGCACAAATTCCACAACAATAAACATAAGGAATATTTGTTATAAACCATTATTATGGTTATAAATGTATCTATTTTAATAGCAAACAGAGGTATCTCAAAAATCAGTTTCTACCAGCGACATTTATTAAAGAACATTGTTACAAACTTATAAAGTTAAAATATTTACCAATAATTATAACACCAGTTGAAAACTGTTTGGAAACTCTTAATCCCATCCATATTTGTCAGTAACAAAAAACGTGCTTAATATCCAGAAATAGGAAACAGTGATTATTGAAAATAAATGGTTATTTGCAGTGCAGGGACAAAAATTAGTATAAATTGAAGCTGAAATATGTGTTCTGCAAAAATTAATAAAAAGTTCTATGAATGATGGAATAGAAATTTACCAAATCTGACTACTTCAAGTGTTCTAAAAATGTAGTGAAAGTCAAGGATATTAAAATATTTAAAAAAAGAGAAGTCTAGAAGTTCATACTGACAATGGAGGGAAAAGCCAAGAAACAAAGAACAATAAAATCAAGCAAATATCACCTAACAAAATATAATCAGAATTGAAATAAAAAAATCACTTGCAGATTTTGAATATAATTGGTCCTTGTATTCGTGATAATATTTAACCTCTAAAGTAATAAGTTAATGATACCAAAAGGGTGGGAATTCAATTAATAATGGTGTTTGGGAGATAGGTGTAGTGGGAAGCATTTAGGTCATGGGAGGTGTGCCCTTTGAACAGTGATCCTTGGAAGACAGTTGACATACACAAGCCTGAGTTGTGCCCATTCTCATTCCTTCCTAACACATCATTTGATCCTTCCTCTGCTCTCACTCCACAGCTACCATTCACTAATATCATCAGAGGCCAAATCAACTCTGCCACACAATCTTGGACTTGGATATGCAATACTGTGAACCCTTTAAACCTTTTATCAGGTGCCTCAGTTGTTTTTCATTGCCATAACAAGCAGGTAACCAATATGGCCACCAATAGTCTATAGTCACAGCAACAATAGATTCAAGTGAGACTCAAAATGACTTCCAATATTACCTGGTAATTGTTCTGTCGGAAGCAGGTTATTTATACAAACTAAAAGTGTCAAGTACCTTAAACTCTTTAACTTTCATTTACATTAATGTACATACTGTAGACAACATATTAAAAGTATGATAAAAAGTAGCATCATGAATAATGGACAAACACACTGTGTGCCTATAGATAAATTTCACTGACAGAGCAGTAACTGCATTATCCTGTGGTATTACTGTCCTCAAAATGGAACCAAAATTTAATCACCAGGAACTATTAGCAAACACAATATGCATGCTGTACCAAGTGACTAACCTGTAGATCTTTAAAGTATTGAAGTCATCAAAAAACAACAAAACAAAGACTGAGGAGTAGTTACACGTTGAAGGATACTTCCAGGCATAATGTCCCAATGCAATATGTGATACTGGCTCTAACATCAAAAGTGAGTAACTCTTCTTTCAATGTTAATTTGATGGTTTGACTAGATGTACTTTGCTTATATAAGTGCATGCTAGTGGGAAGCTTGATCAAAAGTATGGGTGGGAATCAATCATAGGCACTCTGATCTAGAATTTGAATGCTCAAAGAAACATAACTTGCATGTGCCTGCCACCTGGAAAACCTGTATTCCCCATACAAGATAGGAAGAAGTTTCTGTTGCACTACAATACCAACTAGAACTGACTTAAAGTCCAGCCATGGAAGCTGATTAGGGTCTGAGTGACTACTTTGCTCTGAAGATACATTGCCTCCATCCCACCTACATCTCACCTTGTCAAGTACCAGTCCCAATTTGATGTAGCAGAATCCTGGTTGAATTGTGCTCTGATTCAACAGACAGCATGTCATCAAGCTGTTACCAAAAGGAACCAGATCACAGAATGCAGATACCAGCATTCTGAACCTTTGGAAGTTTAGGGCAGAAGCCCTGGAGTTGTGATCACTCACTCTATATAATTCAGGGTGGTTCCCCTCAGCCTCTTGGGACTAGCACTTGCATTAGCCCATAAAACATCAGTACCCAGTCTGGAAAGTTCCCTTTGAGCGTATAGCTCATGGTGCTGAGAAACCCAGGCATAAAACCAGAATCATCCTTGCATGACTCATGAGAAATAGGGTTACTCCATCTGAACCTTATAGAACCAGTACTGTTGATATCAGTATTACAGTATTTGGAGTAACTCTAACACACAGGCAGTATTTGTAGTGTTCTACTGCTTTGTTCTGTTCCAGGTAGGTGCCTACCACTATTGTTGTGCCTGGATCCCAACCAGAGAGGTCTGAATAATAATCCCACTGTACCCTGAAACACCAGAAATACAACAATCAGTACTAATTTCCTCAAACTCACTGGAATCTACCAAGCAGTTAGTAGGGAAGAACCTGCGTTTTATCTCTGCAGACCCAAACCTGCCAATGCAAAAGCTCCTTTATACCTTGTAGCCGCCCGTAGGACTGGAGCAGGGTTCAGTTCACATCCTTCAGCACTGGTTCTAGGGCTTTTCATGTTATAAGCCTAGCCCCAGTCTCACTTTCCCAGAAGCACCTGTGAAGGTCCCACACAGGACACACAGTCCTAAAACTAGTGTGGCAGAAGCCCCAGTCTCACACAGGTTTTCCAGTGCGACAAAGGGGCAATTCACTGTGTGTCACTCAACACCAATTGTGTCACTGGCTATCACAATTGCTAGTGTAACCAACAGTCAACTCTCTAGGGATCAAGGATACACAACCTGAGAAACCTACGTTCACCTCAAAGTCACAATTCTACCCCTATGAACTGCTTCAAAGTTACTTGTTGAGACAGTTGACATTGAATTAAATAAAATAAATCATCCAAAGGTTATACTTCTGGGCTCACCTACACTGAAAAACAAAATAACAAGCTAACTGACATCTTATTTTGTCTAAACCATAAACTCTTCTGAAATAAAGCCTAACTTATAAGGAAGAGGGGACTATTACACTTGATGTGCAGATGCCATGGTAGTGGCATAGGAAAAATGAAGAAACGTGGTAGGATGACACTTCCAAAAGAACACAATAACTCTCCAGAAAAAGATCCCAAAATGAAGATTAATGAAATGCCAGAAATAAATTCAAAATAATGATTGCAAAGAAACTCAGTGTGACATAGGAGAATACAATTAGATAACTAAAAGAAAACAATAGTGACATGCATGAAACATTAATTAATGAGATAAACATTATTAAGGAGAAACAAAAAGAAATTTTGTAGATGAAATATTCAGTGAAATAAAAGATATTAATGGGCTTCAATAGCAGAATAGATCATTCAGATGCATGAAATTCCAAGGATATTATGTAGATCAACCAAAAAAGTTCTTCTCCAAAGTACATTTTAGTAAAATTGTCCAAATTTAAGGACAGAAAAAGCAGTGAGTGTTGGGGGAGAGGGTGTTGGGTTCCAAGATGGTAGAATAGGGAATGACATACTATACTAGGCTAGGTATAAATAGTAAAAAGAAAGAAAGAAAGAAAGAAAGAAAGAAAGAAAGAAAGAAAGAAAGAAAGAAAGAAAGAAAGAAAGAAAGAAAGAAAGAAAGAAAGAAAGAAAGAAAGAAAGAAAAATGTAGGAAGTGCACTTTCAGGGGATAATTAGAAAGAAAACCACAGTGTAAATTCCATGGAAGGAAGAACAGCTCTGTGGACCTGTGTGGAAGGAGAAGACACGCAGAACACACATGGACACAACACACAACTGAAGCAGCAGAGAGCCAGAGCTGGTGGCACCTTGGAGATGGAGGTGAGCCCATTACAGCAATCTGTGGTGATACAGCTGAAGGCAGAGCACAACCTGAATCCAGCCTGGAAACCTAGGGGCTAGCAGCTACTCATAGACCCAGTGGAGGTAAAAGGGGCATGTTTTTCTCACCTCATCCTCCCCACAAGAGCAAGCACTGCCCAGGCTGAGAGAGGGAGGGTGTTATTTTGGGTTTGGGCAATACCTATGGAAGCCTTTGCGCACACACACAGCAACTGGCACACACAGGATGCCACCTTCTTGGAACTATGGGCAGCAATGGAAGGGAAAGAGCTCTTGTGTATGTGTGTGATCCAGAGATTCTAGTGGAGAGAAAAACCTGCAGTCCTCACTGATTTTGAGCCTGGTGGAGAGGATTGACAGGGGACTGGACACCCAAGTATGACTGTGAGGCACCCCAAGCTTCCCAACATTCCACAGACTTTGGGGCTTGAACCACCTACGTGGAGCTAGCTTGGGGAACATCTGCCTCTCTTTGGACTAAACAGGTTGTCAGGGCAGAATGGAACATCTGCACTCAGTGACCATGGGAGACATGTATACTGAGACAGTGGGGTGTTGGTGGTGACATGAGAGGGTGCAGAGTGTAGCTGTGTCTCTGGGAAATCACTTGGTACAGCTCCATGCACATAGCTCCTTGGTTGCCTTGTGTGGGTCACTGCAGTGCTACCATGATCAGAGTGAGGACTGTGCAGATCATTTGTGTGGTGTGTATAGGGGCATGGATGAGTTTGAATACACTGCGGGCTAGCACCCAGGCATTGCTCACATTGCCGGAATGGAAGTGAAGGTGTGATTACCCCAGCAGAGGTGACCATCCTCTCCTTCTTCTGTTAGAGGAAATTGACCAAAAACAGAATCAGTATTACCCTGGATACTTACTCCACCACACAGGACTGACCAGTGCTCCCTGGACATACCCAGCACACATCTCTTAGTATTCACTGAAAGTGCAGACATTCCACTAAGCAACAGAAACATAGTTAAAAGATAAAAGCCAACAGAGGAAAATGTATAAATCCAAGAAACAAAGAAAGACATCATGACTCCCAAGAGGCACAAACAGCATTTAAATATTAGAATATGAGATGAAGAGATTGATGAAATGCTAGAAATGGAGTTCAAAAGATTAATCAAAAGCAATCAGAAGCAAATTCATGAACCAAAGAAAACCATACATGACATAAATGAAAATTTTTACCATGAAATCGAGATTTTAAAGAGAAATCAAAATGAAATATTAGACTTGAACAATTCAATAGATAACAGCAGACTAGGTAAGTCAGAAGAAAGAATAATCAAACTAGAAGACAAATTTTTAGAAATCTTATAATCAGAACAAAAACAAACAAAAAAAGAAGAAAATAGAAAACAAAAAATGTTGGAGATTTTTGAGATACTATCAAATAACCCAACATATAGGTCTTAGGAGTTCCTGAAAGTGTGCAAACAGATAATGGACTAGAAGACGAACCTAGCAAAATAATTAGATAAAAATTTCCCCAACTGGAGAAAGAAACGGAAGTCCAAGTACAAGAAACATATAATACTCATAGTAGACATTACCAGAAAAGATCTTCAATGTGACACACTGTAGTTAAAATTTCAACAGCAATGCATGAAGAAACAATTCTAGAATATGTAAAAGAAAAAGACCAAATTAATTTCAGAGGATCTCTAATTAGATTCAAAGCTGACTTCTCATCAGAAACTCTACAGGCTGCGGGAGAATGGCAAAACAGTACAAGACTTAAGAGAAAAAAATATCAACCAAATCTGTTCTACCTTGCAAAGCTCTCATTTATGAATGAGGGTGAAATAAAGACCTTCCATAATAAACAGAAATTGAAAGAATTTGTCATCACTTGTTAAGCCTTACTAAAAATTCTTAAGGATGTGCTATACACAGAAACAGAAAGAAAGCTATCATTATGAAAGACTGTGAAGGCAGAAAATCCCTCAGTAAAAGTACAAATGAAATCCAAAGGGAACAATAGGAGTATTAATGGAAAAATGGCAGGGTCAACTCCTTAGTTATCGATAGTCACCTTGAATGTAAATGGCCTCAACTCTCTAGTTAAAAGACGCAAACTGGCTAAATGGATTGAGAAAAACACCCACTCTTTGTTGCCTACAAAAAACATATCTCATCAACAAACATAAATGCAAACTGAAAGTGAAAGGATGGAAAATATATGCTATGCTAATGGAAGAAAAAAAGGGCAGGTGTAGCAATCCTAATATCAGACAAAATAGAATTGAACACAAAAAAACTATTAAAAGAGACAAAGCAGGGCACTATGTAATGATTAAGGGATCAGTTCAACAGGAAGATGTGACTATAATAAATACATATGCACCCAATTTTAGGGAGTTTGTCTATTTAAAAGAAATGTTAAAGGATCTAATATGAGACATACACTCTAGTACAATATTAATGGGGGACTTCAACACTCCACTTTCATCAATGGACAGATCAACTAGAGAGAATATCAACAAATAAACAACAAAGCTAATTGACACTTTGGACAAAATGGACCCAAGTAACATCTACAGAAATTTTCACCCTAGAGTAGAAGAATACACAATATTCTCATCAGTACATGGAGCTTTCTCCAGAATAGACCATATGCTAGATCATAATGCAAGTTATCAGTCAATTCAAATAAATCAAAATCATACCATGCATCTTTAACCACAGTGGAATGAAATCAAAATCTGCAGAATCTTTAAAGCATATGCAGCACATGGAGACTGAACAGCATATTCCTGAATGAATAGTGGGTCATAGAAAAAAATCAAAAAAGAAATAAAAATAAACAGAAACAAATTTAGATGAAAATATATCATATCAAAACTAATGGGATATAGCAGAAGCAGCACTAAGAGGGAAGTTTATAGTAGTTGACACTTATATGAAAAATTTGGAAAGGTACCAAATAATAATCTATCAATATATCTCAAGATCCTAAAAAAATAACAAAACAAACACCAAATTAGTAAGAGTAAGAAATAATTAAAATTAGAGAATAAATAAATAAAATTGAAATAAAAATACAAAAGATCAAAATGGAGAGCTGTTTTTTTTGAAAAAAAAAATAAAATAAATACACCACTTGCCCAGTTAAAAAAATAAAAATAAAAGAGGAAGAAAACCCAAATAAATAAAATTAGAGATGAAAAAGGAAATATAGCAACAGATACCACAGAAATAAAAAGAATCATCAGAAAATTTCTGCAAAGTGCTGTATGCCAGCAAATTGGGAAACCTAGAAGAAACACATAGACTCCTGGACACACACAATCTAACAACATTGAGTCAAGATGACATAAAAAAAATCTAAAAAAATCAATAACCGAGACAGATTGAATTAATAATAAAGACCCCCCCCAAAAAAATAAAGCCCACCAGCAGACAGTTTCAGTGCTGAATAATACCAGACACTTAAAGAAAAA
Organism: Oryctolagus cuniculus; assembly: GCF_051225735.1. Taxonomy (NCBI): domain Eukaryota; kingdom Metazoa; phylum Chordata; class Mammalia; order Lagomorpha; family Leporidae; genus Oryctolagus; species Oryctolagus cuniculus. Next base: position 67,778,085 of record NC_142871.1, on the reverse strand, counting down.
CTAATTGCAATTCTTCTCAAGCTTTTCAAAATAATTGAAAGGCAAGGATATTCCCAAACTCCTTCTATGAAGCCTGTATAATGTTAATTCTTTTTTTAAATTTTTTTTTTTTTATTTTTTGACAGGCAGAGTGGACAGTGAGAGAGAGAGACAGAGAGAAAGGTCTTCCTTTGCCGTTGGTTCACCCTCCAATGGCCGCCGCAGCTGGCGCACTGTGCCTATCAGAAGGCAGGAGCCAGGTACTTATTCTGTTCTCCCATGGGGTGCAGGGCCCAAGCACTTGGGCCATCCTCCACTGCACTCGCTGGCCACAGCAGAGAGCTGGCCTGGAAGAGGGGAAACTGGGACAGAATCCGGCATCCCGACCGGGACTAGAACCTGGTGTGCCGGCACCACAAGGCAGAGGATTAGCCTAGTGAGCCGCGGCGCCGGCTCATGTTAATTCTTAAACCAGAAAAATATACAACAGAGAATGGTAGACACATATTCCTAATGAAAATAGATGCAAAAATCCTCTACAAAATATTATCTAATGCAATTTAACAATACATCAGAATGATCATTCACCCCAACCTAGTGTGATTTATTCCTGGTATGCAGAATTGGTTCAACATTTGCAAATCAATTGTGATATATCCATTAATAAACTGAAGAACAAAAATCATGTGAGTATCTCAATAGATTCAGAGAAAGCATTTGACAAAATGCCACATCCTGTGATTTTGAAAACCTTCAGCAAATTAAGTATAGAAGGAAAATTCTTCAATACAATAAAGGCAATTTATTACAAACCCATAGCCAGCATCCTATTGAATGGGGAATTCAGGAAGCATTACTCCTAAGATCCGGAACAAAAAAAAAGGATATTCACTCTCACCATTACTTTTAAATATGGTCAAGAAAAAGAAATCAAAGAGATACATATTGGAAAGGAGGAAGTCAAACTATCCCTATTTGCAGATGACCTGATTCTTTATATAGGAGATAAGAAAGACAACTAAGAGACTATCAGAACTCATAGGAGTTTTTTAAAGTGGCAGGATACAAAATCAACACACAAAAATCAATAGCTTTTGTATATACCAGCAATGCCATGACTGAGAAAGAACTTCTAAGGTCAATCCCATTCACAATAGCTAAAAAAATTAAATACCTTGGAATAAACTTAACCAAGGATGTCAAAGAGCTCTATGATGATAATTATGAAATATTAAAGAAAGAAATGGAAGATGACATTTAAAAATGGAAAATATTTCATGTTCGTGGCATGGAAGAATCAATATTATTAAACTTTCCACACTAATAAAAGCAAGTTACTGCTTCAATGTGATCCCATCAAAATACCAATGCATTCTTCTCAGATATGGGAAAAATGATGCTAACATTCTTATGGAAATATAATAGACCTCAGATAACTAAAGTCATCTTATGAAACAATACTGGATTTCAAGATACCACAGGTTGCTTATAATCAAAACAGCCTGATGCCACCAGTAAAAATAGATGTGTAGAACAATGAAACAGAAAAGAACTCCAGAAATTACTCCTCACACCTACAACCAATTTATTTTTGACAAAGAAGCTAAAATAAATTCCTGGAGCAAGGACGGTCTTTTCAATAAAAAGTGCTGGGAAAACTGGATTTCCACATGCAGAAGAGTGAAACTTGACACCTGCATTACACCTTCCAGAAAAATTTACTCAAAATGTATCAAAGACCTAGATCTATGACCCAATATCATCAAATTGCTAATGAAAATTGGAAATTCTGCAAGATATTGGAATAGGCTAATACTTCTTGGAAAGAACCCAGAAACACAGGCAATCAAAGCCAAAATTTACAACTGGAATTAAATCAGGTTGAGAAGCTTCTGCACTGCAAAAGAAACACTCAGCAAAGTGAAGACACAAATGACAGAATTGGAAAATTATTTGTACACTACTTAACTGATAAAGAGTTAATATCCAGAATCTAAAAAGAGCTTGATCAATTAAACAATAACAAAACAAAGAATCCATTTAAGAAATGGGAAAAGGACTAGAACAGGCTTTTATCATGAGAGGAAATTCAAATGGCCATCAGACACTTGCATAAATGCTCTGGTTCACTAGCCATCAGGGAGATGTAAATAAACATGATAATGAAGTTTTACCTCACTCCAGTTAGAATGGCTGTTACACAGAAATAAATAAATAACACACTCTGGCCAGGATGTGGGGGGAAAAATACCCTGATCCACTGTTGGTAGGAATGTAAACTGGTGCAACTGCTGTGGAAGACAATATGGAAATTACTCAGAAAACTGACTATAGACATACAATATGATCCAGCAACACATTCCTGTGAATTTACCCAAATAAAAATAAATCAGCATATCAAGTTTTTCAATCAAGTGTAATCACTTTTGTCAATTCTGTCATTTGACTTAATTTAGATTTATTGGTGATCTTCAGATAAACCATTTATGATATATAATGGGTATAAAGCTTATGGTTCATTTATATGAAAGCAGAGTGACATAGCGAGAGATGTAGAGAGACACAGAAACACTTATCTGCTGATTTACTATCTAAATTCCCACAATTGCCCAGACTGGGGCAGGCCAAACCCAGGAGCCCAGGATTTATTTCAGGTGTTCTGTATGGGTGTACGGAATCCGAAAACTTGAGCCATAATTGACTGCCTCCAAGGGGTGCATTATCATGAAGTTGGATGAAAAGGAAGAAGAAATATAAGTGGCAAGCCAAGAATTTGAATAAAATGTCCAAAATCACTAACCATCAAGAAATGCAAATGAATACCAAATAGAGATAACACGCCACCCCTGTCAGAATGGCTGTTTTCCAAAAGATAGAAACTAACAAATCCTGGTAGGAATGTGGAGAAAGGAAAACACTTATGCACTGTTGGTAACAATGTAAATTAATGCAGCCCCTTTGGAAAAGAATATGGATATATCTTAAAAATATAGAAATAGACTTGCCATATGATCCAGCTGCCCCACTTCTGGGTATATATCCAAATGATATGAGCATATTGTGTCAGAGATACCACCTCCACCATGTTAACAGCAACACTATTCACAATAGCCAAAATACATAATCAACAAAGGTGTCCATCATCAAATAAATGAATAAAGAAAATATTACATATATATATATATGTATACACACAAAAATGCACACTCACACATGGGCAATTATTCTGATCTAAAAAAGGGAGAAATTCTACTATTTTCATCAAAATGGATGCAACTGGAGGACATATCATGTAGAGTGAAATAAGTCAGACACAGAAAATACCACATATTCTACTTTATATGTGGTAGCCAAAATTAAAAATAAAAATAAAAACAAAGAAACATATATTTGCATCAATATTGCTGCAAATATAGTTTATAGTTTTGTGCACTTGGTTTATATCTTTGTAAATCCAGTAGTGAAGAATTACATACTCTTGGGATTGGTGTTGTGGCATAGCGGGTTAAGCTGCTGCCTACAGTGTCACTGGTCCAAGTCTCATGTGCTCCATTGCTGATCCTGTTCCCTGCTAATACACCTGTAAATGCAATGGAAGATGGCCCAAGTGCATGGGCTCCTGCACCCACGTGGGAGACCAGGATGAATTCCTGGCTTTTGACTTCAGCCTGGCCCATTCTTGAAAGTTACAGCTACTTGGGTAGTAAACCAGTAGATGGAAGATCGATCTCTCTCTCTCTTTCTCTCTCTCTCTCCCCCCCCTCTCCTTCCCTCAATCCCTCTACCCCTCTCTTTTTCTGTAACCTTTCCCTTCAAATAACTAAAATAAATCTTTTAAAAAAAGAATTAAATACTATTCTAGTTTTAATGATCTGTGATTAAAGTTTGATCATCTTTACATTTGATTATTATTTATAGCCTTTGTCTATGTTCCCCCCGAAGTATGTTCATTTTACTTTTTACTTGCTGAAATATTTATTTATTGCAGCAGTAAGCCTTTCACTATAAAGTAAGTTAACACTGTTATTTCAAAAATTAAAGAAGAAAAGGAAGGAAGGAAGGAAGGAAGGAAGGAAGGAAGGAAGGAAGGAAGGAAGGAGGGAGGGAGGAAGGAAGGAAGAGAAGGAGAAAGGAAGAGAGATAGGAAAGAAGGGAAGTATCATATGATTATATTCTTCAAATTCTATCTATGGACTACATGGATTCTATTCCTTTTGTATGTATATTATATTAACAAGAGAATTATTGAGAATCATCTTGTTGTAATTACCATACATTTTTTCTGATCATGAGAACCGAATGTATTGATAAATTCCTTAATATAAGGAAAGAAGTGAGGAGTAACCAGGGCTAAAACCAGGCACTCTAGTGAGGAACACAGGTGTCTGCTGGCTTAGCTTGTTGCACCATAATGGCCACCTCATTTTAAAAGTGTAGTGAAAGCATTCCCAGTTATTAAATATTCTAATTTTAGCAGTCATTAAAATAAGCATTTATTGTTATTTAGAAAGTTTTCATGAGAACACAGAATAAAATTTTACACACACACACACACACATACGCAAATCCTCATAATTATGCATGTGCTTGTGTGCTTTAAGAAAACTACAAAAGTAAAAAATTTGCATTCCATTTGTAGTAATAACTGTATCTTTCAGTAACTCTCATTAAAGTTTAGTATATATGCTCTGTATAACAAAGGACCTAAATAATTTAAAATTTGCTGGTTAGTGCTGAAAAGTAAATAATGATTATAAATCAAATTTTATATAAAGGGACTGAAAGTATTGAGATAATATAAATTAAATTTAAATTTACTATAAAAAAGATTGGCTATCACCCAGTATTCAGATTTATTAAGAATCAAAAATGCTGTCATGGCTCAAATGTGCACGGAACATTAGTCATTCATTTTGTTAATCTAAAATAATACAGAGTATAATATATCAGGACATCAAAATAATGACTTTTACTCCATTTCCTCACTTCTGTAAGGACATGCACAATAGACTCTACAGCTATACATGCTCTCTATTAGGGCTAATTGAAAATAGATGGCACAATTAACCTGCTTCTTAGTAAAAAGCATTAACACTTAATGTAAAAGTCTAATCACAATAAAAAGAGGTTCACACTGCAAGAGAATGTGGTGAATAATTCAAAATCATCTGATTTTCTATCACAAAGTACATTAAAGAAAGGAAAAGTTAATATAACACCACCCAAAGCACAATTGGATCATTTGCATTCCTAATATTTACTTTCTTTCTCCAATGTACCATTTTGGAAGATTCTATAGATGATTTAACACAATGACTTCCAGTGTTTAGGTGTGACATAGCAGAACTGAGCAGGTTGTCATGGAACAAATATGTGGTTAAAGTGATCCATTAAAATACCAACTGCAAAGCATGAAAATAAAATGCAAACTCTTACGTGGGAAGAATTGGCTTGATTATGTTATCTTAAAAAATTGTATTACAAATTGTTTTGATAATGCACTATATTTAAATTCCACAAGAGCTTAAAAGATATCAAAGTATTGTTTGCATTTACTAATAAATCAAATCATATGTAAATAAGGATGATTTCAAAAATCTATAAACTTATTTTTCTCATGAGGATTTTGAAAATGTGCCTGAAATTATTGTAAAATATTTTACAATGTAAAATTGCTTTTAGTAAAGCATAGCTTTAAAGCATAGCTTTAAAAGCATAGCTTTTAAAGCATAGCTACATATATGTACTACTGCTCATCCCTTTTGCTCTTAGTGTGAATGTTATCCATCAGCATTTGCATTATTTTCCACTGAATCCAGTCTTAGCTCTAAAATCCTATATTATAACATTCTGAAAACTTTAGTATCAATTCTTGAAACTGCTATGACATAGGGAAATCATTAACAAAACCAATGTATTCTTGCTTTCCTTTACTCACAACTGGAATAAATTAGTAAATATGTTAAATTTCAATTAAAATAAATAATATGGGGTCAGGCAGATTGCCACAATAGGTTAATCCCCTGCCTGCAGTGCCAGCATCCCACGTTGATGCCAGTTTGAGACCCAGCTGCTCCTCTTCCAATCCAGTTCTCTGCTATGTTCTAGGAAACCAGTGTTTGGGCTCCTGAACATGCATCAGAGACATGGAAGAAGCTTCTGACTCCTGGCTTCAGATCAACTCAGTTTCAGCCATTGTGGCCACCTGAGGAGTAAACCAGCAGATGGAAGACCTCTAAGTCTGTCCCTCTCATTGTCTATAACTCTGCCTCTCAAATCGATAAATTCCTTAAAAATAAACAAACAAATAAATAAAGTGATGCATAATGCATACAACTAATGCACAACACATACTTAATGCATAATGCATCAAAATAATGTATAATTTATAATTAACATACAATAACATATGTGAAATAATGCATAAAATTAATTATACACAACTTATTTCAACAGAAGACCAAAGTGTGCAGTTTTAGGATCATTATTTTATGCAGAATAAGAAATATAATATGAATTATTACAGCCCTTGTCTCTACTGTTGCGGAACAGTATTTGTTTTTCTTATTTTTTGTTGAATTCTCTACTTAATAGAGGGTTAATCTCATGTGCCTATTTGCCATTTGAAAAATGTCTGTTCATTTCACTAGCTCTTTAGCTTGATCAATTTCATGGGCGATTTATACACTCTGGATATTAATCCTTTATCAAATATATAGTTTGCAAGTATTTTCTCCCATTCTGTTAGTTGCTTCTTTATTTTGTTGAAGCTGTGCAGAAGCTTCTTAGTTTGATGTAATCTCATTCTCTGTTATTTTGCTTTTATTGCCTATACTTCTGTGGTCTTATCCAAGAAGTTCTTGCCTATAACAATGTCTTGCACTGTTTACACTGTTTTTCTCTAGTGATATGATGAATTCAGTCCTTGGGTTAGGATCCTGATCTATTGTGAGTTAATTTTTATATAAATTATAAGCAGCAGTCTTTCATACCTATGCATGCAGAGTTCTCATTTTTCCAACACCATTTGTTGAAGAGATTGTCCTTTCTTTAGGGAACTATTTTAGCTAATTTGTGAAAAATTGGTTGTAGATGTGTGGATTAATTTCTGGGGTTTCTGATCTATTCAATCAATCCACATGTCTATTTGGCTATTTTTATGCCAGTATCAGTCTGGTTTGATTACAAATACCCTGTAGTACATCTTGACACCTGGTATCATGATGCCTCCAGGTTTTTTTTCTTAAATTCTTTAAATTTTTTTAATTTTAATTTTATTAATATATTGAGAGCAAATTTTTGGTAGATGATACATACAGTAGATATCAACTAGATCCATTTGGTTAATAGGGTAGCTTAGCTCTGTTGCTTCTTTGTTGACTTTTTGTTCAACTGATTTATCCATTTATGAAAGTGATGTATTGAATTCCCTCTTTATAATTGTATCAGAGCCTATGTCTCTTTTCAGATACATTAACATGTGTTTTAAATAGCTGTGTGCCCTAGCATTTGTATATACACATTTATTGCAGTCACAATTTCTTTTGATCTGATCTTTTAATTATTTCATAATGCATATTTCATATCTTTTATTAGGTTTGTCTTAAAGCCTATTTTGTATGATTAGGATGACTTCTCCTGCTCATTTTTTATTCCTTAACCATGGAATATCTTTTCCATCCTTTTACTTTGAGTCTGCCTGTACCTTTGTTAAGATGTGTTTCTTTCAGGCACCAAATAGATGGGCCTTATTTTTTAATCTGTTCAGCCAATCTATATCTTTTAACTAGAGACTGTAGGCCATTTACATTCAAGATTATTATAGGGCAGGCGCCGTGGCTCAATAGGCTAATCCTCCACCTAGCGGTGCCGGCACACTGGGTTCTAGTCCCGGTCGGGACGCCGGATTCTGTCCTGGTTGCCCCTCTTCCAGGCCAGCTCTCTGCTGTGCCCGGGGAGTGCAGTGGAGGATGGCCCAAGTCCTTGGGCCCTGCACCTCATGGGAGACCAAGAGAAGCACCTGGCTCCTGCCATTGGATTAGCACAGTGAGCCGGCCACAGCGTGCCGGTCGTGGCAGCCATTGGAGGGTGAACCAAGGCAAAAGGAAGACCTTTCTCTCTGTCTCTCTCTCTCTCTCACTGTTCGCTCTGCCTGTAAAAAAAAAAAAAAGATTGTTATAAGTAATGACTTGATCCTGCCATTGTTCCATAAATATTCCTATTGTTGCTTTGGATCTTCTTTGTATTTTTACTATTAGATTTTTTCCTTCACATTATTTCATGATGCTATTTCTGTTTCTGTGTGCAGGATATCTTTAAGTATAATTTTTTGCATCAGATTTCTTTAATTTATTCATTTTTAGAAAATACAAATTTCCTATGTACAACTTCAGGAATATAGTTATTCCTCCCACCCACACTCCCACTCCTTCTTCTCCTATACTTCTTCCCCTTCCCAGTCCCATTCTACATAAGATTCATTTTCAAATAACTTTGTACACAGAAGATCAACTCTATACTGAGTAAAGATGTCAACAATTTGCATACAAACTCACACACAAAAAAATCTGTTTGAGAACAAGTACCACAGATAACTCTGTGTGGTGACAAATACTTTCATTTCTGTTCATTTTATAGGTCTTTTCACTTCCATTTATTTTTATTTTCCATTTAAAGGCCATTTTACTTTTTCTATGTTGCACTTTTTTTGTATGTTGTACATATTATTTACATTGTGTTTTAAGTCTTAATGTTTCTTTTTTAAACATATAAAGTGGTTTTATTTAGCTCTTCCCTAATGTGCACATATATCATAACATCATGTTGTATACCCTAAAAAACACATTTTTAACTTATAAATCAATTTGGGTGGGTGGGTTAGAGCATATCATAACTATATTTTCATGTCTTCATCATTCCTAATAGTCCATTTTCTTTATTAATTAATGAGATCTTCACTTTATTATTCTGGGTTGACTTTTTTTTACTTGACAGGTAGAGTTATAGACAGTGAGAGAGAGAGACAGAAAGGTCATCCTTCCGTTGGTTCACTCCCCAAATGGCCGCTATGGCTGGCCCTGTGCCTATCCGAAGCCAGGAGCCAGGTGCTTCCTCCTGGTCTCCCATGTAAGTGAAGGCACCAAAGCACTTGGGCCATCCTCCACTGCCCTCCTGGGCCACAGCAGAGAACTGGACTGGAAGAGGAACAACCGGGACTAGAACCTGGTGCCCATATGGGATGCTGGCGCTGCAGGCAGAGAATTAACCAAATGAGCCATGGCACCGGCCCGACTTTTTTTCTTTTACAACATTGCAGAGGGTACAAGGTGAATCTCTACAGTGTAATTAATGTCATATTCTTGTATTTTATCAATGACTAAATTATTTTTATTTGCTTTAATATGCATTTTGGGCTGTTACACATTTCTATATATGGTACTTCAGAAGAAAAATCTATGTTCAACAATGCTATTTGAAAATTATATCCAAAATGAGTGTTCCAATCCTTGATCTTTCCTTAGAAAATTGTTAAGGGGAGTCAGTATTGTGGCACTCTGGGTTAAGACACGGCCTACAACAACAGCATCCTCTGAGTGACCTTTCAAGTCCTGGCTGCTCCTCTTCAGATCCAGTTCTCTGCAGATGTGCCTGGGAAAGCAGCAGAGACCGGTTCAATGCATGCTCCCCTGCCACCATTTTGGGAGACCTGGTTGGAGTTCCTGGATCCTGACATCAGCTTCACCCAGTTCAGCCATTGTAGCCACTTGGTGAGTGAACCAGTAATTGGGAGATCTCTCTTCTCCCTCTGTATTTCCTTCCCTCTTTCTGTAATTTTAATTTCAAACAAATGAATTAATCTCCCAAAAGAAAAATAAAAATCTTAAGGAGTGGAAATTTAAAATATTTTAAAAATGCCTAATATACTGATACCAAGCTTCTCTAACATCTATAATCATAAATGTGTTTTAAAATATTTAAGATCAATGAAAGAGCTTTCTGTACTATTTTTCTCTCAGAAATCATATACAAGGGCTAAGAGAAATGGCTTTTAGCAAGCACAACTTAAAATAAAAGCTGAGAACAAAATTCTACCCTTTTACAACAATATATAAAGATGAAGAACAGATGGAGAAGGTGCTAACTGTCTTGGCAGAGCAGGCGCAGTGTAAACATAAATAGCTACAGATGGACGTGTCTGTGATAGGCAAGCCATTTCACTCCACAGAAATTTGACTCTTCTCACGGATTGGAGGTGTAGGTGTCATGGAAAGGCAGAATAAGTACGCTGCTGAAACCAGGAAAGATTTGAAATTTACAGGATCCCATATTTACACTTGTAGGAGAGTTCTGGCATATTCTCCCACTTGAGTGACAGCAGACACAGAGAACAGAGATGAAGTCTTGCTCTAAAAAAATGTGGATGGGGCCGACACCATGGTGCAGTAAATATATTCTCTGCCTGCGGTGCCAGCACCTCATATAGGTGCCGGTTCTAGTCCAAGCTGCCCCTCTTCCAGTCCAGCTCTCTGCTATTGCCTGGGAAAGCAGTGGAGGATGGCCCAAGTGCTTGGGCTCCTGTACCCACATAGGAGACCGGGAAGAAGCATCTGGCTCTTGGCTTTGGATCAGCACAGCTCCAGCCATTGTGGCCATCTAAGGAGTAAACCAGCGGAGGGAAGACCTTTCTCTGTCTCTCTCCCTCTCACTGTCTGTAACTCTACCTCTCAAATAAATAAATAAAATATTTAAAAAAGAAAAAGAAAGTGGGGTTCACTGGGATATATTGAGAGTTTCATTATCCCTCACCAATGAAAACTGTCAGACAGGCTTAGAATTCTATGGTAGTCAGAGTTCTTAAAATGATATGCAGTGATCAAAGCCATATATATTTTCACCTTGTGTGTATGCAGCTCTATGACTATAGTATCATTCTCTCCATATTACCCTACAAAGGTGTGAGAGATTTGTAGATGTAATGAAGGCTCCTAATAAGTTGACTTTGCACTAGTGAAAGGCTGATTATTCTGCGAAGTCCCACCCAATCAGATTAGCACTTTGGAAAAAGGCTTAATATTTCCCTAAACATAGAATCACTGATTTAGTCCATAAAGGTTATTAGCGGTGTTACCCAGTTCCTGAAGTGGAGTTTCTAAGAGCTGTGATCCTCAGTCCACAAATGCAATGAACTAAATTCTGCCAACAATTTGCACTTGAAAGATAATCTCAAGCTCTGCATGAGAACTCATTTCAACCAACATCCCAATGTCAGCTTTGTGATTCCTCAGATGATCCAATTTAGCAATGCCCATATTACTGTTTTACAAAAACAAAAGTTTTTTTTTTTTTTAAGCTACCAAATCTGTGGTATTTTAAAATGCAGATATAGAAAGCAAATATAATCACTTAGGCAGAGGAGTGAGCAATCACTCTGGAGAACAATAAAATTGCTCTAGAAAAATCAAGCCAATATAAATTTTGAAGGTTCACAAGGAAACAACTACCTCAGTGCACAATTGACCTATATTGATGTACCTACTTAACATCCTGCCTATGTGCACATAGCATCCTATTGGTGTTTTAGGGCTTCAATTCAAAATGTGAATGGGGAGGAATTGGAAATTATCAGGCCAATCTGAACTAGAGGCTCAAGTCTCATAAACTAAATCTTTACAGAGAACAGAGATGTTCTACTTGTGAAAAAATGAGCTGAAATATACAAGTATTACCAAAAAATGTTTGACATTAGGTTAGAAAAACATAAACCATTAAAACATAAGAAAGCAAACTTTGGAGGTGAAATGTAATTTTAATATATTATTTAGCTCCGTCATTCATCATATTTCTATTATGACAATAATAGAGCACTGAGTATTGATTTATATCAAACCCCACCTCATTAGAATATCTTGATGTGAATGGAAGGGGAGAGGGAGAGGAAAAGGGGAGGGTTGCAGGTGGGAGGGAAGCCATTGTAATCCATAAGCTGTACTTTGGAAATTTATATTCATTAAATCAAAGTTAAAAAAAAAAGAATATATTCAGAAACTGTAAGGAACATAAAATTATAAAATTATGACACTTTTTTTGAAAAAACATGAAACATTCAATGAATACAATAAAATTGTTATATCACATAAAAACTCAACAAGTCAAGAACTCAATAGCATTTAAAATAGAAAAGCATAAACCAAAAGAAATGTTAAAAATTTGGCAGAAGTTCATTGTAAGTACCCATTGTAGAGTTAACCAAGGAGGGAGTAGGATGTTAATCATCTTATTAACAGTTTTTAACACTATTTAATTTTTATGAATGCATAAATATCACCTTGATGAATATAAAAATTAAATTTACAGTTTCTGATGGTATAGATAGCAGCTCTTTAAAGTAAGTTACGTGTTTTCTTCAGTGTTAGTACTCACTGGAGAAAAGTAACTGATCCCTGGAGACCTGAAGGAGTTAATGGACCTTTGTCTGCTTCTGAAGATCTAGGGAAGACTAAATTACTAGAGAGTCTGTGGTCCATTAAGCGGAAGGAAATATTATGAAATAAATAGTCTAAAAACTAAAAGAAAATAAGGGTGAATTTGGGTATATTCTCTATGAGACTATTAATATTATATGATGAGCTGAACAGGTTAATATACTTGGCAGATATTCGAAATTCTGTTTACAAGTTCCTATTCTTGCTATAAGGCACTCAGAAAGAGGTGCATAATGTCAGCTACAGAGAACCTTGCAATTATTTTAGTATTTATACATTCTTTTCATTACCCCAAGCTTAAACTTGTTAGTAAGACACTCTATAAGGTAAATATATTTGAAAATGGGCCAAGTTAGAATTAAAAACAGATTCCTCCTTTTTACTGAGTGAATTAAGCCAGTCCCATGGACAAATATCGTATGTTCTCCCTGATTGGTGACAACTAACCAAGTACCAAAAAGGAAACCTGTTGAAGTGAAATACTCTCATGGGCTCTTCAGCCAGATCCAAATGCCTTAGGGGCTGATTCTGAGGCCAGAGTGCTGTTTAGGACATCTGCCATTCTATGAGTCTGCTGTGTATCCTGCTTCCTATGTTGGATCCTTCTCTCCCTTTTTAATTCTATCAGTCAATATTAGCAGACACTAGTCTTGCTTGTGTGATCCCTTTGACTCTTAGGCCTATCAGTGTGATCAATTATGAACTGAAATTGATCACTTGGACTAGTGAGATGGCATTGGTACATACCACCTTGATGGGCTTGTATTAGAATCCCCTGGCACGATTCTAACTACCATTTGGGGCAAGTCCGATTGAGCATGTCCCAAATTGTACATCTCCTCCCTCTCTTATTCCCACTCTTATATTTAACAGGGATCACTTTTCAGTTAAATTTAAACACCTAAGAATAATTGTGTGTTCATTACAGAGTTCAACCAATAGTATTAACTAGAACAAAAAAAATACTAAAAAGGATAAAGTATTAAATTGTATATCAACAGTCAGGACAAGGTCTGATCAAGTCACTGTTTCCCATAGTGTCCATATGTTATCTTCAAAATTTAAAAAGAAAGAAAGAGAGACAGGTAGGGAGACAGGAAGTGAATACCATTATATTCTCAAAATTGTTTCAATGGACTACAATGAATCTGTTCTGGTTGTATTATCACCACATTAACATAAAAAAGTAAAAAATACAATTATAAAAACAAAATTTATTTCAACATAAATATAAGTGGCATATGTATTGCTTAATTTAAAATTTTAAAAGTGTCTTATGTGTACCAGGATAGGATACAAGGAGTTAATTGCTGGAGATGGAGAGAAATCAACACTAGTTAATAAAGGTGATATTGTCTTGTTTTTTGCAATAATGTAAGTTAAACACAATATAAATAAATATAGCTTCTCATATTACAGAATGTTGGAAGTTTCCAAATAACAGGAAGATGTTTAAGTTTCTAGAGTACATTTCCTCTTATCTTTAATTGAAAGCATTCTGCTGTTCCTTTGTAGTCTGAAATACTATACTGATAAATCACTGTTTGTTACCTTGCACATTTTCAAAAAGTAGATTTTATCTTAAACAACTTCAGCTATTAAAATGAAATAGCTCATATTTTACAATGTCAACATTTTGTTTAGAGAATCTAGTTGAAAGTCAACATTCTTTATTTTAAAAAGAGTGTTTAAAACTCTCCAAAAACCTATCTCAGGTTGTATTTTACATGATAGAATTTGAAAGTTTTACTTTGCTTACATCATACATCATTAATATTGATAATATTTTATTATGTTAGTTTAGTTGTAAGCTATATGCTATTACTCTTAATATTTATAACAATTATTTTCTAGATTTGATATCTGCATTTACCAAAATAGTGCAAATTTGCAAATTTAATCCATGGGAATCAAAATAACTGGACACATATAAGAGGGTAATTGGTGTAACAAGAATTTCAGAGGATAAAATAAAATATACTATTTCAAATATATGAGCATTGATATCTAAAGTAGGTTTTTCAACCCTATTTTCATAATCTTCATTCTTTAACCTGCTGTTAACAACTTAAGACTAGTTTCACAGTAAACTATTACCTCTGAATAATGGCATTCTGGGTTTTGTTTTTTGGCTGTACCTAAAAATTTTATTTTTCACGAACTGGAACCTTCTTTCACACTACACATTCCAATGAATTCATCATTTCCCCAAGATTTCAATACCATCCTCAGGTGGATGATTTCAAAATTTGTACTTTCAATCTTAACCTGTCTTCCAAGCTCAAAATGCGATTATATATAAGTTGACACTTCTCATCTTTGATCACATTTTCTCGGAACTCACAACTTGGTATCAAATTTAAGATGTGTGAATAAGAAATCTAGACTTTTCTCAATAACCTGCTTTCTACTTCACATCTCTCATCAAATTAAGTAGCACCAGCATCCATTCAAGCATGAAACCCAAGAATTATCAGAGCTCTCACTTCTAACCACATATCTATCAGAATAAATAGTATTTTTTGTGTATAATGGAGTTTCAAGAAGGTATCAGAATTTTGGGTCCAGCGCTGTGGCACCAGCATCCCAACATCTGGTCCCAGCTACTCTTCTTCCGATCCAGCTCTCTGCTGTGGCCTGGGAAAGCAGTAAAAGATGGACCAAGTCCTTGGGACCCTGCACCAGTGTGGAAGACCCAGAGGAAGCTCCTGGCTCCTGCCTTCAGATCGGGGCAGCTGCGCCATTGCGGCCATCTGAGGAGTGAACCAGTGGACCGAGGACCTCTCTCTCTCTCTGTCTCTACCTCGCTCTGTAACTCTATATTTCAAATAAATAAAACAAATCTTGAAAAAAAAAAAGAATATATAAGAGTTTTATGATAGATAGGACAAAGATGGGTTATTCTTATTTTGTGTACCTACAAAGACAAAAAAAAATCAGTTCTCAGAGGTTGAAGGGAAGCAGATGTTGTTTGGTTCATTAGGACAAAAATTTCCCTAAGTCAGCAATGACAAAGGCAGCATTTTTGCCGGTTAATATTTTAAGGCATGCTTCAATTTCTACCCTCTTTTGCTCTTAATCAACACTACTATTCCGTTTTCTTTTTAAGAGTTTACCGATCTATTTATTAAAGATATATTTTATTAATTTGAAAGCGAAAGAGAGAGAGGGAAAGCGGGGGGGGGAGGTCTTCCATCTGTTGGTTCACTCCCCTAATGGCTGTGATGCTTGAGGTTTGGCCAGGCAGAAATCAGGAGCCAGAGACAGGAGTTTCTTCTGGGTCTGCCACATGGGTGTCAGAGGCCAGAAATTTGGATCATTTTCTGCTGCTTTCCCAGGCACATTAGCAGGGAACTGGATTGAAAGTGGAACAGCCAGGAGTTCACCAGCATCCATATGTAATGCAGGTTCACCAGCCCCTGCCATTCCTTTCATACATGACTGTTTACATGTATCACTACACAACATAACAACTCCCCTAGTGTTTGCATTTCACCAGTTCTAATCAGTATTTGGTATTAATGACACCAAAGTTCTCAAACCTTAATCATGTCATACTACTTCCTACTAATTAAATTTTTGGTGGATCCTCATTGCACTTACTCTTAAAATCATATATCACTTTTTACTATGACTAATTCATTATGGCTTATATTTGAAACATCGTTTGTCCACTCTCAGTCTCATATTTATCAAGACATGTTGTTCTTTATTAATCATTTTCAACACATAAACAATTATGCCTGGAATACATTTTGCACTTTTTAGATAATTGATTCCTTTACTTTCCTCAGCTGCTTTAAGTGTCAGATTCTCAAAAGGATGTCCCAGATCACCTAATACAAATCTTTCTTCAATCTCCTATTATTCCCATCATGGACTTACTACAACTTGCAATTATTTTGGCTTTAAATCAGGTGTTTTACATTTTTACTGTATCTTCACTTTAGTGGAAAGCAAGCTTTGCCATACAGAGCTAGAAGTGTCATATTCATTGGTTCATAGCTCATCAATTAATGAAGCACATTTATAATCCACTATATCCACTTTAATAAAGTAA
This sequence comes from Oryctolagus cuniculus, assembly GCF_051225735.1. Taxonomy (NCBI): domain Eukaryota; kingdom Metazoa; phylum Chordata; class Mammalia; order Lagomorpha; family Leporidae; genus Oryctolagus; species Oryctolagus cuniculus. Next base: position 67,761,564 of record NC_142871.1, on the reverse strand, counting down.
TATTAGAAATTTATCTTTGATTCAATACATTAATTTCCCAGCTGTTTCTCAGGAGCATCAAAGAATGTTCAATTTTCATTTTTAAAAAAAATTTTAATAATGGACATCATCAGAATATGTATTACATAGAGGATATCCATTATCTGTGAAGACAGATAACTCATGTCTAAAAATTCACTCTGCTACCTCCTACAGGTATTCTTTCACCATTCCTAACTGCTGATTTTCCCTGCTTAAGTATGAAACATTTTGGTTTCTAGAAATGAGGCTGCTCCGAAAATGGAATGTAATCCTTTTAACAGTGCACTAGGTATGTTTTAATAAGTTGTTTCATATTTCATATGCAACTCTCACATTTGCAAAATTAGTAGACAATTTGAGATGGAGATAGGTAAAAGACTGCCAGTGTGAAACTAGAAGCCATCAATTCACTGCTCAGAGCTTAAAAACACTGAAAAAAATCCTTATTCATTTATGATGAAGCTTTTTTCTTCTTACTCATCCATTTGTCTGTTTTCCCATAATTCTTCCATAAACGGACTTGCCCTCAGAGAATGAACAAAATTATAAGTGTTCTGGAAAATTTTATTTGTATGATGTTTTTCAAGCTAAATAAAAAAAGGAAAAATCATATATTAGCAAAGATATTCTGATATGTATCTGCATATATATTGTGCTTAGTGATATATATGTATATAATTATTTTCATTTCACATGCATATAAAAATAAGTCAGCCTTATATCAAGGCCAGGTAAACAATAAAATAAGAAAGCAAAACATGTATGAAAGCAGGGAAAAACAACCCAGGAAACACTGGATAATAAATTGTACAATGATGTACAAACCAGAATTTCTTAGGAAAAGGGTAATACTGCTGACATTGGCTAAAATTATTCATCAGAAGAAAATATATCTTCCCTATGTCATGATGCTTTATGACAGGTGTGGAGAGTGGCAGTCAGTTTTATTTCATGTGTGCCCAAAGAACAGGATACATGACTGGTAATTGTAGAAATGTAAGTTTTGGCTCATTTGGATGAAGTCCTACATAAATCAGCTCTAAGGAATGCCAAGTGGGTATTCAAGAAGAATTCAAGCCTAAAATGGTCACCATTTTTCTGGCCTGCAGAAGAAGGAATATTTACATTGGAAAAATAATTGCATAGATGATGTTTTAAATCTTTTAATTATTGATTTCTTAGATAAATATACAAGCAATTTTCTTAGGAAATATTTCCTGCCCTTCACAATTATATCAACAAATCCCTAACCTTACGTTAGCTTCCTTTGTTTAAAACTTTTATCTAGAATAATGCAGCAAAATACTGCGTATGATTAACCTTGGAATATTAGGTATATCTTTGCTGCATAATAGACTTGATTACCCCTTTCAGCACAGATTGTATGATTTCACAGTCAAGTGATCAAAGAATGTATAAAACAAAGCCATAAACAAAAGAACACTTCATGTAAAGGAAGAATTTTTTTTTAAACTTTTATTTAATGAATATAAATTTCCAAAGTACAGCTTACGGATTACAATGGCTTCCCCCCCATAACATCCCTCCCACCTGCAACCCTCCCCTTTCCCACTCCCTCTCCCCTTCCATTCACATCAAGATTCATTTTTGTTTCTCTTGATATACAGAAGATCAGTTTAGCATACATTAAGTAAAGATTTCAACAGTTTGCTCCCACACAGAAACATAAAGTGAAAAATACTGTTTGAGTACTAGTTATAGCATTAAATCACAATGTACAGCACACTAAGGACAAAGATCCCACATGAGGAGTAAGTGCACAGTGACTCCTGTTGTTAACTTAACAAATTGACACTCTTGTTTATGGCATCAGTAATCACCCTAGGCTCTCGTCATGAGCTGCCAAAGCTATGGAAGCCCCCTGAGTTCACTGACTCTGATAATTTTTAGACAAGGTCATGGTCAAAGTGGAAGTTCTCTCCTCCCTTCAGAGAAAGGTACCTCCTTCTTTGATGACCCGTTCTTTCCACTGGGATCTCACTCGTGGAGATCTTTCATTTAGGTTTTTTTTTTTTTTTTTTTTTTTGCCAGAGTGTCTTGGCTTTCCATGCCTGAAACACTCTCATGGGCATTTCAGCTGGATCCGCATGCCTTAAGGGCTGATTCTGAGGCCAGAGTGCTGTTTAGGACATCTGCCATTCTATGGGTCTGCTGTGTATCTCACTTCCCATGTTGGATCATTCTCTCCCTTTTTGATTCTATCAGCTAGTATTTGCAGACACTATTCTTGTTTATGTGATCCCTTTGGTTCTTAGTCCTATCATTACGATCAATTGTGAACAGAAATTGATCACTGGGACTAGTGAGATGGCATTGGTACATGCCACCTTGATGGGATTGAATTGGAATCCCCTGGTATGTTTCTAACTCTACCGTTTGAGGTAAGTCAGCTTGAGCATGTCCCTAATTGCACATCTTACTATAAGAAATAACCTGGGATCTGCATTATGGTGTAGCACATAAAGCTGCCACCTGGGAGGGTATCATCCCATATGGGCAGCACTTTGAGACTTTGCTGCTCCACTTCCTATCTAGCTCCCACTCTATTGCAGTTACCTGGAGAGTGAATCAGCAGAAGGAAGATCTGTCTCTGTTTCTGTCTCTGTCTCTCTCTCTCTGTAACTCTTTACAAATACATAACTACATCTTTAAGAAAAAATAATCTACTAATTGAATTGATGAGAAACATGCTATTTAAGAAACAAACATATGTAATTATTTTATATTAAGCTTTCAAATAGTTTGGGTTTTCCTTTTAATGCATTATGAACTTTACACTGTGATGGTTGTCACCTAGAATTTATATAACATTTAGTAATTCAAAAATTTTAAAAATCGGGCACATGCCTAGTTGTCATTTGAATCAAAATACAGAAATATCCAAAATTAAAAAATTGTTTTCATTTAGTAATGAATATAGTAACCCTTTGTTTAAATGCAATTAAAGCTCATAGTATGTGCAGGATGGATAGAATTAAATAAAGTATTTATTTATGCATTTTGTCCCTAAAATAAATTAATGCAATTTTACTAACTAAAATTTTTTAACCTATCCTGAAATGTTCCTGGATAGCATATTTAAATCATCATGTTTCATTATCCTGAAACTTCCATAGCTAAAACCCTATTATAATATGTGTTCCTGGGCAACTTGGGGGTGCTAAGGCATTTTTGGCACAATTAAGAATCTACATAATCACAGCAATGCAAAAGTCTCTGGGGTCAAATTTTCTCCCTCATACCTGCAATATATTATACTGAACATTTTTCAGGTTGTAGAAATGTCTACTTATTGATATCTCTGAGTTTTTAATCAAACTTCATACCATGCCCAGAAATGTCAAATACTTTTTTTATAAAAATTATCTTGAAGTCTTACTCAATAATAATTCCCTGCCTTGTTAACCACAAGTTTTCCAAGAGGTTGAAGTTTAATGATTGATTCCAAATACCAATTAACACATGCAAAATGCAATGCCAATGGACATATGCAAAGTTTCTTTACTGTTAGAAAAGTTCTTATTTTAAAGCATTTTCGATGTCTCTTATTTGACAGCTTGTTCCACAGCGTGCCCTTATCTTACTATTCTATAAATACACTTTCTTCCCTTTTCTATACATGTACTCTTTCAACAAAATTTACAAAGCCACCCTATGGCTTCTAAAATTACTCTGACAGGTGACTTGCTATGTTACTCTTTAACATAAGGACTACCAATTAAATATTAACCTCTACAACTCCTACTAGTGTGCAAAATTAAATTACAAAAATACTCTGCTACTCCTGACACAGTCATAATGGTCTAAGTCTTCCACATGTAATGTCGTGTGATCTTTTCACTTGCATACAAGCACTTGATTTTCCTCATAATGTGCAAACATCTCGTTCTCTTCATACAACTTACATTTTAAGCTATTACTTTTCATGGAAAACATACTACATTGTCGTTAATGTAACATGATATATTATGGCTTAAAATAATCATTTTGCTATGTTCACAGAGTCCTTGGTAGAAAATTTTGGAAAAGAAATTTTTTCTAAGTGACCTGGGCCAGTGATAACTGGATTTTTTAAGATTTATTTATTTGAAAGGCAGAGTTACAGAGGGAGGGAGGGAGGGAGGGAGGGAGGGAGAGAGAGAGAGAGAGAGAGATCTTTCAACTGGTTCCCTCCAAATGGCTGAAGCCAAAAGACAAGGACTTAGGCCATTTTCCTCTACATTCCCATGCACATTGAAAGGGAGCTGCATGAGAAGTGGAGCAGCCGTGGCTCAAACTGTCTCCCATATGGGATGCTGGCATTACAGGTGGTGGCTTACCCATTACATCACAATGCCAGCTCTGATAACTGAAATTTTTATATGGTAACCCAAGGCTCCAAAGCAAAGTATATCAGCAAACAAGGGAAAAGAACATCACCTCTTATAACCTAGCTTCATAATATGGCAACAGTTCTCCCTCATTCTCTTCATTACAAAATAAGTTACAGGTGGCCTAAATTCAAGAAAACAGGTCACTCAGCCATTTCTTGACAGGAGAACCATAAAGATCTCATTGCAGAAAATGTGTGGCATGTCTGAATTTGAGTTTACAAGCAATGAAAAATAAAATCTGTCACCGTCTGTTCACTGGCCACAGTTCACATCACTTCTGTGTGAAAAATATACTCATAGCGGTGCCGCAGCTCACTAGGCTAATCCTCTGCCTGCGGTGCTGGCACACCGGTTCTAGTCCTGGTCGGGGCACCAGATTCTGCCCCGGTTGCTCCTCTTCCAGTCCAGCTCTCTGCTGGGGCCTGGGAGTACAATGGAGGATGGCCCAGGTCCTTGGGCCCTGCACCCGCATGGGAGACCAGGAGAAGCACCTGGCTCCTGGCTTCGGATCAGTGCTACGCGCTGGCTGCAACAGCCATTGGAGGGTGAACCAATAGAAAAAGGAAGACCTTTCTCTCTGTCTCTCTCTCTCAAAGTCCACTCTGACAGTCAAAAAATTAAAAAAAAAAATGTATATACTCATTTCCCCTCTATAACCAACAGTCTCAGCCCATTACAAGTTTAGCTCAATGATTCCCAAAAATCGACATACTTATGCTCTATATCAGGCCCACATGTGGACAGGCATCTTCAGGTGCACTTCCTCTTATAAAATCAAAAGACAAATATCTACTGCTCCCACACCCAATGTAGGGTGTTGTAACAGTCATGGAATAACAAGTCTAGGCACTCTGTATTAGTTGGCTAAGGCTACTATAACAAAACACCCTTAAGTAGGCAGCTTAAAAAAAAAGTTTTTTCTTTTGTTTTGCTCATGTTGCTTTTTGTTTTTGTTTGTATTTCCAGAGACTCAAAGTCCATGATCAAGTTGCTGGAAAGATCAGTTTCTGCGAGGCCTTTCTTCCTGGCTACCACATGTCCACCTTCTTGGTTTACCCTCGAAGGCCCCTCTCTCTGTGGGCACTCACTAGAGTTGTCTCCACTTCTTCCCATATGAACACCAGTCTTGTTTGCTTAGGGCTCTTCCCTTAGGGCCTCATCGAAACCGAATGACTTCCTTAAGGGCCTTATCTCAAAATACAGCCACACTGGTGTCTTAGTGTGTGTGTTGGGGTGGTGGGGAGCAGGAGGTGCATGGTTCAATCCAAGTCAAACTACCATTAAAAATTGGGGGACACTGGATGCACACAGCCATCCAAACTCCAGGCAGAATTATGTTTCTACCATTCTTAGAGTTTTGCACCATATTTCCCTGTTCTGTCTTCTAGATTCTTGGTTTCATTTTTGTGCATCTCCTTTTCCTGTATAAAGGCTTTTAACTATCTTTAAAATGTTTCTTATTGTGTGCTCATTAATTCAGTTCAAACAAATAATTCCTTTATGGTGTAATACACTTGCTAGGCATCCATCTATAACCAACGATGCTATAAAAACAAGCAAAAATTACTTACATCCCTTGCATCTACCTGGAAAAATAAGGCCTATTTCTGAAATCCAAGTTTACTGACAACCTCATGACTTGAGCTAACTAGAAAATGGACTTTAGCTGACAGTAAAATTGACTGGGCGTGTTCTGCCAAAGTAAAAGAATTCAACTTCAAAAGGACACAATCCAAAGAGATTATTCAAAATAAATATGAATTATGAGAAAAGACACATAAATTCTAGTCATTTGATCATTCATTGTAAATCTGAAAGACCATCCCAGATTAAGGATCATTAAACTTAAAGTATGAACAAGTCAAATCGGTGGTGAGTAGCACTGTTGCCTTAAACACTTTAAAATCTCTATAGATAGTTCTGCTGGAGAAAGAATAAAGCAGAAAACAAAAACATAGCAAAGACATTCAAAATTTCGGATTAGGCTGTATTAGCATGGATTCAAGATATTCCAATGTGGACATAATTATACATGTTTTATATGAGTAATTTATATCTACTCCAATAATGTCCAAATAATCTACGGAGAGAAGAGAGAATAAATTCTCAAACAGAATATAAACTTAGGAGGGTTTCCTACAATTATTCAACATAGTTATTGTTAATGAAAAATGTCATTCAATTAAAGAGTAAACATTTTACTGAGTAGAATTATAAATACCTTAATATATTTAAATCATTCTATAAACAGGTTAAAATTTTATAAATGGGAAATTATTAGTAATCCATAAGTTCCCAGACTAATGACAATATGGTAAAAATTTAATTTCATAAGAAAATCAACACAAAAATTAAAGTAAAGCAAAACATGCTGGGAGTAAAGTGCAATTGAGTATTGAACATCCGTGTATCTGTGAGTCTATAGTTGAAGATTATTTCTCTTGGGGTCAGTGTTTGACACTGCACTGGAGACATTATTTGGGACACTCACATTCCATGTCCAAGTGCCTACGTTTGAGTCCTGGCTATCCTCCCCGCTCCAGCTTCTTACTAATGTAAACATGGCTCAAGTAGCTGCTTGTGTCCCTGCCACCTATGTGGAAGATCAAGGTTGAGTTCTGGGCTCTGGACTTTGTTCTAACGCAGCCTCATTGTTGCAGGCATTTGGGGATTGAACCAGAAGAAGGAAGATCTCTGTCTCTCTCTGTCTTTGCCTTTCACATGAAACTAGTAAACATAATTTTTTAGATAAATTTTTATTTGGATCACTATCATTTTAGCTTATATTCACTGTACATAAATTGAAATATTTTATTGAAACATAAAACATTTTAAGTTACAAAAAATTATAAACTATTCCAAAATGGTATATATGAATATAATTAATCCAGAGTTGTTTTGTTGTTTCCTGAATTGCTAAACCTACTAATTCACCTGAAAACCAAAGCCAGATTTTAATAACTGTCACTCCTCTTTAAATGATCAAATGATACAATCTCTATTTTTTTGCTCACAAAAACAATCAGCTAATGAACATCCAAGACAAATGTTGACACTAATTTAATAGAAAAAATAAGCAATCATTTTTCTAAAGTATGTAACCATCACACTTTAAGAATTATTCAAATTAAAATTTACTGAAACTTAAAAACAATTGGCAGTGTTTAAAAGTGTGATACATTAGCTTATTTCTATGTCTGTGTACTTTCTTTTTTTTAAATATTTATTTATTTATTTATTTGAAAGTCAGAGTTATACAGAGAGAGAAGGAGAGAGAGAGAGAGAGAGGTCTTCCATCCACTGGTTCAATCCCCAGTTGGCTGCAATGGCTGGAGCTGTGCCGATCTGAAGTCAGGAGCCAGGAGCTTCTTCCAGGTCTCCCATGCAGGTACAGGGGCCCAAGGACCTGGACCATCTTCTACTGCTTTCCCAGGCCATAGCAGAGAGCTGGATCAGGAGTGGAGAAGCGAGGTCTGGAACTTGCACCCATATGGGATGCCAGCACTGCAGGCAGCAACTTTACCTGCTAGGCCACAGCCCTGGCCCTGTGTACTTTCTTTCAAACAAGAATGTTACAAAGCAAGCATTAAATAAATCAATGCTTTTTGAGAAAAAAAAATTGATATAGCATTCCAAAAGTGAACTAACACTTTTCTGAACTAAAGAAATTAATCTCTGTAAAGTCAAATGTTAGCAAACTTAAGTCAATAGATAAATAAGAAAAACACATATTCAACAGTATCATATTTCTGATTCTTCCAGCTCAATGAATTTTCTTGATGTCAAATTAGTTTTAATTAACTTCTCATTATTGACTAAAAGCAATGATAATAATGTTAGGGAACCATTCATGGAGAAAGCAATTGTAGCGCCGTTTGAAACAAAGTAACTGTAGCACCCTTTGAAAGAAAGTAACTGTGCCGTAGTGTGCAGCTTGAAGGAAAAGCAGAGTAGTAATAACCACCCTAGCTGGTAAGATTTGAAAACAGATGGCCTAACTAGATGGCCTAACCAGGAACTGTCATTGCCATGACGACGGGACCCTGGGGGGTCGAAATGTGGGTGGGGCTAGCCTCTAGAAACTGTATATAAGGGGACCCTCAGCTGCTGTAAACCAGAGGTTGCTCAGCCTCTCTCCCCAGTCCATAGTGTCTAGTGCGCACGGGGAGAAGCTCCTGGTCCATAGTGCCTAGTGCCCGCAGGAGTAGGCTTGAGCGATCTCTCCTCCTAGTTGCCTAGAGTATCAATAAAGTGTGTTTAGCTTGACCTTCCTCATTCTCCTCGACTCTTCCTTCGCGGTAACTTGGCCAGTTCCGAAAGGGGGAGATCCTGACAAATAATTTGAACCTTTATCCCATTCTTAAGTCCCATTCCTCCCTCTGATCTAGTGACCCTTACTTTTCCTAGAGTATTCCTGGAAGATTGTCTTTACATTATTTACAAAGACAGAGAAAAACTACCTGATTAAGCTAAATATTCCCAGATGGCTATATATATATATATATATATTTCGAATTTTAATCATGGAATCCTGACATAATACATTATATATAAATATATGTATATTTGTGTCAACATATGTATATGTGTGTACATATATATGCACAAATTATCATTTTTGTCATAGAAGAAGCTGTCTGGACTTTTAAAGCATTTTGCCTGAATCTTGATAAGGAGTTACCTTTGTAATAAATTTTTGAACTGAACTACCAAATATAAGTATGAATACTAGAAAATCAAATTAACATATCGCTAATACCAATATCTAGAAAATATCTCATATAGACATATGCTTGTTTCTTTCCAAGATTTAATTAAGTACTTATATGAAGCACAGTTATATATCATAAGTTTTGCTTCATTACATAAAGTTAAATGCAATACATATTTCCCAGGTTGTACTGATATTTCAGTTTCAATTGGTGATATTTTGTTCTGAGTATTACTCAAGGTAATTTTTATACAGCAGAAGTACATATTCTTCCAAAAAGAGAAAGGTACTGTACCTTTAGATAACATGGGCAAATTGATGCATTATAGAAATTCTGCACATCATTTGTACATGTCCAAATGTAATAGCATAAAATGCTGCACCATAAATCATTTCCCTTTCATTATTTAAAGTCATCAGGTCACCTCTAGAGTTAAGACAATATTAGCTATTTTATTTATTATGGAGTAGAAAATAAAACCAATCATCTCTTTTAGGCCTGCAAGTACAATTTTTCCTTTGAATTTTCTTTTTTCTCCCTTTCTTTTATGATATTTTGATGCTCGTCTTACCAGAAAAACAAAACCCATGATAATGTGAAACATAAATTTCCTGAGCTAAATGGAGTCCATTAAGAGAAACACTGAATGCAGAGCTGTTAGATAAGGAATGGCAGGTTACCATAAATTAAGCAACAGCCATTCAGGAGAGTATGAAGTCGAATTTTAAGATTCCCAGTAGCTCATTTATCAACAACTAAGAATATATCTGGTTTACAAAGATAGAATATTAAACAGAAAGTGAAAGAAACTTGTAAAATTTTTTCTTCCATTTATAACAATGCATAAGGATAATATACTGCTGAGATAACTCTTGAGTTCATACTGTCTGATGACAGCTTGATTTTACCAGGATCAGGAAATACAGAATCATTATAAAATTAATTTTATATGATTTTAATCATTTAAAAATAATTTTGATAATCTCAGGGTACTGAGAAAAGTCAAGGAGAAGGTTGTTTTTTTTTTTTTTTTCCCCAGCTACTATGGAAAATAACAATCTAATTCTTACAATAAAGGATGATAAAAAGGGATGTTGTTAAATGCTAAACATTGTTAAATGCTAACATTGTTAAATGTTAAAGAAGGGTAAAATGAGAGATTGGTAGATAACAGAGACAGGTAGCCAGTTTTTTAATATAAAATATGTAATTTTTACCCCAAAAATCTGAGTATTAAGCATAAGAACAGAGTGACAAAGCACATTTTAAAAATTCATATTAATGAGTCACAGTGAAAATTAAATTCTGCAACAATTAATGTTGATGCTGATGATGAATTTCCCTCTGACAGATTTGTTTTGTTCTCCAAACAAGGAAAATGTAAAGCAAAAGGAAATAAATTATAAGGTTGAATAAGATAGATAAAGACACATGCAAATATTCTTTTCATTGTTCTTATTAAAACTCATTTTTACCCTTCCTTCCTCTTCAAATGAATATGAATTCTTAAGTAGTTACAGCTTTGTTTCCATTGTTTGACAGTTGTAGTTAAGAATATCACATAGGTATCCTAATCCTCAGGGCGAAAGTCACGAGTTTGGGCACTTGATCTCTTTTTAATAAACATATGCAGGGCTCATGCTGTGGCATGATTGGTTGAGCCTCTACCTGCAGCACTGGCATCCCATAAGGCGTTGGTTTGAGCCCCGGCAGCTTCTCTTCTGATCCAGCTCTCTGCTAATGACCTGGGAAAGAGTGGAAGATGATCCAAGTGCTTGGGCTACTGTATCCACAAGGAAGACAAGAAGCTCCTGGCCAGTGGCTTTGGACTGGCCCAGCTCCAGGCCTTACAGCCACAAGAGGAATGAAACAGCAGATGGAAGATCCTTCTCTCTCTCTATCTGTCTCTCTCTGTGTGTGTGTGTGTGTGTGTGTAACTCTGCCTCCCAAATAAAAGAATTGTTTAAAAAAATCTGCCTATAGCAGAAACAAATATTTTAGATATCTTTACAGTAGTAGCTATCGATGTTTAATATCATTGACAGGAATTCCATTGTTTTTCAACTCATCAATGGATATTTGGTTAGCTGACAAACAGCTTGAGAAATGTTTCCAATTCTTCAGAGTCTTTTATTACTGTTTATTTATACTAAATTAGAAGATGTCAGCAGTCGTAAGTCATTAAGATTCAATTTTTAGAGTTTTGTTGGAGACTTTTGAATATTTCTTTAGAAGTGAATGCAGATACATTAGAGAGAATAGTCACTAAAATATTCATTGTTTGGAAAGTAATGAGTACATCATATCAGAATCTGGAAAACTGAATGTTTTAGGAGAAAATGCATCAGTCTCCATAGTAAGCTATAACATAATTCTTGATATGTATTGCTTTGATTGATCTCCCTGCTCTGCCTCAAGAGGCAAACTCTAAGAGAAGGCACAAACACATGTTGTTAATGGGAGAGGAAGGAGAGGGGGAATGGACCAAAGGAGAGTGAAGGCAGACAATAAAGGTGGTTATTAAGGCAGCTGTTACAGTGAGTGACTGATCCTTAATTCAGGGGGACATCTTGGCAACACCTTAAAATGTGTGCTTCAAAATCACTCAGGCAAGGGAGGTGGAGAACTGATAGTTTTATGTCCATCAGTCTTTCATTGTTTAATGACTGCCTCTAGAGAGATACTAAATCCAAGTCAAGTTGAACCTGTTGTACTTGTGAACAAAGCATATTCCAGGAATCCTAGGGTTATACTCTGACCATGACAGAGGTGTTGGCCATCAGAAATAAGGCTGCTAATCACAGAAATATTAAGAGACCTGTGGTTATACTGGCAGAGTAGAGACAGCAGCTGCTACTTCTCACTTCAGCAATACAATTCATATTCCACACAGATATGATAGTAATGATTTTTTTGGTTTTTACTTTTTTGTTTTTTGAAGATTTATTTTATTTCAAAAGACAGAGTTAAAGAGAGAGGCTGAGCTAGAGAGAGAGAGAGAGAAAGAGAGATGTTTTGCATTCCGCTGATTCACTCCCCAAATGAATGCAATGGCTAGAGCTGAGCTGATCCAAAGTCAAGAGCTAGAAGCTTCTACTGGGTCTTCCACATGGGTGCAGGGGTCCAAGAACTTGGGCCATCTTCTATTGCTTTTGCAGGCCATAGCAGAGAGCTGGATCCGAAGAAGAGCAGCCAGGATTCGAACAGGCACCCATATGGGTTGCCGGCACTGCAGGCTAGGGTTTTAATCCGTTGTGCTACAGAGCTAGCTCTAATAGTAATGTTTAATAGGAGCATTTTATGAAGTTCTTGTAACACTTACTTTTTAGTTATTATTTTTCATTAATTTTACATTTCATTATCCATTTTGGAAATGGATCTACCTCTGTGTTTAAGAGACATTTTATAGAACATTAATATGCATCAAAAATCCATGGAAAACACATAAAAGTACATTAACAAAACATGTTATATTCTACTAACTAATTAATTTTAATTTATTAACAAATAATAATTTATATTAACTAAATTTAATCATGTTTTTCCAATTATCACACAGGTGTGCCATTGCTTAAGCCCAGTTTATCCTCAAAACTGGCATATTCAGAAAACACCACTATTTTAGTTGTCTTAATGTGAGCATATGGACACTAAGTATATGGTAGGTAAGGTAGGATATGATGCATCGTTAAGATGAAATTTTAGCAAAAGAAATTACATGGTCTGTATTTGCTATTTTTGCAGAACTTAGTTGAATCTTCAACCTTTGTAAAGCAAAGATCAAATGCAGACTATTTACAACAGCTGTTATTAATTACTTTCTTCTCTTCTGACTCAAAAGCAGATGCTATAATTAAATAATATGTGTCACAGTTCAGGAGGAAGGAATAATGTCCTGAAAGTATTACTTGTTATAAAGTATAAATGAATCCACTGTTCAGAGAAAATGACGAAATCTTGGTATATACCCTCTTAGCGTGGATGAGGCAACTTTGGGTAGGATTCTTGCAATACTCTGCTTAATTGATACACAATAACTATGCATGATTTTGGGGTACCAGTGTGATATTATTATAGATGTATATAATATGTAATGCTCACCTAACATTAGTTAGTGTTTCCATCATTGCACTTAAGTTTTACTTTCTCTTGATTACAGGATGTCCTGCCCATCTTCCCCTTTACTATCAGGATGTCATGGAGTGATCAAAGAAATTGTCTAAACAGGGTTCTGTCCAAACAGGCCTGTAAATCTCTGAATTCAAAATTGTATTTTTGTTATGCACCTCATAAGAATAGGTAAGGCTTTTAATAATGAGATACAAAACGGATGGACATTGTGGCACAGCTATTTAAGCTTTCATATCAGACTGAGATCAAGCCCCACCCCTGCTTCCCATCAAGCTTCCTTCCAATGAGCCTGGGAGGCAGCAGATAGGGGACCAAGTACTTGGGATCCTGCCATCCGTGTAAGTGGGGGCTTTGGGATGCAGGTAAAGTTTCTATCTCCCTATTTTGCCATGACCCAGGTCCAGCTGTGGCAAGCATTTGGGGAGTGAACCAGTGGATCAAAGATCTCTCTGTCTCTGACTGTCTGTGTCTGCCATTCTGCCTTTCAAATTTGAAAAATGAAATACAAAATAAAATGAAATAAGAAGTTTGGGTTGGCATTGTGATGCAGAAGGTTATGCTGGAACTTGCGATGCCAGAGGCATCCCATGTCAGAGCAAAGGTTCAAGTTCCAGATACTCTGCTTCCAGTCAAGCTTCCTGCTAATGCATCTTGGAAAACAGTAGAAGATAATGGTTGAAATGCTTTGGCACCTGCTACCCATGTGGGAAACCCAGATGGAGTTTCAGGCTCTGGTTCTGTCCTGCCCCAGTCCTAGTCTTCGTGGCTATTTTGGGGGGAGGAGTGAACCAATAGATGAAAGATCTCTTTCTCTCTTTGTCTCACTCTCTTTCTTTGTCATTCTGCCTTTCAAATAAATAAAATAATTTGTGAATACCATTAAGTTAAAAAGTATTGTTCCCATTTTCTAAGTATATGTATACACTCCCCAACCTCGCATAACCACTATTCCATTTCCTATTGCTATAAGAACAACATTTTTAGATTATGCATATAAATTCTATCACTTGCAATTTGGGTTTCTGTGCCTTTTAAAATTAACATACCTAATGCCCTGTGATCTGTGTATATTGCCACATATGGCAAGACTTCCTCCTGTTTATGACCAAGAGTATTCTCTGAATCCATATGCCATATATTGTTTATACATTTAACATTTTTTAACTTTTATTTAATAAATATAAATTTCCAAAGTACAACTGTTGGATTATAGCAGCATTTTCCCCCCATAACCTCTCTCCCACCCACAACCATCCCATCTCCCGCTACCTCTCCCATCCCATTAACATCAAGATTCATTTTCAATTATCTTTATATATAGAAGATCAATTTAGTATATACTAAGTAAAGATTTCAATAGTTTGCACCCACCAAGAAACACAAAGTATAAAGTACTGTTTGAGTACTAATTATACCGTTAATTCACATAGTATGACACATTAAGGACAGAGATCCTACATGGGAAATAAGCGCACAGTGACTCCTGTTGTTGATTTAACAATTGACACTCATATTTATGGAATCAGTAATCACCCGAGGCTCTTTTAATGAGTTGCCAAGCTATGGAAGCCTCTTGAGTTTGCCAACTCCAGTCTTATTTAGACAAGGTCATAGTCAAAGTGGAAGTTTTTTCCTCCCTTCAGAGAAAGGTATCTCCTTCTTTGATGGCCCATTCTTTCCGCTGGGATCTCACCCACAGAGATCTTTCATTTAGGTCATTTTTTTTTTTTTTTGCCACAGTGTCTTGGCTTTCCATGCCTGAAATACTCCCTTGGTCTTTTTAGCCGGATCCAAATACTTCAAAGGGTGATTCTGAGCCAGAGTGCTGTTTAGGACATCTGCCATTCTATGAGTCTGCTGTGTATCCTACTTCCCACGTTGGATCGTTCTCTCATTTTTAATTCTTTCAGTTAGTATTAGCAGACACTAGTCTTCTTTATCCATTTAACTTTGAATACTATATAGTGGTTAAAAAAAAAGAAATCTGGTCATTTGCAACAAAATGGATGAATGGAAAATATCATACTTAATGAAATAAGACAGTCCCAAAGGGACAAATACCATATGTTCTCTCTGATGTGGTAACTAATAGAGTACCTAAAAGGAAATTTGTAGAAGTAAAATTGACACTATGAGAAGCAATGACTTGAATAACCCTTGTCTTGACTGTCGAGGAAATATTTTTATGGCTTTTTTTGTTGTTGTTATTTTTTCTACTTAATACTATTGGATGAACTCTTTACTTAACATAGAATTAAACATAGGTATATAATGTCAATTGAAAATAGATCCCAGCACGCCAGTGCCGCGGCTCACTAGGCTAATCCTCCGCCTTGTGGCTCTGGCACACTGGGTTCTAGTCCCGATTGGGGCGCCGGATTCTGTCTCAGTTGCCCCTCTTCCAGGCCAGCTCTCTGCTGTGCCCAGGGAGTGCAGTGGAGGATGGCCCAAGTCCTTGGGCCCTGCACCCCATGGAAGACCAGGATAAGTACCTGGCTCCTGCCTTCAGATTAGTGCAGTGCACCGGCCGCAGCGTGCCAGCCATGGTGGCCAATGGAGGGTGAACCAACGGCAAAGGAAGACCTTTCTCTCTGTCTCTCTCTCTCACTGTCCACTCTGCCTGTCAAAAAAATAAAAATAAAAAAAGAAAGAAAAGAAAAGAAAATAGATCCCAGCAAAAAATAAGAGCTGTACAGTTATGCACACATTCCTACAGACTTACCCTTAAGGATAAAGCTAAAAACTTGCCATGGGACTCCAAATCCCATTAAGCTGGGTGGTACTAATGCCATCTTACATGTTAAAGTGATCATATTAAATGTTTAAATGATCATATAGATATGATTAAATGTTAAAGGGGTCACATAAATAAGACCAAGTTTCCAGTAGTAACAACAGATAGAGTTAAAAGTGAGAGAATTTCTAACATGGGAAACAGTCCTCACAGCAGACTAATAGAGTGGCAAATGCCTTAAACGGCACTTGGACTTCAGGATCAATTCTAAATCATTCTGGACAGCTGATAAGCCCATGAGAGCATTTGTGGCATGGGAAGCCAAGCAGTGATAAAACAAACAAACAAACAAACAAAAAACATCTATATGAAGGATCTCTTTGAGTGAGACCCTGGTGGAAAGAAGGGGTCATTAAAAAGGGGTCATCAAAGAAGGATGTACTTTCTGTGAAGGGAGAATAAACTTGCACTTTGCTTATGACCTAAATACTGAAGGAGTTTGTGGACTCAAGGCTTCTATAGCCTGGGCAGCGCATGGCAAGAGCCTCAGGTGATCACTGACATCAAAAATAAGTGTTAATTATAAAGTTAACAGCAAGAGTCACTGTACACTTACTCCTCATGTAGGATTTTAGGTTTGCTTTCATGAATAGTACTGTAATAAAACATGATAATGCAAATGTCTCTGTGACACATTGATTTTATTTGGATATGTACTAAATTGCAATCCAAATAACAATGTACTTGAAAAGGTATCATTCATCGATTGTTCTGAATAGTTTGAGAAGAATTGGAGTTAGTTCTTCTTTAAATGTCTGGTAGAATTCAGCAGTGAATCCATCTGGTCCTGGGCTTTTCTTTGTTGGGAGGGCCTTTATTACTGTTTCAATTTCTGTCTCAGTTATGGGTCTGTTTAGGTTTTCTATGTCTTCCTGGTTCAATTTAGGTAGGTTGCATGTGTCCAGGAATCTATCCATTTCTGATAGGTTTCCCTGTTTGCTGGCATACAAGTCCTTGTAGTAATTTCTGATGATTCTTTTTATTTCTGTGGTGTCTGTTGTTACATTTCCTTTTTCATCTCTGATTTTATTGATTTGGGTCTTTTCTCTTCTTTTTTTTAGTTAGTTGGGCCAATGGGGTGTCAATTTTGCTTATTTTTTCAAAAAACCAGCTCTTCGTTTGGCTGTTTTTTTGTAATTTTTTTTTGATTCAATCCTGTTGATTTCTTCTCTGATTTTAATTATTTCTCTTCTCCTACTAGATTTGGGTCTGATTTGCTGTAGGTTTTCTAGATCCTTGAGGTGAATTGAAAGCTCATCTATTTGGTGTCTTTCCAATTTCTTGATGTAGGCACCTATTGATATAAACTTTCCTCTTAACACTGCTTTTGCTGTGTCCCATAAGTTTTGGTATGTTGTGCTGTTATCCTCATTTACTTCCAGAAAGTTTTTGATTTCTCTTTTGATTTCTTCTATGACCCATTGTTCATTCAGGAGCATGTTGTTCAATCTCCATGTGTTTGCGTATGCTCTAGGGATTCCTGAGTTGCTAATTTCCAACTTTATTCCTTTATGGTCTGAGAAGCTGCATGGTATGATTCTAATTCTTTTGAATTTGCTGAGACTTGCTTTATGGCCTAGTATGTGGTCAATCCTAGAGAAGCTTCCATGTACTGCTGAGAAGAATGTAAAATCTTTAGCTGTAGGATTGAAAGTTCTGTATATATCTGTTAGATCCATTTGGGCTATAGTGTCGTTTAAATCTACTGTATCCTTGTTGATCTTCTGACCGGATGATCTGTCTATTTCTGAGAGTGGAGTATTGAAGTCCCCCAGTACTACTGTATTGGGGTCTAAGTCTCCCTTTAAGTCCGTTAATAAATCTTTTAGATAAACTGGTGCCCTGTAGTTAGGTGCATATACATTGATAATTGTTATATCTTCCTGTTGAATTGATCCCTTAATCATGATATAGTGTCCCTCTTTGTCTCTCTTAACAGTTTTTGTGGTAAAGTTTATGTTGTCCGATATTAAGATGGCTACGCCCGCTCTTTTTTCATTTCTGTTGGCATGGTATATCTTTTTCCAGCCTTTCACTTTCAGTCTGTATGGATCTTTGTTGGAAAGATGTGTTTCTTGTAAGCAGCAAATAGATGGGTTTTGTTCCTTAACCCAATCAGCCAATCGGTGTCTTTTAACTGGACAGTTCAGGCCATTCACGTTCAAAGTGACTAATGATAAGTGGTAACTTTGCCCTGCCATTTGCCAAAGATAAGTTCTAATATATGCTTTGAATTCCCTGTGATCTTTTGCTGTGAGCTTTCCTTCCTTGGTTTCCTTCCTTTACCTTCTTTCATATTGATGACCGTGTTTCTGTGTTTCTGTGTGTAACACATCTTTAAGCATCTTTTGCAGGGCTGGACGAGTGGCAACAAATTCTTTCAATTTCTGTTTGCAATGAAAAGTCTTTATTTCACCTTAATTCACAAATGATAGCTTTGCAGGATATAATATTCTGGGCTGGCAGTTGTTCTCTCTTAGTACCTGGGCTATATCTCGCCATTCCCTCCTAGCTTGTAGAGTTTCTGATGAGAAGTCAGCTGTGAGTCTGATTGGAGATCCTCTGAGAGTAATCTGACGTTTCTCTCTTGCACATTTTAGGATCTTTTCTTTATGTTTCACTGTGGAGAGTTTAATTACAATGTGTTGTGGTGAGGATCTCTTTTGGTCATGTTTATTAGGGGTTCTGTGGGCTTCCTGTACTAGGATTTCTCTGTCTTTCTCCAAACCTGGGAAATTTTCTGCTAATATCTCACTAAAAAGGCCTTCTAATCCTTTCTCCCTCTCCATGCCTTCAGGAACTCCTAGAACCCGAATGTTGGGTTTTTTATTAGTATCCTGAAGATTCCCGACAATATGTTTCAGATTTCTAATTTCCTCTTCTTTTCTTTGGTCTGACTGTATCCTTTCCTGTTCTCTGTCTTCTAAGTCCGATATTCTCTCTTCTGCTTCTCCCATTCTGTTTGTAAGGCTCTCTATTGTGTTTTTCATTTGATCTATTGAATTCTTCACTTCAGTCACTATCACAGTTTCCTGTTGTACTAGTTGTTTCGTTTCATTTTGATTCCTCTTTAATATTTCATTTTCACGAGAGAGATTTTCTATCTTGTGCATTAAGGATTTGTGTAGTTCCAGAATTTGTTTTTGAGAACTTCTTAATGTTCTTATCAATTTTTTGAGATCTGCTTCTTGCATTTCTTCTATGTCATCATCTTCATAATCTTGAATTGGGGTGTCTTTTTCATTTCAGGGCGTCATAGTGACTTCCTTGTTTTTATTACCTCGGTTTTTGCGTTTGTTATTTGGCATATTGGAGATATTTGGTTTCTTCACTGTGGTGCTTTTTCTTGTTATACTATGACTCTAGATTAAGTGGACTATCTGTTTTTGATGGAGCCTTAGGGCTTGAGATGGGTGTGGCCTGAGAGCTCTGTTTGGTGTGCCAAAGGTGACACTCCCAGGTTAGGCGTAGTAAATCTCTCTCTCTCTCTCTCTTTTTTTTTTTTTTTTTTTTTTTTTTTTGATTCAAAAGGGAAGTAATTCCGCACAGCTGAACAAAGTTGGAGGTAGTTAGCAGGCAAATGATATACCCACAGGAGCCAGAGATCGGAAGCTCTTTCCCAAGATCCCCACAGGGAATCTGTTCGGCCCTCAGAGTGGGCTCAAATTCTCCTTCAGCCTCCCACTGGGTTGCCAAAGTTACGGAATTGTAGCGTCTCTGGAGAGTGCTCACGTGAATTCCGTGAGTTCTCTCCCCCACCGTCTCTTTTTTTTTCACAGTCTCAGTTCAGTAGCACCACAAATTTACTAGCTCCTAATCTCCTGTTAATTCGCCCCGCCCAGAGTCAGGTTTTTCTGCTAGGCTCAGGGCCGGTGCAGACCTGAGGTCGCTCTGCTTATGACGTATGTCCAAGATGGCGCCTGCTCTTTGTCTTGCTCACCCTTGAGAGGTGAGCGGAGAGAGAGAAACCCGTGTCCGTACTAGTCACCTTTTTTTTTTTCTCTCTCTCTCTTCCAGTTAGCCTTGTGAACTCCCCCCCCCCCCCCGGGGGTCATTCCCTCTAGTCTCCTCTCTCCGCTTGCCTGCCGGTATCTCGGGCTATTGAGGTTCGGCTCACCTCGCGTTCCAGCGCTGGTGTGTTGAGTCTGCCGCTGATGTCCCGAAATGTGGGCTCCCACGCTCTCCACGCAGGTGCGCTGTGAGTCACGCGTTCCGGAAGAGTTTCTTCTGCTGTTTCCTCCCCTACTCTTCCTTGAACCTGCAGTATCTCCACTTTTATTAAACTATCTCTCCCCAGACTATCAGTGTGCTCCCTTCCTATTCCGCCATCTTGCCGGAAACCAAATTCTTTCTATGAAGCCAGCATCACCTTAATTCCTAAGCCGGAAAAAGATGCAGCACTGAAAGAGAATTACAGACCAATATCCCTGATGAACATAGATGCAAAAATCCTCAATAAAATTCTCGCCAATAGAATGCAACAACACATCAGAAAGATCATCCACCCAGACCAAGTGGGATTTATCCCTGGTATGCAGGGATGGTTTAATGTGCGCAAGACAATCAATGTGATACACCACATTAACAGACTGCAGAAGAAAAACCATATGATTATCTCAATAGATGCCGAGAAAGCATTTGATAAAATACAACACCCGTTCATGATGAAATCTCTAAGCAAACTGGGTTTGGAAGGAACATTCCTCAATACAATCAAAGCAATCTATGAAAAACCCACAGCCAACATCCTATTGAATGGGGAAAAGTTGGAAGCATTTCCACTGAGATCTGGTACCAGACAGGGATGCCCACTCTCACCACTGCTATTCAATATAGTTCTGGAGGTTCTAGCCAGAGCTATTAGGCAAGAAAAAGAAATTAAAGGGATACAAATTGGGAAGGAAGAACTCAAACTATCCCTCTTTGCAGATGACATGATTCTTTATTTAGGGGACCCAAAGAACTCTACTAAGAGACTATTGGAACTCATAGAAGAGTTTGGCAAAGTAGCAGGGTATAAAATCAATGCACAAAAATCAACAGCCTTTGTATACACAGGCAATGCCATGGCTGAGGAAGAACTTCTAAGATCAATCCCATTCACAGTAGCTACAAAAACAATCAAATACCTTGGAATAAACTTAACCAAAGACGTTAAAGATCTCTGCGATGAAAATTACAAAACCTTAAAGAAAGAAATAGAAGAGGATACCAAGAAATGGAAAAATCTTCCATGCTCATGGATTGGAAGAATCAATATCATCAAAATGTCCATTCTCCCAAAAGCAATTTACAGATTCAATGCAATACCAATCAAGATACCGAAGACCTTCTTCTCAGATCTGGAAAAAATGGTGCTGAAATTTATATGGAGGCACAAGAGACCTCGAATAACTAAAGCAATCTTGTACAACAAAAACAAAGCCGGAGGCATCACAATACCAGATTTCAGGACATACTACAGGGCAGTTGTAATTAAAACAGCATGGTACTGGTACAGAAACAGATGGATAGACCAATGGAACAGAATTGAAACACCAGAAATCAACCCAAGCATCTACAGCCAACTTATATTTGATCAAGGATCTAAAACTAATTCCTGGAGCAAGGACAGTCTATTCAATAAATGGTGCTGGGAAAATTGGATTTCCACGTGCAGAATCATGAAGCAAGACCCTTACCTTACACCTTACACAAAAATCCACTCAACATGGATTAAAGACCTGTTGATGGGCATTTTGGTTGGTTCCAGGTCTTAGCTATTGTGAATTGAGCTGCAATAAACATTAAGGTGCAGACAGCTCTTTTATTGTCCAATTTAATTTCCTTTGGGTAAATTCCAAGGAGTGCAATGCCTGGGTTGTATGGTGGACTATATTCAGGTTTCTGTGCAATCTCCTAAGTGACTTCCATAGTGGCTTTACCAGTTTGCATTCCCACCAACCGTGGGTTAGTGTCCCTTTTTCCCCACATCCCCTCCAGCATCTGTTGTTAGAAGATTTCTGCATGTAAGCCATTCTAACAAGGGTGAGGTGAAACCTCATTGTGGTTTTGATTTGCATTTCTCTGATGGCTAGTAATCCTGAATATTTTTTCATGGGATTGCTGGCCAATTGGATTTCCTCTTTGGAAAAATGTGTATTCAAGTCCTTGGCCCATCTCTTAAGTGGGTTGTTTGTTTTCTTGTTGTGGAGTCTCTTGATCTCTTTATAGATTCTGGTTATTGAATCTTTATTGGTTGCATAATTTAATACCATTGGTTGAACTCTTTAATTAACACACGATTATTGTTAGGGATTTAAAATTAATTGAAAAGTGATCCCTGTCAAATATAAGAGTGGGAATAAGAGAGGGAGAGGATGTACTGTTTGTCACATGCTCACTCGGACTTACCACTAATGGTAGAGCTAGAAATGTGCCAGGGGATTCCAATTCAATCTCATCAAGGTGGCATGTACCAATGCCATCTCACTAGTCAAAGTGATCAGTTTCAGTTCATAATTGATCAAAAAGATAGGATTAAGTGTCAAAGGGATTACATAAATAAAACCAGTGTCTACGAACAATAACTGATAGAATTAAAAAGGAGAGAATCATCCTCCATGGGAAGTAGGATAGACAGCAGACTCATAGAATGGTAACTGCCCTAAATAGCACACTGGCCTCAGAATCAACCCTTAAGACATTTGGATCTGGCTAAAAAGCCCACGAGAGTATTTTAGCCATGGAAAGCCAAAACACTCTTGCCAAAAAAAAAAAAAAAATGACCTAAATGAAAGATCTCTGTGAGTGAGATCCCACCAAAAAAGGAGGTACCTTTATCTGAAGGGAGGAGAGAACTTCCACTTTGACTACGGCCTTGTCTGAATAAGATTAGAGTTGGTGAACTCAAGAGGCTTCCATAGCCTTGGCAGCTCATGGCAAGAGCCTTGGGTGATTACTGGCGTCATACATAGGAGTGTCAATTGTTAAATCAACGATGGGAGTCACTGTGCACCTGCTCTCCATGTAGGATCTCTGTCCTTAATGTGTTTTAGTATGCAAATTAATGGTAAAATTATTACTCAAACAGTACTCTATACTTTGTGTTTGTGTGGGTGCAGTCTGTTGAAATCTTTACTTAGTATATACTAAGCTGATCTTCTGTATATAAAGATAATCAAAAACGAATCTTGATGAAGGATGGGATGGGAGAGGGAGTGGGAGATGGGATGGTTGTGTGTGGGAGGGAAATTATGGGGGTAAAGCTGCTATAATTCAAAAGCTGTATTTTTAAAATTTATATTTACTAAATAAAGTTGAAAAAATAGCTATTTTAATTGGAATAAAGTGATATATTGTTGTGTTTTTAAAATTTCCCAGTGTTTTGGTAAAATAGGAAAAATAAGTTATCATGTTTTATTGCAAATAATGCAATTATGATTTAATATAATGCATTACATATTATAAAATAATGAGGTAAGAAGATTATGAATATTTTCACAAAAATAAATGATAAATATTTAAGGATATGCTAGCTATCCTTATTTGATCATTACACAATGTTTACATAAGGTAAAACATTGTATCTAACACATATGTACAATTATTATTTGGCACTCAACACAAATATAGAAAGCAATACAAAGCAAAGGTTTGTATTACTTTAACATAAAAAAATCTCTAAAATATTTTTGTTGTGCTGAAAGTTGTTTATATAGTTATGTAAAATAATGAAATCATATTGGGTGACCTGTAATTTATATATTGCTTAACAATATTCAGATACGTATCTTAAATCTGTTTATATAATTTATAATATAATCAAAAAAATTAAGATCAGGTACAAATAAAGTAAATAAAATCAAATCCCCATTTTATCATTTGATATAGGTATTTTATTTCAATGTATTCATACACTGAATTATATGATAAAGCACTTTCAGGCAATAAATCATTACTTGACTAATGTTCTGCTATTATTTTTTCTGTCATAATACATTTTCCAAATAAGGCATAATGTTCATGGTTGTAGAATATATGAGTCCATAAACAGCTCTTGAAGATGATGGAATGCCAAACAGAGCAGAGCTGTTTGATAACCACCAAACCCTCTGTTTGTCGTATATGTCAATATGATGAACATTATTTCCACAAGTCTAAATTTTCACACTATAAATGATCAACAATTACTGTAGTAAATTTCAAAGTCTGACTATCATTTTTAATCAATTTGATATTTTTTCAGCTAATAACATAAAGGATGTTATAGCAGAACTCAGTATGAAAGCATTTTCTATCACAAATCTGTACAGTAAGGAATTGATTATTTAGAATATCTAAGAGTAGAAAACTGTCTTCATTTTAATAAATATATTTCATGTGATTCTTTTTATGTAATTATGGAATCATTCCTTTTAGCTTCTATCATCACTCTGAAATTTTTTTTTTTTTTTTTACTTTATTTCAATGAGAGTTACAAAAGGTGAGAGGGAGAGGCAGAGGCAGAGAGAGGCAGAGAGAATCTTCTATATGCTGGTTCACTTCCCAAATGTCTGCAGCAGCCAGGGTTGGGCCAACTGAAGCCAGGAACCAGGAGCCTCATGCAGGTTGTCCACATGGGTGCATAAGCCCAAGGACTTGGACTATCTTCTACTACATTCCCAGACACATTAACAGGGAGCTGGATGGGAAATGGAGCACCCTGGATTTGAACTGGCTCCCTTATGGGATGCTGGCATTGCAGGCGGTGGCTTTTTCAGCCACATCACAGTGCTGATCCTGCCACTTTGAAATTTCAACTGTGAACATTTGGACCACAATTTCCACCTTCAAGAACAGGCTAGCATTTTTTGTTACAAATCAGCAAATACTCAGAAACTATAAAGAGTATACACTGAAGCATCACAGTGACTTAGCTTACTGAAGATTCTATGAAGTAAATATGAATAAAATTAAATATTTTTAAATAAATTTCATTTTTCACTTAAGGTATATCTTATGATTTAATGGGATGGATATTGCTAGTAAAAAGGTCACAAAGTAAAAAAAAAAAAAATACATCCAATCATCTCTCATGATTATCCTTTTATTTGTTTTGCCTTTGTGGCAAGAGCAATGAAAATCTACTCATTTATCCTGAATTCCAAGTAAAGCTGTATTAGTGACAGCTCCCATACAGTACTGATTTGAATTCCATTCTATCTGTAGCATTTCTGTTATGTCAGAAAGTCATGACTGTTTATACAAATAGTGCAATAATACTAATACAACTTTGTAAATAAAATGAAGTTTCTATTATTTATATTATAGGTTTATATATTACAGCCTTGAAATTTGAAAGCATAAGCCCTTTTATGAGGTCCAAAAATAAATAATTTGGCAAAATTCACTTAGCTAGAAAATGGGATATATAAAACTAAACCACAGGTGTATCTGACACCAAAATCCCTGTGCAATCCATTAGTTTTCGTTCCTGAAAGCTTTCCATAAATAAAAATTAAGGAGCAGCTGAATACAGTGATAAGCTATGATGGGGTTGAAGCTTTGGTTGAAGATGCTACTTTTGGGGTCTATGGGAAGATCCTCACCACTCTCTCCATCTGTAGCCTTTACCTCACGCTGCAGCCATAACAAGGCCCTGCACAATGCCCAGAGCCAGTGAATAGCCTGACAGCGACTATCTAATCCACTACCATCTTTAGCCAAAGCATACCATGATGGAGAAAGCTCCTCTAACATCTGATTTTTAAATTTTCTGCCAAAATTAAAACAGAAAAAGGAAGGAAAATATCACAACTTCTTAAAGCAGCATCAGTTGCGTCATTTGCCACATTTGCTTTAGATAAGAATATTTTGCCATTCCTTGGAAGTCTAAGTTTCTGCACAGTGAAAAGAGGTTGCACCGTGTGTGCTTGCTCTAGAGGCTGTTATTTTCTTTCTAAAAATGAATTTATATAAGTTCTGGTGATCGAGGCTCATCAGAGTTAGATAGGTGATAGATAGACAGACAGAAACAATCCTTTTTTCTTAAGATTTTTTTGTTTATTTGAAGGTCAGAGTTACACAGAGAGAGGAGAGACAGGGAGATAAAGAGGTTTTCCATTCACTGGTTCAATCCCCAATTGGTCACAACGGCCGGAGCTGCACTGATCCAAAGCCAGGAGCTTCCTCCTGGGTCTCCCACACTGGTGCAGGGGCCCAAGGAGTTGGGCCATCTTCCACTGCTTTCCCAGGCCATACCAGAGAGCTGGATCATAAGTGGAGCAGCTGGGACTAGAACCAGCACCCATATAGGATGCTGGCACTGCAGGCAGTGGATTTACACACTATGCCACAGCTCTGGCCCCAAAATAGATTCTGTAATAACTATATAGGATATTCATTATTAGAGTAATTTTTCATAAGCTCATTTACCACAGTTGATTCAGTGCATTGATAGAATAAACCAAATTGGTAAGGACTGAGTGAAGAAATAATAAAGACGAAGACCACAGGTTCCATTTTCTGAGAGTTTGCTATAGCAAGATAGAGCTTGAAAGAAAAATAGTTAAAGTTTGAGTGTGTGTGTTTGTGTGGTGTGTATGTGATTGCTTAATGTAACATATTAGAATATGTTTATTTCAATTGAAAGAAATAACCATGCATGATAAAGTAATTCCCCAAAAGATGTAGGGGATACAATGATAAAATTAAACTCTGAGTGATGACATAGACTTGAAAAGAGTACTTTTTCCTCAATCATGGAAAAAAAAGGAATATTCATAAGTTCAAGTGTAGAGGAATCTGTTAACAAGAGACATACAGAAATTCAGGAAACAAGATCAACTCTAGATAAAGAGGAGAAAATGCACAAAAGAAAATTAAGGGCGCAGTGAAGGTTTCCGATCACCACACTCTCTGACTGATGAGCTGCATTAGAATTACCAAATGGTATCGAACTGGCAGCTGATGTGGAAAACCAGGAATTTCTACAGACACTGGTATCTTTGCTATGTGATGCTTCTTCAGCAGCACTCAGAAGTACAGCTGAGAAAGTGACTTTGGAAATATATTGTAACTGACATTTTGCTGCATGTGTCCAGGATGAGGTAAAATGAGTAATGTCGTGGAACATGCAAGGGAGAGAACATGATGGATCCTGATGAAAGATGGAAGAGAACTGAGGAAAACCTAAGTTAGAGAATCCATAAAATAATAATAGAATAATGCCAATGATGTTAATAAGATGATTCATGTGAATTGCTACTAATTATTTCATGGTTACTATGTGTCAGGCATTGTTCTTGTTGTTCCTGATGAATTCTTACAACTAGCATATAAGGGTGATGTCAATATTAACTCATTTTACAGTTAGTTGAAACAAAAAAAATTAAGTAAAAAACTTGGGCTTGGGACCGGACTGGCTCTGTGGCTCAGTGGATTAATCCTTTACCTGAGGCACCGGCATTCCTATATGGATGCTGGTTCTAGTCCTGGCTGCTCCACTTCTGATCCAGCTCTCTGCTATGGCCTGGGAAGGCAATAGAAGATGGCCCAAGTGCTTGGGCCCCTGCACCTGCGAGGGAGACTGGGAAGAAGCCCCTAGCTTCTAGC
The DNA here is from genome assembly GCF_051225735.1 of Oryctolagus cuniculus. NCBI lineage: Eukaryota > Metazoa > Chordata > Mammalia > Lagomorpha > Leporidae > Oryctolagus > Oryctolagus cuniculus. The sequence continues at coordinate 67,733,938 of NC_142871.1, read as the reverse complement.
TTCAGATTGACAGCTCTGGTCATTGTGGCCATTTGGGGAGTGAACCACTGCATGGAAGATCTTTCTCTCTGTTTCTCCTTCTCACTCTCTGTAACTCTACCTATTAAAAACACAAAACAAAACAAAACAGCAACAACAACAAAAAACTCAGACTCACACTAATATCAAGTGGTTAAAACTAGTGAAAGGGACTAAGTGTCAAAATGTCTTCGAAAATAGTGAACTAAGAGTCAATGAATAACAATATGTACAGATGAGATGCTAATTTCCAGGTGTGACTATTAGGGTCTAAGATTTCAAAGGCAGAATATTCAGGTTAACAAAATGTACAGATACTCAAAAGATTATGTTGGTACAATAGAAAACATTAACATATTAGTGTCTTAATTATTACAATTTTGAGCCCTAAAATTAAAAATAATTTGTAGTTCTGGAAGGAAAAGTGCTATTTTTTCTTTTTTTTAAATTTTTTATTAATATAGAGACCAGATTTCATATGTACCATACTTCTCTCCTTCCCTCTCTCCTTCAATACCCCCTCCTTCCATCCCTTTTTTCCCTTTAATTTTTGCAATAAAATAATTTCAATTTACTTTATAATCACAGATTCAATATTCCACTACCTATAATAAGGGGTAAAAACAATCAAATCATAAGATGTCAGTTTCATTCTTAAAATCTATCTCTGGGTGCCAACATTGTGGCACAGTGTGTTAGGCTGATGCCTGTGATGCCAACACCCCATATGAGTGCCACTTCAACTTCCAGCTGCTCTACTTCTGATTTAGCTGCTTGCTAATGTGCCTTGGAAAGCAGTGGAGATGACCCAAGTACTTGGGCCTCTCCCACCCAGGTAGGAGACCCAGATGGGGATCCAGACTCCTAATCCCTTCCTGTCCCAACCCCAAACAGTGTGGCTATTTGGCAAGTGAACCAGCCAGTAGAAGGTATCTCTCTCTTTCCCTCTTTCTCTCTCTCTCTCTCAATGTCTCCCTCTCTGTCTCTATAACTCTGCCTTTCAAATCAATAAATAGATCTTTAAATAATTTAAAAAAAATACTATATTGGAGCCGATATTTGCCCTGTCAGGGAGTAAGTTACGGCAACAGTGTCACATTGGAGTGCCTGAGTCTGATACTTAGTTGTAGCACCTGACTCAAGTCTTCCTGTAAATGCACAGCCTAGGGGGCAGTGATGATAGCTGAAATATTGAGTTTCTACTACCCATATGGGTACACGAATTGTGTTCCCAGATACTGGCTAGTGTACAGGCTCTGGAAGCAACCAGGAAGTAAACCAGTTAATGGGAGCATTCTTTTCCTCTGTTGATACATCTCAAATAAATAAATATTTCTTAAAAATATATCTCCTGGCCGGGGCCGCGGCTCACTAGGCTAATCCTCTATCTTGTGGTGCCGGCACACCGGGTTCTAGTCCCGGTCGGGGGCGCCGGATTCTGTCCCGGTTGCCCCTCTTCCAAGGCCAGCTCTCTGCTGTGGCCAGGGAGTGCAGTGGAGGATGGCCCAAGCCCTTGGGCCCTGCACCCCATGGGAGACCAGGAGGAAGCACCTGGCTCCTGCCTTCGGATCAGAGCAGTGCGCTGGCCACAGCGGCCATTGGAGGGTGAACCAACGGCAAAGGAAGACCTTTCTCTCTGTCTCTCTCTCTCTCACTGTCCACTCTGCCTGTCAAAAAATTTATATATATATATATATATATATATATATATATCTCCTATCCTTTTTCTAACAGGTATCAAGACAGAATACCTGGGAAGGAATTCCTCATTTTTTCCTGATGTCTGTAGTTATAATAAATCTGAATAGAATAAATGGAATACCACTTGCATTTGTCCTCATCATAAGGAGTATGTGTGAATATTCATATTCAGCTCTAATAAGATCATGCATGTAGGCTTGGAAATGTCCAGACATTATGAGTGATGGCTAGAAAAAATCCATATGCACATTGAGTTTCTTGGACTAATACAGCCCATGTGTACAAAGAAGAACCACATATTAAAGTCTTCGGGGCTGGAGCTGTGGCGTAGTGGGTAAAGCCACCACTTGAAGTGCCAGCATCCAATATGGGCACCAGTTCGAGTCCTGGCTGCTCCTCTTCCAATCTAGATCTTTTCTATACCCTGGGAAAGTAGTAGAAGATGACCTAAATCCTTGGGCCCCTGCACCCACATGGGAGACCTGGAAGAAGCTCTTGGCTCCTGGCTTCGGATCAGCTCAGCTCCAGTTGTTGCAGCCATCTGGAGAGAGAACCAGTGGATGAAAAACCTCTGTCAACTCTGTCTTTGCCTCTGCCTCTGCCTCTCTGTAACTCTGCCTTTTAAATAAATAAATAAAACTTTAAAAAATAATAACGTCTTGAAAACTCACAGCAGTGATCAAGAGGTAGATGGTAGTAATCAAAAAATGTAGTGATTGGTAAAGAAGAGCAAGGAATTTAAGCAGAGTAGCTTGAAAACAACTTAGGGAGTAGTCTTAGAACCCATTTGTATCCTGGCTCCAATACATGGTAGCAGTGCTCTGAGCAGCCCTGAAGAAGCGGCACTCACACAGAAGAACCAGAATTTGATTAAGGCAACAGAATGAAAATATTCTTCCAGAAAATAAAAATGTGAGGGAATTTTGTTTAATGATAAACGTGATATCTTCATAATATACAGTGAAAGTGAGGATGGCATTAAAAACATGAGATAAAGTTGTCTAGAGACACAGATTTGGAGAATCTCACCCAGATATAGAAGTGATAATCTATGCATCTATATGAGTCATCTCTATGACTATTTCTTGTCCAGTGTAAGTGAGAAATAAGATAGCTAAGGAAATTGACTTCATTTTTTTGGCAGTGGTCAAGAGTGATAGAAATTAATAATGTAAAATTAAGCGGTTCATTCTTTCTTTGCCTTTTGTTTCAATTAATGGAAAATATTCTTTTTGCATTGGAAATCCTGAAGGTTCTGCGTGCTGTATTATGTCTGATTGTTACAATCATCCTTACCCTGTAGAAATACTGAAATTGAGGTCAGGACACTAATTCTTTGGAGGTACTACCCATCACTCTTGTGCAAAAGTGTAGATTAGAAAGACAGCCCATAGTTGTACAAAAGGGACTAACCTTCACTACAACATTTCCCATGCATGTGTGGTCTGTGATTAAATATGACCACAGTGATAGAATATGCACTTATAATTGTCTGGACAGATTTTAGAGGAATTTTGCCTAAACTTAGATTCAATCAATGATACAAATTTGTAGTCTGTGATATAAGTAAGTGACATATTAAAAGGCAGTTGTTAAAAATCAATAATAGCTTCATTATTATCAAATGTTTAACACTCCAGTTATCTAGGCATAGGTTATAAGTATCCATAGGTATAGTATCATTAAATAAATAATTTATTTCTTGATAGGTACTTTCAAGTGTCACAAGTAAATATTAGTTTTAAATATATGATTAGTGAATTCTTGGACAGCAAGATCTCACAGTACTTACAAAAGGTAGTTACTAGATACAGACCCATGCCTAAATTGTATACTATTTATAATTTCTCAGTTACATAACCACAGTATCCTACAATTAACTAAGCTGTGTAGGTATAATTAATATCTATTCCATAGTATTATAATTATATGATAAATGCAAATTGCACAGCACAACATGTGATACATGGTAGACACAAAATGCTATTTGATATTTTATTAATATTTTTATAACGTTATGGGTAAGGGTAGAAAGTTGGCAACAAAATGCAAGAAATATGACAAGGCTCTTGACTTTGTTACTATTAGATGAACATAAATATCTAGGAAGACACTTAATAGTTTTAAGAACATCAGAATTCAGAAAGATAATCAAACCAGTACTTCAAAAGATAGTGAAATGAAGCTCTGGGAGGTGTTTAAATATGACATTATATACTAACATGGCAGCTCTTTGTCCCTTATTAAAAATGCTAGATATGACTCTATTATTGAAAAAGTAGAAAACCCTTATTGTGACTAGGAGATATAATGAAAATCGATCTTCCGTTTTTCTTCTTATATTATACTACAATCCAATAATGGATAGTTAAAGTAAATTTCAATAAAGGCAAAATTAGGTCTAGAGGAAAGGCTTTTAATGGTAGGTTAGGAGATCATTTTTATGAGAGGTTATAAAGTTAAGTAGTGTGATATGGATTTCAAACAGCTGCTTAATTAATTACATAAGCTATGTAATCACAACCTAAAGGTAATTTCATAAAGGGTGATTTTTTTTAAAAAACTGAATATTGATTGTAGTATAAAATATTATTATATTAGGGGCCAGCGCTGTGGCATAGCAGGTAAGGCCACTTGCAGTGCCAGCATCCCATGTGGTCGCCAGTTTGAGTCCCAGGAGCTCCACTTCTGATCCAGCTCTCTGCTATGGCCTGGGAAACAACAGAAGTGGGCCCAAGTCTTTGGGCCCCTGCACCCGTGTGGAAGATCTGAATGAAGTTCCTGGTTCCTAGCTTTGTATCTGCTCAACTCCAGCCTTTGTGGACATCTGGGGAGTGAATCAGTAAATTGAAATCTTTCTCTCACTCGCTCTCTCACTCTCACTCTCTGCCTCTGCTTCTCAGATAAATAAATAAATCCTTAAAATATATTATTATACTAGAAATGCTAAATAAATCATTAATGCTATATAATGATGAAAGGAATTTGAAAGTATTTATACAGACTATTATTATACAGACTACCATAATGGATCTAGTTCTGCTTTCCCCAATTCTTAGAGGATTTTAGAAATATTCCTTCAGCAGAAAGAGCATACATGTTTGTCAATTTATGATGGAATTATATCTGTCGCAATAAATCTGCTGTGAATTTAAAAAGTACGTTTTTACAACACCCAACTCATCAAGAGTTCTGCTTAGCAACACAGTACACTGAAGAGCTTTTTACCCTCTGGTAATGTGACTGACTGGTGCGAGCGATGGTTTACTTCATCACCGTATTTTCTCTGTGTTCATTCCATTGTTGGTGAAGGCATAGTAGCTCATGATATTATTGACTTTCTCTGTCTACCTAATTTATACTAGATTTCTCTCTTCTCAAATTTAACAGCCATATGAAAGTAGCTTCTAGGATTTTAGCCCAAATTTCAAAATTAGCAACTCCATCATTGATTATTTGATCTTTCCCTTGAAGTCTGCCTGCCATAGTCTTCACATTATAAAATAGAAGGTAAGTGTAGAAAGGAAGAATGAGAGAAAGAGAGAGAGAGAGAGAAAGAAAGGAAGGAAGAAAGAAAGGAAGGAATAAAGAAAGGAAGGAAGAAAGAAAGAAGGAAGGAGGGAAGGAGGGAGGAGGGGGAGGAAGGAAAGAAGGAAACATATCTGAATAAGCAGCAATTTTATTTTTCTTCTTTTTTTCTGTATATTGTAAATGTTCTGTAGTATTTCATATCAATTTTATATTATGAAAAGTGCATTTAAAATACATTATGTAATCTTTCCACTCTTGTAAAGTAAAATTTCTTCTCTCAGACTCCCATATTTGGTCTACCTAATCCCTTCCCACCTTCATCTTGTATGTTGCTTTTCCCATCATACTCATTACCTTCTTATATATAAACGACTTACTTTTATGATAGTGTTCTTATCTATCTCACTGTTCTTATTAGAACATGCTAGTAAAATATGAATTTCATGTTTGTGATTAATGTATATCATTGAATTAATGAAACATGTCTTGTCATCTCTAAAACCCTTTTTTTTTTCAGGCAGAGTTAGTGAGAGAGAGAGAGAGAGAGAGTTATAGACAGTGAGAGAGAGACAGAGAGAAAGGTCTTCCTTCCGTTGGTTCACTCCCCTAATGGCCGCTATGGACAGCGCTGCACCGATCCGAAGCAAGGAGCCAGGTACTTCCTCCCAGTCTCCCATGCAGGTGCAGGGACTCAAGTACTTGGGCCATCCTCCGCTCCCCTCCCGGCACACAGCAGAGAGCTGGACTGGAAGAGGTGCAACTGAGACCTGTACCCGGCGCCCTAGCCGGGACTAGAACCTGGGGTGCCGGTGCCGCTGTCAGAGGATTAGCCTAGTGAGCCATGGTGCTGGCCAGGACCTATTTTTTTTTTTAAATCTTCTAAATTGAAAATAAATGACAAGTTAAATTGGAATGCAATAAAATATCTACTACTGCATATCTCAGTTTTTTGATATTGTGTGTTACATTTGTGTTTCTCCTAGACACAGTACTACATTGGATTTACCAAGTTATGAGCAGAGGGAAGCTCTCAGGTTTCACTTTCAATCCATCCTATCTTCAAAGCCATTCCTATAAAAGGTAATGGAGCCAAATATATCTCTTTATACAACACTCCCAGACTGTGAAATAACTCATGCTGCCTAAGTTCGTCCTTTTATTTTGTTTTGTTTGTTTTTAATTACTGGTTCTGGCCTTCAGTTTGATTGTACTGATCTGAACACCAGTTACCTTCTTGGGGCCCTTATTCTGCACTTGCATTTAATAGACTTCTTCTGAAGCTATCCAGCTTACTTTCCTTTAACTCTACACAATTCTGTACAAGCTATTTACCTAAAGCTAGCCTATACACCATGCTGTAGTGTTGTTGTGGGAAGACAAGGATGAAGGCAATCTCAGTTCTTGTCTCATGTTAAAGAATTTCCATGCAGACAGGGACAGTGAGCAAAGCAAGATTTATTGAAAGTCAGAAACTTCCTGCTGCAGCGATCGGGAGTGGAATCCCAAGACAGAAGTTGCTAAAAAGCTTGCCAGTGTCTTCCCTTAATAAACATGAAGGGACTCCCTCTGATTGACCTTTTTCTGAAAATGAAACCCAGATTTAACTAATCAGGGGAGTAGTAGAATAATAACCAACAATAAAGTGGGGATTGCAATCCTTTCTAGCTTTGGTAAAACTAAGTGCACTTAACTGACTGTCTTCCAATTGATCTGTCTTCTAAATGGACTAACTGCCCAGTAGCATAACTCTTCACCCCCACATCTCTCACTCCCAGCAAAGAATGGGACCTAACTGCAGGCAGGGATATGGGGTAAAAACTGCTCTGTTTCATGCTGAAAGGGGACATCATTAAGGAATGGCAGCAGAGTAGTTCTTTGAGGGTCAGTCTGAAGGTCCCTGATAGAATGCAGATTTCCGTGAGGGCTTCATCTAGAACAACTCCTGGAGTTTGATGGCTTCTAGTTGTTAATCCTCGAGGACACAAAGCATGTAAGAAAGTTTATTGTGCGTGGTAGAGGAGGTTATTTCAAGCATATAAGAGAACGCTTGATTTTTACACATTTGAAGCTACATGAGTCCACGAATTTCTAGTAGGAGTAAGATAGTCTTGGTGAGGATAGTAGCAGAGGTATTTGCCGTTAAGTAGGTGGTGTTAGTAGGAAACTCCTTCAGCACATAGCATGCGTCAAGGACCCTGCTCCACCAATGCCTTGGTTTTTATTGACCAGTCTGGTCTCATCTGCTGTGTTATATCATCCAGGTTGGCATCTGATTGGGCTAAACACTTCTGCTTCATCTCTTACAGAGGTCAGTTCTTGTTAACTTTGTGCATTCATTTTTTTTTTTTTTTTTTGACGGGCAGAGTTAGTGAGAGAGACAGAGAGAAAGGTCTTCCTTCCATTGGTCCACTCCCAAATGGCCGCTACGGCCGGTGTGCTGCGCCGATCCTAAGCCAGGAGCCACGTGAATCCTCCTGGTCTCTCATGCAGGTGCAGGGACTCAAGTACTTGGGCCATCCTCCACTGCCTTCTTGGGCCACAGCAGAGAGCTGGACTGGAAGAGGAGCAACCGAGACTAATACCCAGCGCCCCAGACAGGACTCGAATCAGGGGTGCCGGTGCCACAGGTGGAGGATTAGCCAAGTGAGTCACAGTGCCGGCTGTGCATTCATTTTTACAGTGTAAATCAAGAGAATGACATGATGACATGTATATACTATAAATGTAGTGGGAGTGGGGTTCTCAGCTACAGTCTTGACATTTTGATTTTACCAGTGAAATTTATTCTGACTTGGCAAGTTAAAGATCTTAAAGGAAAAGAGCATCTTTCTCTGTAGGTCAGGCTGGACTTGGGACAGTTGGTCAGATCAAGCTGGGAGTTGGTTTATGCAGTGTGGCCTGTCTCCACATTTAGGTAGTACATCACCCCAGCTACAGATTGCTTTCAAATATTTATCAAATGTAGTGAGTGGCAGTAGTACATGTCATTGTTTCCCTTATTATATTTCCTCATTGCAAAGCTCATTGTACTATGCATACCTTCTGTGTTAATATTAACATCAACTGGGATTGTGTGCGTGGGCCTTGCTATGGCATATTCAAATGCAATAAAAGTGTTTATACTGTAAAAGCTGAGACAACTGTAGGAGTATTTTTGAAAGTGATATCATAGTTTATGGGATGGAAGATAAGAAATAAAGATGATCAGAGAAATGAGGACTAAAGGAAGACCCAGAATTTCAGCTGCAAAAAGCTGTGCTGAATTAATTACTTATCTGGAGGTGGGATATTCTTAAACAACTGCTTGAGTCCCTCAGTGGCTTCACATGCATGGTTGCCCTTGCTCATATCAAATCTGGGGTTGTCGTCCAGGTTCTAGTCTGTTGGAGCTTCAGAGGTTCAGATTTTACTCAAGCGTGATGGGTCTCAGGCATTATGGCCTGAGCCCTTTACTGACCTGCAGGTTCTGTGCTCCATGAAGGAATTCCCTTCTGTGAAGAGGACCCAGCCTACATTTTCTGGGGGATTTCCTTAAGATATTCCTGGCTGTATAATGTATTGGAGATTACCTGTTCAAACTTGCATCCTGGAGCTTCCATTACCTCTGGAATCATGTGGCAATATTAGGAGAGAAGCTTGTCTTGATCTGAACTGCAAGACCCTCTATTAATTTTTTAAAGATTTATTTATTTGAAAGTCAGAGTTACACAGAAAGAGAAGAGGCAGAAAGAGGGAGAGAGAGAGGGGTCTTCCATTCGATGGTTCACTCCCCAACAGCCGGAGCTGTACTGATACGAAGCCAGGATCCAGGAGCTTCTACTGGGTCTCTCACATGGGTGCAGGGGCCCAAGAACTTGGACCATCTTCTACTGCTTTCTCAGCCGATAGCAGAGAGCTGGATAGGAATTAGAGCAGTCAGGACTTGAAATGGCATCCTCATCTCTGTTATAAAAGACTCTGGTGCCCCCTCCCCCAAGAGATTATCTAGGGAGCTTTCAGGTTTCAGTGCAAGTTTTTGGAGTTTTCTACTGATGTCTGAACCCAGCTGGGTCTGGAACCACTCCTTTAAAATCACCTGTCCTTCTATAGAATCACGGACCAATAGGGCATATTTCTTTAAAGTTTCCCTTAGGCCCTTGATCAATCTGAGGTCCTTGAGGAGCTAGAACTGTCACATTGTAGTCAGTAATTCCCTCTGGAAGCTAACTTCCTCCTTCCTCTAATTTGTAACCAGGCCAGGCTATGGCGCAAAGCTAGGTTTTTGTTTGTTTGTTTTGTTTTGTTTTGTTTTTTTGCTTTGTTTTGTTTTATTTTTTCTTTAAGCTCTGGCATTTCAAAGTAATTTCAGTATCTGAGGATGCACTTCAAGGGAGTGCCTGCTCTGGATGGGTTTGTTTTCCATTTGGAAAAAGAGGATAAAAACAGAAGCATCTTTCAGCTTTTATCTCCTGAGTTTGAGATGTCTCTCAAACTCTCTTGTTGTCTAGGGTGTCCAGACTTTCAGCGAAGCCCACAGAGAAGGGCTGAAGTTTAAGGTGGGACTAGCACATATTACCGACACTCGCCCAAGCTTCTACACTTGTAACATAGGATATATATTTGCCAGAACAGCAAACACTGGAGAGCATGCTAGAATTGGGACTCCTGCCTTGTGCAAATATACTGTCATTGTATTGTCGCCATACACGAAAAGAAACAGTTGTCCTGCGTTTCCTAACCTCATATAGGATATATATGTTTAATAGTAAAATTAATGCTTGTTAATTAGCACTTCAATGAATTGGTTTTTCCTTATCATGCTCTCCTTGATGGTCACAGTTTTACCTGTCAGATAACTGCAAGATGTATACTTTCCTAAGTTATTAATATGGTTTCTTACCAATAACAATTGATAACTAATAATATATTTAATGGTAAAAGTAAAAATATAAATTTATAATCAGTTCCGTTTATTAAATGCCTCTGTGGATATTCTAGGGATACAAAAACATAGTTTCTGCTTTCAATTACCTGCAAAAGCTGGAAAGTGAAAACATACCCAATTGGAAAATCCTGGAGAGCAATTGTAGCAGCATAAATTATACAATTTATCATAGGTAAACTATGGAAAAGGCATGTTCAAAGATAAGTAAGGTTAAATCAAATGATTTAACCATGAAGACTTCATTCTACATATGTTTTTGATTGGCATAGGAAGTATTTTCCCAATAGTAGGCTCTGATAAATAATTTCATTAGTATCCCTTGTAGATCATTACAGATACTATTTAAGAATAGCACATGTCAAAACTCTTAAGAAAAAAGGGAAAGGCATAGTTTATAAGTAGAAAGATGCATATGGATTAATAGTATTTCTGATTATTTAGGGATGGAAAATACTTGGGATTACTATACATGTAGATATACATATATAAGTTTTCAAGTTTTAACTCATATGTGGGCAAAAATTTTTTAAAAATCCATTCATATGATTTGAACTAAAAATTCATCCAAAACCAGGAATGCATTTAGGAAGAGAAAGAAATAAAGTTAAGAAGTTAAAGAAGAGTAAATATGAACCAGATAGATCTTTGAAAAGAAGCAGAACAAATGAAGGATATTTGATAGTATTTATACCAAACATCAATTATTATTCACATTCTTCTCTTCTAAGATAATAATTCCAAATGTGCATCAAGATTAAGACTCTATATCTTGAGTCCAAGTGTTTTCTTCTAGACAAAACAAAACAGAATTAGTTTTTCAGCTTAACAGAACAAACTATTTTAGCACAACAGGAATGCTGCCATTTTAATATGATAGGAGACAAGTGGATTTACTCTCAATCCTTTAAGCTTCTACTTCAGGGGACCAAAATGTGCTAAAAAGTTTCTGATCCAATTTTAGAAAATGTTTCATATCCACTGAGATTCTCCATTCTCCACATTTCTGCAAGATGATTATCTAAGAACATCTGTACTTTCACTAGGCGCCTGCTTCTCTGTTGAGACATAAAAACAAGAAAATTAAGCAAACAGGTTCATGTGGTTCATTTGAAGAGGATAAACATGAAGAAAAATAACTTTAGAATACAAGTGACTCAATGGAAAGTTAACTCATTTGTTAATGGAATTAGTTTTTTAATGTATTGAAATGTCACACTGAGGACTGTAGATATATATAATTTTAACATAAAATAGGATTAAAATTTTGCAATCTCATAAAACATTTTTCTATTACAGTCAAATGATTGTGCTTAAAAATAAATTTTAATATATTAAGGATCTAAATATAACTTTTATTTATTTATTTACTTATTTATTTATTTTTGGACAGGCAAAATGGACAGTGAGAGAGAGAGAGAGAGACAGAGAGAAAGGTCTTCCTTTTCCGTTGGTTCAACCGCCAATGGCTGCTGCAGTCAGCACGCTGTTGCCAGTGCACCGTGCTGATCCGGAGCCAGGAGCCAGGTGCTTCTCCTGGTCTCTCATGGGGTGCAGGGCCCAAGCACTTGGGCCATCCTCCACTGCACTCGCGGGCCACAGCAGAGAGCTGGACTGGAAGAGGAGCAACCGGACAGAATCCGGCACCCCGACCAGGACTAGAACCCAGTGTGCCAGCGCCGGAGGTATAGGATTAGCCTAGTGATCTGCGGCGCCAGCCAATATAATTTTTAGTGATTTTAGTTATAAAACAGTGAATTCTCTAAAACAGAATACCACAGGATATTAGAAACAAATATAAATACTAATTCTTGGTCATCTCAGATAACATATTGTGATGCATTATAACAAAATTCCACAGCCATAATATTATTGTTGAGAGGTGCTATAAAATATCCATGTTGCTTCCTGACAATTCTAGCTGGAACATGAATGATGATTTTAGCAGACTTGAAATTTTGGTGTTTTTTTCTGTTTTTTTTTTTTCTTCTTTTCTGTGCATTATACAAATCATATCTAGAATCTTTGCTTCTGGTTTTAAATACTGTATTTAGCTTATTTCATGATGCTTTCAGACATTAAATTTATAATTTTATTGATTTGAATTCAATAGCAACCAGGAGGCAAATAAACCAACACAACTAACCAAGGTATGAAAACCTTGAAATAAAGAGAAGGGATACAAAATTAAAATATTTCACAAATTTAGAAATGCTGCCACAGTTTTCTGGCACTTCATTTTTTATGAGAAAATTCAGGCAAGTGCTGAGTTATTCTGGAATTCATCCCAAATCTAAAATGTGTTCATCTGTTCTCCATTATTGATATTGGATTTTGTTCCTGAGAGGCAATCACGTGATACAGCAGTTAAGACACCACTTGGGATGCCCACACGTCATTTTGAAGCACCTGGGTTCAACCTCTGCTTCCAGTTCCAGGTTCCAGTTAATGCACACCTTGGAATACTGATGGCTCAAGTAACCTGATTCCTGTCATCCAATTAGAAGACCTTGAATGAGAGACAGGCCCCTGGCTTTGGCATGGCCCAGCCCTGAGTATTGAGGACATTTGGGCAGTAAACCAACAAAAAAAAAGATTTCATTGTGTGCCTGTCCTATCTCATTGCCTTTCAAATATAGTAAATGTATAATTAAGTGATTTCCTTAAATTCCAAAGTAAAAGAGCAAATGTACCTTGAGAGCATTTTAGGAGATGAGTAGCATACATATACACAGACTTAAGGAGAAAGTGTGAGATAGCATAAAAATCCAAAATAGATTTTTCTGGAACAGTTTAAATACACTTCATATCACATCAATATTTTCTGGAATTATACAAACTGCCTAATATTTGATATTCCTCTTGAAGTTCTTTAACTATATATCATCTAATTACAAAAAGGACATGTATTGAGTATTTTGGAAAAATGTCCATCTGTCTCACACATACAAATTAATCATGGGCATATGTGGGGCCTTTAAAACATTAACAGGAAATTAATCTAATAAAAATGGATAGACATCAAAAACATTTGGACCAAAAAAACTAGTACTAACTTATTATAACACTTATAGACAGGATCTAGTTTGAGTTGTCAGGAAGAATGACATAAATTTAAAGAGTCTCAACCACAGCAGCATAAATTCTGCTAAATTTTCCACAAGACCAAACATGAAAACTATAGTGAAGCTTTGTGGAATAAATAATAAAATCATTGATATTTTGGGAAATTTTGTGGAGAGAAAGTCCCTCTCAATCATCAATTTACAAATTGCTACTCATTTTAATAAGGGACTTTTTATGCTGAAGATAAGCTCTCAGCACAGATCATACACTTCAATTAGCAAGGAAAAAACTCATTTTGTGCAAGGCCTAATTGAAAAGGAGCAATGATTAGCAGCACAAACAAAAGGCAACCACATAAATGTCTCCATTGGTTCAGCCTCGCCACAGTTCCTACTGAAAGATTACAGTAGTGCCAACTCTTCAATGGATGCCGAAACTGCTGTGCCCAGATAGCTGCAGACAAAAACAGAGGTTTTCAGGGAAATTTTAAGTAAGTTAAATCACGATCTTCAAATAGTTCCTGGAAAAATTGTAATGGGAGCTGCAACTTTGTGTTACCAGTATTAAGCTGAAGACAAAGCATAGTCAAAGCAGTATCTACCAAGATGTGGAAATGGCCCAACCAAAGCCACAGCACGCTAGTCAAGAGCAAAAGCCAAGGTGACTGTTTCTTGGGGATGCTCACAGCATTTTTATTGGCTTTCTGGAGAGCCAAAGAATAATATCTGCTGCTTATGGAATATTTAGGAAAAGTTAGCGAAAACATTCACAAAATAAAGCCTGAGAAACTTCGCCAAAGAGTCCTTCTTAACCACAGCAGTGCTCCTGCTTGTCCCTCTTATCATGTATCATATTATGAAAAGTTAAATTAGAAATCCTCAGCATCCGCCTTACAGTCCTGATTTGACTCCTTCTGGCTTCATCTTGATTCCTAATCTTAAAAATATCCTTGAAATACATTCATTTTTGTTTAGTTAATAATGTAAGAAAGAAGCCGGCACCGTGGCTCAATAGGCTAATCCTCCACCTTGCGGTGCCGGCACACCGGGTTCTAGTCCCGGTCGGGGCGCCGGATTCTGTCCCGGTTGCCCCTCTTCCAGGCCAGCTCTCTGCTATGGCCAGGGAGTGCAGTGGAGGATGGCCCAGGTGCTTGGGCCCTGCACCCCATGGGAGACCAGGAGAAGCACCTGGATCCTGGCTCCTGCCATCGGATCAGCGCGGTGCGCCGGCTGCAGCGGCGGCCATTGGAGGGTGAACCAATGGCAAAAGGAAGACCTTTCTCTCTCTGTCTCTCTCTCACTGTCCACTCTGCCTGTCAAAAATTAAAAAAAAAAAAAAATGTAAGAAAGACTGCACTGGCATGGTTAAATTCTGAAGACCCTCAATTATATGAAGATTGCTTAAATTATCTAGTGTCATCACTTACTAAACTGTCTTCAACTTGGCTAAGATTGTATTGAAAAATAAGTTCTGGGGCAGGCGCTGTGGTACAGCGCATTAAAGCCCTGGCCTGAAGCAGCGATGTCCCATATAGGCACCGGTTCGAGTGCTGGCTGCTCCTCTTTCAATCCAGCTCTCTGCTATGGGCTGGGAAAGGAGTAGAAGATAGCCAAAGTGCTTGGGCACCCATGTGGGAGACTGGGAAGAAGCTCCTGGCTCCTGGCTTCGGATCTGCACAGCTCCAGCTGTTGCAGCCATCTCGGGGGTGAACCAGCGGATAGAACCCTCTCTTTCTATCTCTGCCTCCCTCTGTAACTCTCTTTCAAATAAATAAAATAATAAATATTTAAAAAAAGAAAAATAAGCTCTGTAATCTTTGTTTTTTAATTGCTTTTTTGCATTATCATTTTGACGTACACTTGTGGTATGTTGTCTGTGTGTTTCTGTGTGTATTCTATTCCTAAGAATTTAAATATTACTACATTTTCCCATATCTCAACTGCATTAAATCATCAGTCACTTCCTTGAATGTTCCAAGCATCTTTTTGATGGTGAGTCTTTCCTGTAGCTTCCTACTTTCATCTTCTCAACTGGTGTATCATTTCTCCACCATATTCATAAACTAATGGTCTTGAATTTGGGATAAGTGTTTTCTTTGAGTTCCACAATTGATCTTAGATTATTTATTTTATCTTTTCAACAAAAAATGAGTTTATGTTTTTATATATATATTACAATATATTAAATATAAATCTCAATACATCTCATTGGTCCATGTGGGCTACACTTGTTTATTTCTCCACACTGATGGATCAGTTCAATGTATATCAACTTTCTTCTTAGTGCCATTCTTTCCATGATGATCTTTAATTAAATGTTAGTGATTCCTTGTACAAAGATAATATTCCCATCAACCCATCCCTTCCAATGATTTTACTATGCACACTACCTCAGCCATTCTCTTGCGTAGTCATGGCTTACACCTTATTATTACTTAGTAATTTTCCTCCAATCTTAATTCCAAGCACCCTGTACTCATGGACTGAAATGTGTTCCTCCCCAAAATTCAAATGTTAAAGTCCTTGGGTTTGAAGGTAGAATTTTTATGAAATATTTCAGATAAAATGACTTCCTATGTACCAATGTGACTCTAATCCAATATTACTGATGTCCTTTCCAGAACAGAAGATTATGGCATAGCCATCTATATGTGCAATGGATACATCATATGAAGACAGAGGGAGAATCTAGTCATCTATGAATCGAAATAAGAGATTTCAGAATGATGCTAATACTGCTGACAACTTGATCTTGAACTTCTAGCCTGTAGAATTGTGGGCAAATAAACTCCCAGTAGCTTAATAGTTCAGTGAACAAAAAGTTTAGCCAGCTAAAAAGCAAAAAGGCTTTAGTTTAGTATGAATATAAACATTAGCTATCAACAACAATTAAATGAAAAAAAATGACAATTTCAGCCATATACAGTAAATTTTAAAGTAATCCCAAATCATTAAAACTGTAGTGGTATAACAGTCTTAACCATTGGTTTGACAAAGCATAAAATATAGTTTACAAAACTATATTTGCAGCAATACTGGTACACACAGATACCAATTTCTTTTTTCCGTTTTAAAACTTTATTTAAAAATGTATAATATATATAATATACATATAAGGGAGAACATGCAGTATTTGCCTTTCTTGATCTGGCTTACTTCATACAACATGATATCCCGCAGTTGTATCCATTTTGCTGCAAATGGTAGAATTTCATTCTTTACTACAGCTGAATATTATTCCATTGAGTATATATACTACATTTTCTTTATCCATTCATCTGATGAGGGATATATTAGTTGAGTGTAAGTTTTGGCTATTGTGAACAGTGCTGCTATAATTTTTATTTTCTAAAGAAATTTAAATGTACATATTAAGTTCAAAGATTACAAGAGCAGAAAACCTTATCTACATTTAACTTATAGATCATACCAAACAAAATAAATGTTTAACCATTTATATTTATCATAGCATTGCTTTGATTCAGAAAGCATTTGAAAAGAGACAGAGAGTGATTTTCTGTTTCAACTGGAAAAATAACAGGTAACGCATACTGAGCATTTACTATATGCAGACACTATATTAACATCTTCATGATTACATATTCTAGATTTTATGAGAAAAAAATTTAAATGAAGAAATGCATATAAGATAGTGTTAAGCAGTAAATCCACACTTCAACCTTCAGATGTGTAATTTCAAAAATATGTTCCTATCCTTTCAATTACGGTACTACATGTTCACTTTAGTGATTTATTCAAATGCTCAATTAGAAATTTAAAAAGTGGTGTATTTTTTAGTTCTTTTGAAGGGATTTAGATAATATTCAACCTCATTAACTTTATTCTCTATGGACATCTTCTTCCAAGCTAAAACAAATGTTTTTAACTTTATTTTCTTAGCTCTATTGATTTTGACAATCAGGTCCTGTTTGGGATTAGAATGCAAATTGCATGTCTGTAAAAATTTCCATTTTGTTAATATCTTTTATATGGGAAATTCTTCTTGATCCTTATTATGGTCTATAAGTGTAATGATTTGGCAATGATATCCAATATTCTGAATCATTTTATGTATATACACAATATGCATGAAAAATTCAATTTGCCTAATACTTTACTTGTTAATTTGCATTTTATAGAACTAGTATTATGAGGTAAAATTATATGGACTGGTTTAAATATCTTAGAAAGCTACATCATAATTCTATGGGAAATGTTTGAAAGAATTAATCATAAATGAATCATGAAAAATATTCTCAAGACATCTTGGATAATAATATGATAATAGTTACATGTCCTAAAAATTAATTTTGAAATTATGGTGCATGCTGAATGTTTCGATTAAAAAATAAACAGTGATTTCAAAAAAAAAAGTATTCTTTTTTTTAAAAACTGAAAATAGCAGTGTGAATATGATTATTTAATTTTAACCTAGTACACATTAGATACAAATGGCATAGGTTTGCCATGGGATTAAAAACATCAAAATAAGCCAAATGCATTCCAACATAAGTGTGTGGTTTTATTCATCAAATATATTTTAATATTTACTGTCCCTAACATTTTATACAAATTATAGATATATGCTTTTAATTTGGGTTATCAAAGCCATACACGACCTAAACTCAGACATTTGCCCTGTGACTTCTGGCTACAAAATGGGTTCTTGAATAACAGCTATAAAATCAGGGTTATCAAAGAAATAACTCCCTAATGCTATGCAATATGGTAGGGTAACTGTAGTTCACAGTAACTCATGTATATTTTATGTGCAAGTAGAAGAATGGAGCTCTAAGCCTCTAATCATAAAGTAATGTCAAAGAAGGAGAAACATTGATTACACTGATTTGATTAATACACATAAATGTATTGGATTATTGTAGGTATTCCACACATTTGTACAATCATTGTTCATAATTTTTTTAAAATATCAATTAACAATATGAAAAAGAATATGTATATGCCATCATAGTAAATTTACTTTAAAATAAAAATTATTTTCCACAAAAATTTGATTAGAATTTAAAACTTCAGCAAGGATAAAAATCAATCCACAAAAACAGTTATGTATCATTACATTAACAATGAACATTTTGAAAAGGAAATTCAGAAAAATGTTCTGGTTACAATGGCTCCAAAAGAATAAATTACTTAATAAGTTTAACCAAACAAGGGAAAAATTGCATACTGAAAATAATAAGCTGTCGTTAGTTGAAAAAATTCAAAACTTTAATAAATGGAAAGCACTCTTTGTCATGGATTGAAAAACATTATTGTTAAGATGTAAATATTATACAAAAGAATTTATAGAATGGATGTTACCACTTCAAAATCCCAATCCTTCTGTCAGTAATAGAAACATCTATGCTAAAGGCATCTCAGAGTTACCCAAATAACCAAACTATCTTAGAAAAAAAGAAGGTTAAGAGTATCACAGTGTTGATTTCAAAGCTTACTACAAAGCTGCAGTCATCATAGCTGTATGATATAAGCTTTTAAGCAGACGCACAGAACGATGGAAAGGGAAAAAAATAACTCAGAAATAAACTCTGTATATGAGGTCAAGTGATTTTTTCATGAGACTGTGTGGACCATTCAATGGGTAGAAAATATTTTTAATTGTTATTGGGAAAACTGAATATCCGTGTGCAAAAAAAACAAAGAAAATGAAGTTAGCTTGTCAAAAATATTTTAAAAACTCAAAATAGTCAAAGATATGAAGATAAAAACCCAAATTATAAAATCATGGGACAAGTGTGTGGTGCAACAGTCAAGCCACAATCCTACATACCATATCAGAGGGTCTCATTTGAGTCCCAGCTATTCTGCTTCTTGATATTAATGCACACCTTGGGAGGCAGCACGTGATGCTGGTTCCAACACTTGAATCCCTGTGAACCTTGTAGAAACCTTGGATGGACTTCCTGCCTCCTGGCTTTGGCTTTTCTAGTCCTAGCTCTTGTGGTCATTTGAGGAGTGAAGTAGCAGATGAAAGATTCTTTCTCTCTCTCTCTCTCTCTCTCTCTCTCTCTCTTTGGCCCTACCTTTCAAATAAATAAATATTATTAATGAGAGTAGGAGAAAATATTTTAGTTTCTCTATTAATATAGTGACACTAAGTTTTCTTTAAATATTTGCAATGGATTAGACCCACAAATGTAGAAAGTGTGAATTATAAACTAATTCTCTGTAGAACAACCCTGATAGTAAAATAAGTGTTAAATATCTAACAGTCTCAGAATCTAATCAATTGCAGGTGAGTAAAGATGGTTAATGTCATTCAGAAATGATTGGGTCCACATCATAAATTTCTGTACCTGATATCTGTACATGGAACTTGTAAATAATATTATCACCTGGAAAACATAAAAGATTTTAGCTTTTTCCTCAGGCTTACATCCTAATTTGTTTTTGGCCAGGGGACTTTGGTTTATTTACTTTTAAAATCTGGCTCCCATATTCAGATTTAATGAATAACAAATGTCTAGTTTCAGTATGATATTATGTTGAGTTGATTAATCATGATATAGAATTAGAGATGAGATACACTCCATCACATAATGGAAGACTGCACAAAGATAGAGACCTTTAAACTGCTAACATCCTCCTACCCTGAGTATACCCCTGGGTGTTGAAGTTGGTATGACTGCCTACAGGTTAGTTTCAGAGTTTTACTTTCTGCTAGCTCTAAGTGTTCAAGGACAGTAGGGACAAATGAATGGTGTGGCTTTTGTGGCAGACAAAATTCTAAACATGCCCCAGCAAGATACTTCTCCTTTGATTATTCAATTAATCACTAATTTAGTTTGTTTCTGTGACAAGATTTTGTAGATATAATTAAAATTTCAAACCTTAAAATACGACATTTATCCTGGATTTTACATGTGACCAATCTATACAAATGAGTCCATATAGCAAAAATATTTTCCTAATTATTTTTTGCCCATCCTATTTCCCTCAACATGCTATCCTTCAATTGAATACATTTGGATGTAAATGGTAGGATTTAATTATTTTGTACGTGAATAATATTCCATTGTATGCACATATTGTGCATATATTTGTGTATGTGTATAAAACATTTTCTTTATCCATCTATCTGATGATGGACACCATGGTTGAGTCTATGTTTTGCCTATTGTGAACAGTGTTGTTATAAACATGGTGTTGCAGGTATTGCCTTGATGCAATGTGTTCAGGTCTTTTGTATATATACTCTGTAGTGAAATTGCTAGATCATAAAGCAAGTCTACTTCTGCTTTCAAAGAAATTTCATACTATTTTCCACAGTGTCTGCACTAATTTATATCCCCACCAACGGTGTTTAAGAGTTCACCTTAGGCCAGCGCCATGGCTCATAGGCTAATCCTCCGCCTTGCAGCGCCAGCACACGGGGTTCTAGTCCCAGTCGGGGCGCCGGATTCTGTCCCGGTTGCCCCTCTTCCAGGCCAGCTCTCTGCTGTGGCCAGGGAGTGCAGTGGAGGATGGCCCAAGTGCTTGGGCCCTGCACCCCATGGGAGACCAGGAGAAGTACCTGGCTCCTGCTATCGGATCAGCGCGGTGTGCCGGCTGCAGCGCGCTGGCCATGGCGGCCATTGGAGGGTGAACCAACGGCAAAGGAAGACCTTTCCCTCTGTCTCTCTCTCTCATTGTCCACTCTGCCTGTCAAAAAAAAAAAAAAAAAAGAGTTCACCTTTCTTCATGTATTCCCCAGCATTTGTTATTTTCTGTCTTTTGAATGACAGCCATTCTGACAGGGGTGAGGTGACACTCATTGTGATTTTGATTTGTAGCAGATTCCTGATGACTAGTGATGTTGAGCATTTTTTCATATATTTATTAGCCATCTATATTTCTTCCTTTGAGAACTATCTGTTGAGGTCCTTTGCCAATTTCTTCACTGAATTTGTTGCTTTTGTTGTTTAGATTTTTGAGCTGCAGATATATTCTAGATATTAATCCTTTGTTGGATAGGTAGCTTATAAATATCTTTCCCATTCTGTTGGTTGTCTCTTCACTCTATATGTTATTTGTTATTGTTTCCTTTGCTGTGCAGGAGCTTCTGAATTTGATATAATCACTTTGTCTAGTTTTGTCTTTGTTGCCTATGCTTTGGCAGTCCTATTCAAGAACTCATCACCTACACCAATGTCTTGAAGTTTTTCTGTTACATTTTCTTCCAGCAGTTTCATAATCTCAAGTCTTAAATTTAGGTCTTTGATCCATTTTGAGTTGTTTCTTTATATATGGTGAGAGGCATATTCTCTCTTATATGTAGGAGCTAGAAGAAAAAAATCAAAAATTAAAAAAGAAATGTCTGTATGTAGTAGTACCAATGCAAGTACAGTTTTGTCAAACTTTGCTTTATATCTTTATCAAACCAATGATTTGGAGTGCTATCCTACTATTTTTTGATAATCTGTGATTACTTTATAATGTAATGTATATCATTGAAGTAGTCATCTATTCACTTGATTACTGTTTATAGCCCTTTCCTATATTCCCACTGAACTATAATCTTTTTTTTTTACTTGTTGAACATTTATTTAATGGAGTATTAAACATTTCACTATAATGTAAATTTAATATGTTATCTAAAAATAAAAGAGAAAAAAGAAAGTGAGAAAGAGAGAACAAAACAAAGAAAAAGAAAATGAGGATGAAGAAAAGGTGGGAGTAAGGAGGGAAAGAAGAAGGGCAGACGTATGGCAATATTCACTGTGTATATATGTATATATATGTGTGTGTGTGTATATATATATATACACATATGTTTTAGAACTGTATCTAGAAACTCCATTGACTCTGTTCTTTGTGTTAATATCACATTAATGTGTGAATTTTAGTAATTATCATAAATTTGCTCTTACCTTTAGAATCTAATGTTTCAATATATTCCTTTAAAAATAAATATGTCCGTTTTTAAAAAAAATATTTTTCTGACTGATGTGAGAAACATAAGGCTAAAAGGCAGCCTAAAACATCAAAGTGTGAGAAAGATCCACTTCTCCATTATTAGGTTGGAAAATGAAAAGTGAAAAATGTCTCATGCTAAGGAAAAGATTCTGAGAAATCCTCACTGTTGACAACCAGTAAGGAAACCTAAACCCCCTCTCTCCAGGTGCACAGATCTGAATTTTGCCGATCAACTCAAGGATTTGGAAATAGAGTCATTCCTTGAGCCTCCAGAAAATGCACAACCCTGCAAGATCTGTGATTTGGGTCTTGCAATACCTGAAAAGGAGGAACCTGTTAAGTGGCTGAGTTCTACATTCTGTGATAGAATGAGTTTGTCTTGTTTTAAGCCACTAGGTTTGTTGAAATTTTCTAAATAACCATATGAAATTAATACTGCTCCTTTCAAAAATTTGAAGTAGTTGGCTGATGGAAAACATTGTCCAGGGAAAATTTTTCTCTTGTTTGGCTTAAAAAGAATTGGAGAATGTTGAGATCCCCTTGATGAGTTTTCTTTTCTCAATAAAGTTAACAAATAGATTATCCTGTGTTGTTAGTTTGGAAAGCCAAGAAAGACGTCTTGGGAATATGAGTGCAAATATTTGTGAAGCATGAAATACTTATTATGTGTTTTATAAGCAAGAAAAAAAAAGGAGCTTCAAGGACACAATCACAAAGTAATCAAAGAAGAGGAAATGTGCTCACCATGATTTGATCGGTATATATTGCATACATGTATGGAAATATCACACTGCCCAATAAATATGTAATACTCATTAAAAAGGCACGGTTTAAAAATACAAGAATTTAATGAATTGATTTACTTGAAAGTTGGTGGGGAATCTTGTATGGAGTTGGAAAAGTTGGAAGACTGAAGTTGGTATGAACAGTGATATTGTTCATGATAAACAAGCTCTACAAATGAGACACACTGTGGTTTGCAGGACGTATATTATGTGCTTAAGTTTTGTCACCAGTGTGGCCATATTGAGGTGGTGAGACCCTCAGGAAATAAAACCTAGTGCAAAGTGATTAAATCATGGGAGAACTAACCTGGGAAAGGATCAATATAAGTGTTGCAGATTTTGTGATTTCTTCAAAGAGAGGGTTGTTACAGCCAAGGCTAACCCATCCCCTTCTGTATGGGGCCAGTTACCTTTATGCTTATCCACCATGTTGTGGCACAAAGGGCCATCACAGGAACAATGGTGCCATAATTTTTGGGCCCTCCAGTAACCAAAACCATGAACCAAATAAATATCTTCCCTACAAAAAGTACTCAGCCTCAGGTATTTTGTTAAGCAATAGCAAATGAATTGATACAAGCCACAGGAAGACTGGTAAACAGAATTAAACTCTTTACTCAGTTCTATACACTCTGCTCTACAAACTTGGTCCCTTACAAAGCACTCCCAGTCTGTGTTATGTGTAACTGGTATGATTGTATAATACTGGGAAAATTATCAAACCGAGAGATGGAAATATCAGTAATTGAGAGTGTTCTAGTTCTTACAAAATGTTCATACCTGATTAGAATAATCAGAGTTCCAAAGTTTCTGTTATGCCATGTAAAATTAATGAAGCAATTTGAAGAAATACGAAACAAATTCATTATCATCATTGCATTGCAAAAGAACTTTAAAGTCCTATCACAAGTAGACAAATATTTCCATTATGACAATTGTGGGAAGTGAGGGTCTGATAGCAGTGATTATGCCATAAATAAGTTTTATTTAACCTTATCATTAAAGACTGAGAAATTATTGTTTTTCCTGTATCTTCTAGGTTTCTAAATTCAACAATTAAGGAAGCTTCTTATCGTTTTGACTTATTTAACACAGTTGATTGTTCTTCTCATTTTCTTCCAATATCTTATTTGTTTTTTTTTTCCATTAAACTTGATGTTCCTTTTCATTTTCCTGTCCTGCTTCAGCCCATCACTCTTATATATGAATGACAAAATCACCAAGTTCTCAGATATTGGTACTGCTCCAGCCTCACTTATTCAATAGGTGATCTCATTCAGTTTTTTGGTTTAGATGCCATTTCTGTGTTGAGAAGGATACACACACACACACACACACACACACACCATGCTGTACCTACACCCAGAGCTCCAGACTGCTTATTTGATATCTTCAACTGGATAACTGATGGACCCTTAAAATATTGAATGAATGAAAACAAGCCTGCACAAAACAATGTTTTCTTCAATTTTGGATTGCTTGGGCCTAGAACTTCACAATTACATTGACTCCTATAATTTATACCTTCCTTACATGTATTACTTATCACTTATTTGACCGCATTTCCTACTCTCACTTTCCCAAACCTTAATTTTCATCACATTTACCAGAAATAATATAATGTCATTGTCATTGCAGCTGGTGTTCTCCATTTAGAACACACTTCCTTAGACCCATAGACACCTCCAGAATATCTTAACTTCTTCATACATTTGTTTACACGCATTGCCAGTGAAGCCTTTGTTAAAGATACTACTGCTCCATCCCTCATACCAATCTTCCGCCCTGTATCCCTTCCCTGCTTTATATCTTCTTACTAAGAATGCATTTGTATTTTGTATTAAGACATATGCATACAAAATTATATTTTATATTTCATGTGAAAGAATATAAATTGGAATTTTGGTCTCAATTCTTTTTGCTGACGTGCGAATGTGTAGAATAGTGCATGCAACTTAAGAAATGGATCTAAGACCATATAATGCTGCCCATTCTCACTACCATTAGTCAATATAGTTGTGGAGGTTTTTTTTTTAACTTTTATTTAATGAATATAAATTTCCAAAGTACAGCTTATGGATTACAATGGCTCCCCCCCATAATTTCCCTCCCACCCACAACCCTAAACTTTCCCTCTCTCTCCCCCCTTCCATTCGCATCAAGATTCATTTTCAATTCTCTTTATATACAGAAGATCAGTTTATCATATATTAAGTAAAGATTTCAACAGTTTACACCCGCATAGAAACACAAAGTGAAAAATACTGTTTGAGTACTAGTTATAGCATTAAATCACAATATACAGCACATTAAGGACAGAGATCCTACATGAGGAGTAAGTGAACAGTGACTCCTGTTGTTGACTTAACAAATTGACACTCTTGTTTATGGCCTCAGTAATCACCCTAGGCTCTTGTCATGAGCTGCCAAGGCTATGGAAGCCCCCTGAGTTCACCAACTCTGATCATATTTAGACAAGGTCATAGTCAAAGTGGAAGTTCTCTCCTCCCTTCAGAGAAAGGTACTTCCTTCTTTGATGACCCATTCTTTCCACTGGGATCTCACTCGCGGAGATCTTTCATTGAGTTTTTGTTTTTGGTTGGTTTTTGTTTTGTTTTGTTGGTTTTGTTTGTTTGTTTTTTGTTTCTTTGTTTGTTTTTTGCCAGAGTGTTTTGGCTTTCCATGCCTGTAATACTCTCATGGGCTTTTCAGTGAGATCTGCATGCCTTAAGGGCTGATTCTGAGGCCAGAGTGCTGTTTAGGACATCTGCCATTCTATGGGTCTGCTGTGTATCTCACTTCCCATGTTGGATCGTTCTCTCCCTTTTTTATTCTATCAGCTAGTATTTGCAGACACTATTCTTGTTTATGTGATCCCTTTGGTTCTTAGTCCTATCATTATGATCAATTGTGAACAGAAATTGATCACCAGGACTAGTGAGATGGCAATGGTACATGCCACCTTGATGGGATTGAATTGGAGTCCCCTGGTATGTTTCTAACTCTACCGTTTGAGGTAAGTCAGCTTGAGCATGTCCCGAATTGCACATCTCCTCCCTCTCTTATTCCCACTCTTATATTTAACATCCATTACTTTTCAGTTAAGTTTCAACACTTGAGAATAACTGTGTATTGATATTGATTACAGTATTCAACCAAAAGTATTAAGTAGAACAAACAAAAAAAAATACTAAGAGGGATAACATATTAAGTTGTTCATCAACAGTCAGGGCAAGGGCTGATCAAGTCACCGTTTCTCATAGTGTTTATTTCAGTTTAACAGGTTTCCTTTTTGGTGCTCAGTTAGTTGTCACCTATCAGGGAGAACATATGGTATTTGTCCCTTTGGGACTGGCTTATTTCACTCAGCATAATGCTTTCCAAATTCCTAACTGGGATCACTTTTCAGTTAAAATTTAAACACCTAAGAATAATTGTGTTTTAATTACAGAGTTCAACCAATGGTACTAGAACAAAAAAAATACTAAAATGGATAAAGTATTACATTGTACATCAACAGTCAGGACAAGAGCTGATGAAGTCACTGTTTCTCACAGTGTCCATTTCACTTCAACAGGTTTCTCCTTTGGTGCTGAGTTAGTTGTCACTGATCAGGGAGAACATATGATATTTTTCCCTTTGGGACTGGCTCAATTCACTCAGCATGATGTTTTCGAAATTCCTCCATCTTGTTGCAAATGACCGAGTTTCATTGTTTTTGACTGCTGTATACTATTCTATAGAATGCATGTCCCATAATTTCTTTATCCAGTCTACTGTTGATGGGCATTTAGGTTGGTTCCAAGTCTTAGCTATTGTGAATTGAGCAGCAAAAAACATTACTGTGCAGACAGCTTTTTTGTTTGCCAATTTCATTTCCTTTGGGTAAATGCCAAGAAGTGGGATGGGTGTGTTGTGTGGTGGCGTTATATTCAGGTTTCTGAGCAATCTCCAGACTGACTTCCATAGTGGCTTAACCAGTTTGCATTCCCACCAACAGTGGGTTAGTGTCCCTTTTTCCCCACATATCCTCAGCCGTGATATTGCCTGTGTATACAGAGGCTGTTGATTTTTTTTTTTTTTTTGACAGGCAGAATGGACAGTGAGAGAGAGAGAGAAAGGTATTCCTTTGCCGTTAGTTCACCCTCCAATGGCCGCCACGGTCAGCGCGCTGCGGCTGGCACACCATGCTGATCTGATGGCAGGAGACAGCCACTTATCTTGGTCTCCCATGGTTTCAGGGCCCAAGGACTTGGGCATCCTCCACTGCACTCCCTGGCCACAGCAGAGAGCTGGCCTGGAAGAGGGGCAACCGGGACAGAATCCGGCACCGCTACTGGGACTAGAACCCCGTGTGCCGGCGCCGCAAAGCGGAGGATTAGCCTATTGAGCCATGGTGCCGGCCCCAAAGGCTGTTGATTTTTGCGCATTGATTTTATATCCTGCTACTTTGCCAAACTCTTCTACGAGTTCCAATAGTCTCTTAGTAGAGTTCTTTGGGTCCCTAAGTAAAGAATCATATCATCTGCAAAGAGGGATAGTTTGAGTTCTTCCTTCCCAATTTGTATCCCTTTAATTTCTTTTTCTTGCCTAATAGCTCTGGCTTGAACTTCCTGAACTCTATGGAATAGCAGTGGTGAGAGTGGGCATCCCTGTCTGGTACCAGATCTCAGTGGAAATGCTTCCAACTTTTCCCCATTCAATAGGATGTTGGCCGTGGGTTTTTCATAGATTGCTTTGATTGTATTGAGGAATGTTCCTTCCATACCCAGTTTGCTTAGAGTTTTCATCATGAAAGGGTGTTGTATTTTATCAAATGCTTTCTCTGCCTCTATTGAGATAATCATATGGTTTTTCTTCTGCAGTCTGTTAATGTGGTGTATCACATTGATTGATTTGCGAATGTTGAATCATCCCTGCATACCAGGGATAAATCCCACTTGGTCTGGGTGGATGATCTTTCTGATGTGTTGTTGCATTCTATTGGCCAGAATTTTATTGAGGATTTTTGCATCTATGTTCATCAGGGATATTGGTCTGTAATTCTCTTTCAATGCTGCATCTTTTTCCGACTTAGGAATTAAGGTGATGCTGGCTTCATAGAAAGACTTTGGGAGGATTCCCTCTTTTTCGATTGTTCTGAATAGTTTGAGAAGAATTGGAGTCAGTTCTTCTTTAAATGTCTGGTAGAATTCAGCAGTGAATCCATCTGGTCCTGGGCTTTTCTTTGTTGTGAGGGCCTTTATTACTGTTTCAATTTCTGTCTCAGTTATGGGTCTGTTTAGGTTTTCTATGTCTTCCTGGTTCAATTTAGGTAGGTTGCATGTGTCCAGGAATCTATCCATTTCTGATAGGTTTCCTTGTTTGCTGGCATACAAGTCCTTGTAGTAATTTCTGATGATTCTTTTTATTTCTGTGGTGTCTGTTGTTATGTTTCCTTTTTCATCTCTGATTTTATTAATTTGGTCTTTTCTTTTTTTTAGTTAGTTGGGGTGTCAATTTGGTTTATTTTTTCAAAAAACCAGCTCCTCGTTTGGCTGTTTTTTTGTAATGTTTTTTTTGGATTCAATCCTGTTGATTTCTTCTCTGATTTTAATTTTATCTCTTCTCCTACTATATTTGGGTCTGGTTTGCTGTAGATTTTCTAGATCCTTGAGGTGCATTGAAAGCTCATCTATTTGGTGCCTTTCCAATTTCTTGATGTAGGCACCTATTGATATAAACTTTCCTCTTAACAATGCTTTTGTTGTATCCCATAAGTTTTGGTATGTTGGGCTGTTATCCTCATTTACTTCCAGAAAATTTTTGATTTCTCTTTTAATTTCTTCTATGACCCATTGTTCATTCAGGAGCATGTAGTTCAATCTCCATGCTTTTACATATACTTTAGGGATTCCTGAGTTGCTAATTCCCAACTTCATTCCTTTATGGTCTGAGAAGCTGCATGGTATGATTCTAATTCTTTTGAATTTGCTGAGAGTTGCTTTATGGCCTAGTATGTGGTCAATCCTAGAGAAGGTTCCATGTACTGCTGAGAATAATGTAAATGCTTTCTGTGTAGGATGAAAACTTCTGTAGATATGATAGATCCATTTGGGCTATAATGTCATTTAAATCTACTGTATCCTTGTTGATCTTCTGTCCTGTCGATCTGTCTATTTCTGAGAGTGGGGTATTGAAGTCCCCCAGTACTATTGTATTGAGGTCTAAGTCTCCCTTTAAGTTCCTTAACAAATATTTTAAATAAACGGTGCCCTGTAATTAGGTGCATATACATTGATAATCGTTATATCTTCCTGTTGAATTGATCCCTTAATCATTATATATTGCCCCTCTTTGTCTCTCCTAACAGTTTTTGTGGTAAAATTTATGTTGTCCGATATTAACATGGCTATGCCTGCTCTTTTTTCATTTCTGTTTTTGCATGGTATATCTTTTTCCAGCCTTTCACTTTCAGTCTGTATGCATCATTATTGGAAAGATGTGTTTCTTGTAAGCAGCAAATAGATGGGTGTTGTTCCTTTACCCAATCAGCCAATCTATGTCTTTCAACTGGACAGTTCAGGCCATGTGACTATTGATAAGTAGTAGCTTTGCCCTGCCATTTGCCAAAGATATTTTCTGATATGTATTTTTAACTTCCTGTGATCTTTTGGTGTGAGATTTCCTTCATTTACCTTCTTTCATATTGATGACCATGTTTCTGTGTTTCTGTGTGTAACACATCTTTAAGCATCTTTTGCAGGGCCGGACGAGTGGCAACAAATTCTTTAAATTTCTCTTTGTTGTGAAAGGTCTTTATTTCACCTTCCTTCACAAATGATAGCTTAGCAGGATATAATATTCTGGGCTGGCAGTTGTTCTCTCTTAGTACCTGGGCTATATCTCGCCATTCCCTCCTAGCTTGTAGGGTTTCTGATGAGAAGACAGCTGTGAGTCTGATTGGAGATCCTCTGAGAGTAATCTGACGTTTCTCTCTTGCACATTTTAGGATCTTTTCTCTATGTTTCACTCTGGTGAGTTTAATTACAACGTGTCGTGGTCAGAATCTCTTTTGGTCATGTTTACTAGGGGTTCTATGAGCTTCCTGTACTAGGATGTCTCTGTCCTTCTCCAAACTTGGGAAATTTTCTGCTAATATCTCACTAAAAAGGCCTTCTAATTCTTTCTCTCTCCATGCCTTCAGGAACTCCTAGAACCCGAATGGTGGATTTTTTAATAGTATCCTGAAGATTCCTGACAATATGTTTTAGATTTCTAATTTCCTCTTCTTTTCTTTGGTCTGACTGTATCCTTTCCTGTGCTCTGTCTTCTAAGTCTGATATTCTCTCTTCTGCTTCACCCATTCTGCTTTTAAGGCTCTCTAATGTGTTTGTCATTTGATCTATTGAATTCTTCATTTCATTATGATTTCTCGTCACTATCACAATTTCATATTCTACTAGTTGTTTCATTTCATTTTGATACCTCCTTAATATTTCATTTTCACAAGAGAGATTTTCTATCTTGTCCATTAAGGATTTCTGTAGTTCGAGAATTTGTTTTTGAGAACTTCTTAAGGTTCTTATCAATTTTTTTTGAGATCTGCTTCTTGCATTTCTTCTATCTCATCATCTTCCTGATCTTGAATTGGGGTGTCTATTTCATTTGGGGGCATCATAGTGTCTTCCTTGTTCTTGTTACATTGGCTTTTGCATTTGTTTGGCATATTGCAGATATTCTTTGATTTCTCTCCTTATACTGTGACTCTAGATTAAGAGGACTGTTGCTTTTGATGGATCCTTAGAGGCTGTGATGGGTGTGGCCAGATTGCTCTGGTTCTACAGGGTTAAGGGTGTGCCAAAGGTGATTCACCCTAAGTGTTCTCTTGCTTGCTCTCTCTCTCTCTCTCTCTTTTTTTTTTTTTTTTTTTTTTTGACTCAGTTGGGAATTAATTCCACATAGCTGAGTGGAATTGAGAGTAGTTGATGTATTGAAATCTGACCCCTGTGGGTATTTGTTTGCTTACCAGAGTCAGGTTTTTCTGCTTGGCTAATGAGGGGCACCCGCTTAACATATGCAAAATGGCCACACCGCTTTACTTACATAAAATGGCGCCTGCCCTTTGTCTTGCTCAGCTTTGTTAGGTGAGTGGAGAGAGAGGCTAAATGTCCGTGCAGGTTCCCCTTATTTATTCGATTTTTTTCTCTCCTCCAGCCAGCCTGATGAACTTTCCCCAATGGGGTTTCAGGCCTCGTTCTCTGCAGGCTCTTTCTGCCTTTCCCTGCCAATGTCTTGGGTTACCCAGAGGTTTTTTTCTCACCTCCCCTTCCAGCGCTGGCACTCAGACGCTGCAGCTCCGGCGGGTCCAGTGGGTCCGGCAGCTCCGCGTATCCTGTGGCTCAGCTTCCACTCGGTGGGCGACCTTGCTCTCCCCTTAGGTCCTCCGAGTCACAGCCACTAGATCCAGAAGAGTTTCCTCTGCAATTTTTCCCTGATCCTTTTCCTGAGGCTACCATAACTCCACTTTCATTAAACTATCTTTTCCTGGACTATTGGTGCGCACCCTCACTATTCTGCCATCTTGGCTCCGCCCCTCTGGAGGTTTTAACCAGAGCCATTAGGCATGAAAAATATATCCAAGTGGTGCAAATTTTAAAGGAGAAAGTCAAATTATCCTGCTTGCTGATGGCATTGTTCTTTATACATAGAGAAAACAAAATATTCCACATAAGACTCTTAGAATTCATAAGAGAATTCAGCAAATTTGTTGAATATAAAGTTAACAAAGAAAAACCAATGCATTCTTACACACCAAAAATGTCCTGAGAAGCAATTTATAACATCAGTCCCATTCACAGAAGCTATAAAAAATACAAATATCTTGGATAAATTTAACCAAGAATGTCAAAGAGCTCTACAATGAAAACTATGAAATATTAATAAAAGTAATAGAATAAGACACAAAAACTGGAAAAGATCTTCTATGTTCATGAAATGGAAGAATTAGTGTTATCAAAATGTCCATACAACCTGTAATAATTTACACTTCAATGCATCCTCAAGGAAAACTCCAAGGACATTCTTCACAGGACTACAAAAACAATCTTAAAATTCATATGAAAACAAAAAAGCCATAGCAAACTTAAACAATAAAAATAAATCTGGAAGCATCATCATACAAAATTTAAAGACATACAGGAGAGCTCTTACAATGCAAAAAACCTGGTACTTGCATAAAAATGGAAATGTAGATCTTTGGGACAGAATAGAAACACTAGAAATTAACCCATACATTTACAATCAATCAATCTTTGACAAACAGGCTAAAATAAAAGAAATGACAGTCTCTTCAACAATTGGTGTTGTCAAAATTAATCTCTACATATAGAAGTTTTTTGAAACAAAAACTCCTACCTTAAATCCTATAGAAAAATCATCTCAATATGTATCAAATATCTAAACTTAAACTTGAAACCATCAAGTTAGTAGAGAAAAATAAAGATATAAAGTGCTAGACATAGGCCTGGGCAAAGACTAATTGGTTAAGACCCCAACAGCAGAAGCAAGGTAAGTAAAAATAATCAAGGAAGATGAATAAAAATTAGACAAATCACAACAAAGGAAAAATTAGCAAAATGAAAGGGCAACCAACAGAATGGGAGAAAACATTTGTAAACTATGCATCAGGTAAAGAAGTAATATCTAGAAAATACAAGGCATTCAAGACATTCAACAACACAAAACAATCCAGTTAAAAAATAGGCATAGAATATGAACAAATATATTTTATGTGATGAAATACAAATGGCCAACAGAAACATGAAAACTATTCAACATGACTCAACTCACCTCAGTTAGGATGGCTATTGTCCAAAAATCAAATAATAATAAATTTTGGTGAGGATAGGAGAAAAAAGTACCCTAATATATTGTTGGTGGGAATGCAAATTGCTACAACCATTTCAGAAAACACTATGGATATTCTCCAGAAAATTAAAAATAGAACTACCAGAAATATATACACATACTTGGCAGAATATTACACAGCCATAAAAGAATGAAATTTTGACATTCACAACAAAATAAATGGAATTGGAGAACACTATGCTAAGTGAAATATGTCAGACTCAGAGAGAAAAACATCATGTTTTCTTTTATTTTTGGGAGTTAATATATAAAGAGAGAGAACTAAAAAAAATTTGCTTAAAAGTTTGTGCTTCTAAATCTGTTTTATACCATATTTATTAAATTATACAAAAATCTGCATTTTTAATTTGGGTTAAACTTAATCCTATATAATTTAGGGTAATAGCCTTAAAATGCAGGGGCTACCAATGTGTGCACTTAGTACATCTCTTCCTTTATCTAAGCTTATAATGCTTCATATTATTCTGTGTGTCCTCACGGATACATTCATTTGTTATGTGTATTCTGAGGTTATACTTTTATGACATTGTAAACAAATTGTCTTTATTTCTTTTTTTTTTATTAAACTCTTTTTTTGAAAGGTAGAGTAATAGACACAGAGAGAGAGAGAGAGAGAGAGAGAGAGAGAGAGAAATGTCTTTCTTCCGTTGGTTCACCCCTACAAATGGACGTTACAGTCAGTACCGCGCTGATCCGAAGTCAGGAGCCAGGTGCTTCTTCCTGGTCTCCCATGGGGTGCAGGGCCCAAGCACTTGGGCCATCCTCCACTGCACTCCCTGGCCACAGTAGAGAGCTGGACTGGAAGAGGAGCAACCGGGACTAGAACCTGGTGCCCATATAGGATGCCAGAGCTGTAGGCAGAGGATTAACCAAGTGAGCCACAGTGCTGGCCCCGTAAATAAATTATCTATTATGATTTTATTTATAAGTTTTGTTGAAGAATATAATTGATTTTGTATAGTATATCCAAAAGCAAAGAAATGCTAAGCATATACCAATTGATAACTCATAATTTTGACAAGGGAATTGGATCCATATTACCAAAAACCACTGTTTGAGCTGGCACTGTGGCATAGCGGGTAGGGCCAGTTCGAGCCTCAGCTGCTCCACTTCAACCCAGCTCTCTGCTATGGTCTGGGAAAGCAGTAGAAGATGGCTCAAGTCTTTGAGCCCCTGAACCCGCATGGGAAACCCAGAAGAAGCTCCTAGTTCCTGACTTCAGATCCTGAAAAATCTTCCATTGCTAGTTCACTTCACACAACAGCTGGGGGTGTGCTAGGCCAAAGCCAGGATCCCAGGAACTTCTTCTGGGTTTTCCACATGGGTGTGATGGCCCAAGGACTTGGAACATCTTCCTCTGCTTTCCCAAGCACATTGGCAGGGAGCTGGACCAGAAGTGGAGCAGCTGGGTACTTGAACCCACACCCATTTGGGATGCCAGCACTGCAGGCAGAGGCTTAACATTCTACACCACAGTGCCAGCCTTCTAATTTAGCTTTTGAAAAATAATTACTTACCAAAATAACTTTTAAATTGTTATATAAATATGTGACATCTTGTCATAAGGAATAAAGTAATTTACTGTTCAGTAGAGTGAGTAAAGTGACATGCAACACTCCCTTGATAGGAATCCTTTCTAAGACAAAGGGTAATACATGCCCTGATTTACAGTTGCCTTTCTCTCATCACCACAACATTCTCGCCTGCTCAATAAGCACCAATATTACAGTTCATAAAGGTCTTTTTTTTAATTTTACAGAGAGAGAAAAAGAGAGAGCTCCTATGTTCTGTTTCACTGCCCAAATGCTCACAGTGGCCAGGGCTAGACTGTGACCCAAGCCAGTAGCTAAGAATGCAATCTGGTCTCTCATGTGGGTGAGTGGCAGGAGTCCAATCACTTGAGCATTGCAGGGTCAGCACTGGCAGGGGTCTGGAGTCATGATCCAAAGCCAGATATTAAAGCCATGCACTGCAATGTGGAATTTAGGTGTTTTAACTGCTAGATTAAGTGCCCTTCTCCACCACCAACCCCTAAAGTCCTATTCACCTTAGCTTTCCCTACAGCCCTCGCTGGACAGGTCTTCAAAAGACTGATCTGCTGCTCTTTTCACATTAGCTTCAGTGTCAGTGTACCAGGACTATTCTGTCTAAAATACCCAACCTTGATATTAGCATGCCTTTCATTGACTTTATGGCATTAACAAAAAATCTGAAATTTATTTTATCAATTTTATTTATATCATATTCTAATATAAGATCTATAATTGCATGTATTCTATAGTATAATATCTATAATTGCAATGTCCCTAAGGAATAGAGTATTCCCAGTATTTAGAAAAATAGAACAGGCATATGGTATGCAGTATAAAGCAAATTGCTTAATTAGTTGGCAGTAAATATTCCAAGCACATTATTGGAAGATAAATCATTTTATCACTGAGTTTTCTTTATCCAAGCACACATTGAATAATATAAGTAGTGTCTGAATCTTGGTTTTAGAACTGAAAAAAATGATAGATTGAGGTGGAGAAATCCAGAAATTCCCCCTTAACTATATATGTGTTGTCTTTCTATATTTAAAGGAAAAGCTCTAGAAAAATGATAGAAAAAATTCATTTAATTTATATTTAAATTTCAAATGTTATGAAAATCTAGATTTAGTAGCTTATGAAGTATGCCTAAAATTTTTGGACTACTTTTTTGTTATAATAGCATTGGAATCAAATTGTAAAATAGAAATTATGCTACTGCCTTTTGTGCCTGTATAGAATTATATTTTCCTTCCCAACTAAAACTGGATCTTATGAACATATTCCATTTTCAATGTGGATTCAGATAGTGATATTTATTTTTTCTTTCCTTTTTAAGAGGCTACATTACTTCTCTTGAAATGAAGTCTATAGTTCTCCCTAGAATGAAGAACAAAGGATAAAAGATTTTCCGTTCCATCACTATAAAATCATGAAGAAAATTATTTTCAATAAGAATTCATCATTTAAATATGGTGTCTTGAAATAGAGGTAAGTTCCTACGTATTCCTAACTAACACTGGAAATGTTTAACAACAAAATATAATCTAAAATTTTTCTTTTCAGAAGGCTAAGAGTAGGCCAGGATAATTTCTAAAACTGAATCATGAAAACATAATTTAAAATCACTTTGGTGGAAATAGAAAGTACAATTACTTCCATGTTCATTTTTTTCTTGATTTGGAAATGAGTTAGCATTCTTCCTTAGTTCTTAGAAGCCTTCTTTTAAAAGTGATATGAACTTAGAATAGCAATCAAAAGAGACTGGGAAGGGTGGCAAGTGAAGGGGTAGAGGGATACTGGATAAAGGGCACTATAACCCAATTGGAAAGATTAGATTTTAGGCGTACACAGTACAATGGGGTGGATAGAGATCATAATAGTTGCATACTATATAAAGAATTGGAGTCTGGAGCTGGAAGGTTGCAACAACATGCAATGTGGAGGGGAGAAGGGGAGGTGGCGATGCTGATTGTCCTATTTGATCAGTTTTTGTTGTATGCATGTATCGAAAATACTGCACTGTGTCCAATAATTGGGTGCACTATTACATGTTATTGAAAAAAATATTGAAAACACAAAAGAAATCATGTAGGCTCTTCAGAATATGAGAAGAAAACTTATATAAGATGTATGATAATTGAGATAATAAACAGAACAGAACATGAGATATTATTTTATGCATTTTGCTTTGCCTCAGATTTTCTTTCCTTCAGTTTTTAAACGTTTCTTATTTTTCTAGGAAAATGTGTTACTGAAAAAGGATTTGTTTATCTTTTTTTTTTTAATTTGTGTTGTACATATCCTTAATAGCAAACACATTTTAAGCCAAGTACATTTATTAGACTCTATAATGCTCATTTAGGTAGGGATTGTCTTTTAAGGCATTATTCATTATATTGATTTACTGTATTGTTTGCTCTCATTTAATCCTCATGGCTAAAATATCAAGTATTTCTTTAGTCAAATCACCTCATTTGTAAATGTTTTCCTAACTGTTCATTCATGCCTTGCTTCATTTTTCTTAGTCTCTTTCATTAGTTATGAAACTTTTTTAAATATTGTGGCTTTGGTTGCATATAAACATGCCTAGTTTTCTGCTTTGATGTCATTCTGCTTATTCATTTGCTTCATCCTGTGGAAACATTGCATAGCATGTGAGGTACTTCTCTGTTACTCATTAAGGAGACTTGGTTTTACCACCCCACAGAAATCTACTTTTTACTCTTTTTGTAGAGTGTTAAAAACTTGCCCTCACCCAAGATGATAACTAGGATGAGAGCCTGAAGACACAGAGATTACAAACCCTGATACCCATGTCTTCCCTGCACTGTTGTTCCAGAAGACTCTGAAGAGATGACTACTCACAAAACCGTGAGACCACTCCCCATGTCAGATCTTGGGCAGTCACATTATTTTGCCCTGACCGCCCCCAAGGCTGCCACCCCCACATCCAACCAAAACAAATGAACAAACAACTTTTCACTTTCCTGTGGGACTGTTTCCTCCATGTGTTTTATTGATATTCCTGAGTGACTTTACCCCTGGTCAAGTTGTTCTGCTTATTCTGAGCCCTAACACCCAAAAGATGATTTTCATGCTTCTTCTCCTGACCACTGCCCTTCCTCCCTACCGTCTGGACCATGCAGCATTTTCTTGCTGCACTCACTTAGCAGGTACACTCAATTTCACCTTCTCACTTTTTAAATAATACAACCACCAATCCTGCAAAGGATTGCTGGCCATGTTTCCCTCTATCCTCCTCTTACCCCACAGTACCTGCCCCAGAGAATGATTGGGTTGACAATGTTGCAGGTAAAACTGCAACAAAGAAAGGTGATGTAATTACTGGTGGCATGTAGAAGAAGAATTTCCATGCAGACAAGGCAATGAGAAAAGCAAGATTTATTTAAGTCATAAACCTCCTGCTGCAGCAGTTAAGGAGGGAGGGTGGGGGCTCCAACAGAGGAAGACCCAAGAGACTGTGACTGGAGTTGTGTGGACACAGATGGGCTAATAGGCAATACAGTCAGTCTGGTTGGTGTGAGAAAAGGGGAAATGTCTTTAAGAGGGAGCAACATTCTTTCTTCTCCTTCAAAAGCTACCCTTAGCAGGATGAAAATGCGGAATTCCACTGCACATTTCCCCCTAAAACTGGCTCTCTGCTGACTCTTCCCCCTACCTTCTTCCCACCCATACTCTCCTCCCTCTTCCTTTCTCATTCTTATTTTTTTACAGAGATCAATTTTCAGTTAACTTTATACTCATAAGAAAAGTGATGGATGATTTTGTTAATATACTTAAAACTGAAACAAGTGAATAACTACTGCAGTTTTTTTTTTTTTTTTTTTTACTATATATCATACTTTATTGTAATGATCTTTGGTATATAGACCAAAAAAAAAGGAAAAAAAAAACTTGGCAAAGCTGCCTTAGCAAAACAAAAGTGCAGATCCCACTCCACTGAGGTTCCCAGTTTTATAAGAATAACAAGGAAGTAGTGATTCCACCCTTCTGAGTTTTCAGTTTATGACTTGTGTCCCTCCTCACCCTTACAACAATTTGCTTCTTGTCTCTCTATAACCATGTACCTTTCAGCTTTTGAAATGGTTCATTCATTCAGTGGTCCAAAATGTCACTTAGACTCATGTTGACAATATCCTGTTAAAAGCCACTCGATTCCAGACAGCACTCCAGAGATAGCAGGACTGGGAGAAGGAAAAAAAACACAACCTTGACGATGTCCCCTCTCTGCAGAAAGTGACCAGGGAGAAGGTCAATGTCTCCCTTCCCTGTTTCTCCCTCCTTCAGGGCTCTTGTCTATATAAAACCAAAAGGTTTTTTTTTTTTCTTTCTCTCCCTCCCTACCCCCCTTCCATCCCTTCCCTTTCCTTCTTTCTTTCTTTTATTTTTTTAAGATTTATTTCATTTATTTAAAAGAGTTACAGAGAGAGGTAGAGACAGAGAGGTCTTCTATCCGCTGGTTCACTTCCAATTGGCCGAAATGTCCAGAGCTGTGCCAATCCAAAGCTAGGAGCCAGGAGCCTTTCTGTGTCTCCTATGGAGGTGCAGGGGCCCAGGACTTGGGACATCTTCTACTGCTTTCCCAGGCCATAGCAGAGTGCTATATAGGAAGAGGAGCAGTGGGGAGTAGAACCAGCACCCATATGGGATGTCGGTGCTTCAGGCCAGGGCTTTAACCCACTGTACCACAGCACTGCCCTCCTCTTCCTTTCTCTCTCTCTCTCTCTCTCTCTCTTTCGCTCTTTCTCTCTTCCTCCCTCCCTCCCTTCCTTCCTTCCTTCCTCCCTCCCTCCCTCCCTCCCTCCCTCCCTCCTTCCTTCCTTCCTTCCTTCCTTCCTTCCTTCCTTCCTTCCTTCCTTCCTTCCTTTCTTGTATAATGCTGGATTTGTTAGACACTGGTCCCATGTCAATAACATGCTATATTTGTGACTATAGCTGCTGATGTTTCAAAATTCATGGTTGGCCAGCTCCGCGGCTCAATAGGCTAATCCTCTGCCTGCACCCCAGGTTCTCGTCCCAGTCGGGGCACTGGATTCTGTCCCGGTTGCTCCTCTTCCTATCCAGCTCTCTGCTGTGGGCCGGGAGTGCAGTGGAGGGAGGATGGCCCAAGTCTTTGGGCCCTGCACCCGCAGGGGAGACCAGAGAGAGAGTGGAAGATGTAGAAAAAGAGGGAGATGGAGAGGAGGAGGTGTGTGGGTGTGGGTGTGGGTGTGTGGAGAGAGAGACAGAGAGAGAGAGAGAAGGAATCCCATCTGCTGTTCCACACCCTAAATGTGCCATCACTTGCTGATTCTAAAATCTACATTAGCAAACAGTTCAAGTCAGCAATGAACTCAAGACATAAGCCCAGGCACTCAATATGGGTTCACTCCCCAATTGCCTGCAATGGCCAGAGTTGCACTACTCTGAAGCCAGGAGCC
Organism: Oryctolagus cuniculus; assembly: GCF_051225735.1. Taxonomy (NCBI): domain Eukaryota; kingdom Metazoa; phylum Chordata; class Mammalia; order Lagomorpha; family Leporidae; genus Oryctolagus; species Oryctolagus cuniculus. Next base: position 67,694,119 of record NC_142871.1, on the reverse strand, counting down.
AGGAGCTTACCCCAGGTCCCCCACGTGAGTACAGGGGCCCAAAGTCTTGGGCCATCCTCCACTGCCTTCCTGGGCCAAAGCAGAGAGCTGGATCAGAAGTGGAGCACCTGAGTCCCTAACTGGCGCCCATATGGGATGTTGGCACCACAGGCCATTACTTGGAATTTACCCAAAGGAATTTAAATTGGCAAATAAAAGAGCTGTCTGCACCTCGATGTTTATTGCAGCTCAAATCATATTAGCTAAGACATGGAATCAACCTAAATGCCCATCAACAGTAGACTGGATAAAGAAATTATGGGATATGTACTCTATAGAATACTATACAGCAGTAAAAAAAAATGAAATCTGGTCATTTGCAAGAAATGGAGGAATCTGGAAAACATCATGCTGAGGGAAATAAGCCAGTCCCAGAGGGACACATATCATATGTTCTCCCTGATTGGTGAAAATTAACCGAGCACCAAAAAGGAAACCTATTGAAGTGAAATGGACACTATGAGAAACAATGACTTGATCATCCCTCGTCCTGACTGTCGAGGAACAACTTACTATTTTATTCCTTTTAGTATTTTTTTATTCTACTTAATACCATTGGTTGAACTCTGGAATTAACACACAATTATTCTTAGGTGTTTAAATTTAACTGAAAGGTTATCCCCGTTAAATATAAGAGTGGGAATAAGAGAAGGAGGAAATGTACAGTTCAGCACATGCTCACTCAGACTTACCCCTGATCGTAGAGCTAGAAATGTGAAAAGGGATTCCATTTCAATCCCATCAAGGTGGCATGTACCAATGCCATCTACTAGTCAAAGTGATCAGTTTCAGTACATAATTGATCAAAAACATAGGATTAAGTGTGAAAGGGATCACATAAACAAGACTAGTGTCTGCTAATACTAACTGATACAATTAAAAAGGAGAGAACAATCCAATGTGGAAAGCAGGATACACAGCAGATTCATAGAATGGCAGATGTTCTAAATAGCACTCTGGCCTCTGAATCCTCCCTTAAGGCATTCTGATCTGGCTAAAAAAGCCCATGAGAGTATTGTAGGCTTGGAAAACCAAGACACTCTGGCAAAAAAAAAAAAAAAAAAATGACCTAAATGAAAGGTCTTTGTAAGTGAGATCCTAGCGGAAAGAACAGGCCATCAAAGAAGGGGGTGCCTTTCTCTGAAGTGAGGAGAGAACCTCCACTTTGACTATGACCTTGTCTAAGTAAGATCAGAGTTGGAGAACTCAAGAGGCTTCCATAGCCTTGGCAACTCATGGCAAGAGCCTCAGGTGATTACTGATGCCATAAATATGAGTGTCCATTGTTAAATAAACAACAGGAATCACTGTGCACTTACTCCCCATGTAGGATCTCTGTCCTTAATGTATTGTACTATATGAATTAACAGTATAACTAGTACTCAAACAGTACTTTATACTGTGTTTCTGTGTAGGTGCAAACTGTTGAAATCTTTACTTACTATATACTAAATTGATCCCTTGTATATAAAGATAATTGAAAATGCGTTTTGATGTGAATTGGATGGGAGAGGGGTGGAACATGGGATGGTTGTGGGTGGGAGGGTGGTTATGGGGAGGACAAGCCACTATAATCCAAAAGTTGTACTTTGGTAATTTATATTTATTAAATATAAATTTTTTAAAATGTGCATTTTAAAAAGTACTCCAAATAATATGGTCATTCCCAAAAGGTTTCAGTGGAGAAGTCTCTGAACCATTAAAAAAAAAACACCAATTATATACTATATCTCTAGAAAACATAGGAGTTATTTATTACCTTGTTCTGCAAAACCAAGATAATACAAAATAAGAAAACTACACATCAATGCCTTACATGAACTAAGAAAGTAAAATCCCCAACAAAATATTGGTAAATAGAAACCAATGATGTATAAAAAGATTTATGTGCCATAATAAATTGGAATTTATTGATGTGCAAGCATCATACAACATAAAAATCAATCAAGACAGTTCCACTATATCAATAGAGCAAAGAAAAATTGTATGATAATATAAAGTCCAGAAAAAAGCACTTGACAATTACCAACATCCGTTCATAATAGAAACTCTCAGTCAACCTGAAATAGAGTAAAACTACCTCATCTTTGACAACAAAATAGTTGCAGCTTCTGCAAAAAACATCTAGCTAATATTATATGTAATGGTTAGTTATTGAACATTTTCCCCCTAAATTAGGTAACAATGTAAAGGTAGTCTACTCTCACCACTGTTACTCAAAGTAGTACTAAAATAGGAAACAAATAAGGCTTGCAGTTTGAAAGGAAGAAATAAAGGGATCTCTATTGCCATTGGGATGATTTCTTATTGAAATTTCAAGGAATCTATAAAAATACACCTTCAAATAATTAGTGAGTTCAGAAATTTTATAGAATAAAGCTCAGTAAATATAAATAGCTCATACTTCTAATGACCAACAGCAATCATGTGGAAACTGAATTTTAAAACTCAGTACTATTTTCCAAGAAAATGAAATTAGCTATTCACTTAACAAAATGTGTGTATAGTCTGTATGCTGAGAATTAAATGCTGATATGAAATTTGGGACAGATTTTTGAATGGGATTAAGATGCTGCTTGATATGTTCACTGATTCTGACTTTGTACAAATGTACATGTTGGGAGACAGCAGGGAATGGTCCAGAGATCCTGTTAGTGATGAGACTTCTCTTTATCTTTACTATGGCATTGGAAACAGTCACAGGTACACATGACATTATTGTATAAAACTAAACACACATAAAAATGAGTATAAATAAATAGGAATTTTCTGAAATTTATAGATTTTATTAATGTGAATACCTTTTAAAGTTGATGAATTTTTATTTATTTTTAAGGCAGAACAAGAGAGAGATAGAGAGATAGAGAGATAGAGAGAGAGAGAGAGAGAGAGAGAGAGAGAGACTGGGACAGAGACAGAAAGATATTTTTCCATCCATTGGTCCATAGCTTAAATTTTCATAACAGTTATGACCAGGCAAGGCTGAAGCCAGGGATCTGGAACTCCACCCAGGTCTCCCACATGAGTGGCAGGGCCCAGGTGTTTGAGCCGTCACCTGTTGTCTCTCAAGGTGCACAGTAGCAGGAAGCTGCATTGGAAGCAAAGCAATGGGGACATGAACCCTGGAACTCAGGTTTGAGATCCAACTTCCCAATTGGCATTTTAATTGATTCAACATATGCCAGTTCACATAACTGTCATTTTTTCTTCCTGTATAAAAAAACTGGTTTCTCTAAACCTATTTTTAAGTGAAACTAGTTATTAATTGTGATACTGCATCATAATATTGCAAGATAGTACCACTGGGAGAAGCTAAGAAGAGAAAACATGAAACCTTTCTGAATTACTCCTCACAAAGGTGTATGAATCCAGAATTACTTCAATTAAAATATTAAATAAGAAATAATGATGGCACAATAAAACGGCACAGGAATTATCTTGAAGAGACTTCAGCTGGTCCCATCTGAGACACTTGGACACCAAAAAAATAAGATAATGATTCTCAAAAACCCTTAATAATACAACTTCTCAGGAATTACACTGACACAAATAAATAAATAAGGAAATCTTTGTCTTAGAGTAAACTAATAAATCAGAAAACTTAAGCATAAATTGTTATAAGGAATGAGATATTTCCATAATCTTTTCCTGAATTCCTTCCTAATTGCAGGAGTAAAGTGGGAACTTTATCGCAAAGAAATAAGAAGCTGCTCTAAAGAAAGTTCCCAGGTATAAAATCACCAATACTGCGACAAAATTACATCATATGCTTCCATGTAAGATGGACACGGGGAAGTCTACATCTTTGTTTTTCTGCCAAAAAAAATATCATCTAAATCGAATCATAAGGAAATAACAAATCCAGACAGAGGGACATCAAACAATTTTTTTCTAACTTTCAAAAGGGTCAATTACAAGTAACAGAGGAATGCTGAGAACATACTCCAGAGTAATTGATGCAAATGATAACTAAATACTCGATTTTTAAATTTGATATGGTACGAGAAAATAGTAAAGCAAATTATTGATACATTTGATAAAATTTAAATGCTGATAATAATTTAGACAATACTTTTATCTTTCTGGTATTTTTAATTTAAAAGCTACATTGTTTTTTGAAGGAAATGTCTTTGTTAGGGAAAGCTTAGTGAAATAATAAGGACACATACACACGTACATCAGGATTTTTTCATATTTTCATATATGTCCCTTTAAGCTGTGTTTTAAGTGTGGGGCTTCTCAAACTTTAGATACTATATTCCATTATTCACCAGTGGCAATTGAGAATTGATTTACTGGGCCATCGGCTATCTGTTATTTTTTATTTCTAATAGCATTTAATCTTGATTCATTAGAGAGCTAAGTTGGTGTGACACTAAAATTGTAAAAATGAAATGAAGACAATTCTGCTCATTCTCACATAAATCTCTAAAACTAAACCTTAGAAAACACACACACACACACAGAGACACGCACACATATTCCTGAAGTCTGTCAAAATACAGAAGCTATGCAATGTTAAATGAAATCTCAGCACCAACTTGAAATTGAATAACATTTTTGAAGGAAAAGTGAAATAATAATTCATACATTATTTTTATGAATAGCCTAGCAACACTTTAAGAACTGCTAACTCCCTTTTATAATGATGTGTTTTAAGTTAGATGAATATAAGATTGGAATACAAAGATATGTCATTGTCATTCTTTTGCCAAAAGGTCACAGTTCATCCCGGGTGTACTATTTGTCCTTACAAATGCATTAAAAGTTGTAAGTTTTCCGCCTTTAAAGGCACTCAGCAAAGAATTTACATGTGAAAATCTACGAGGTGTCAGTTCTGTCAATGGTGCCAGAATTCTGTGACAATATGGGATGACTGAAATTATGTGTTTCTCTCTATGGAATCTGCCTAAAGCACATTTTATACAACCAGCATAATGTAACTCTCATAGCTAATTTATGTGAAATATTTATACTCTGCTATATTTTATATTAAATTATTCTTGTCTCTACTCAGTAGTTCTTAAACCACAAAATTTCTACTGCAACAATTGATATCAAGCCTTAAAGTATCTTCCTTTTTACTGCTGCTGTGGAGGACAAACCAGAATTGATACCTATACAATCTCTGAATGAGTGCTCAATTTGTTTACTTTGACCTTCTGAAGCAACTAGGGCATGGCTTTGGAGCTGATTATCCTTTAATAAACTATATAGAAAAATGAGCCATATCTTTCTCCAAGTATGCAACATACACACACACACATACACACACACACACAATAAGCCACCCTCATCACAGTAATTGAGATATTAATCACATCATTATATTTTAATACATAAGTGAATGAAATTGAATAACTCCAGTGAAATAAAGAAATTTTCTAAAAATTGTTATTTTTAAGTCAGACTGTAGAGTGGGCAGAAAAATTGAAAATCAAATCAAAGCTAATAAATAGCTCTAAGAAAGAAACTTATTTTACAAATAACAGTATAGAATATGGAAAGAATCATTGTAATTTAATGTGGTTCCTAAGTAACTTGAGGTATTGAACTCATTGTGTAGGACCCCAAAAGCGGTGTCCTCTTGTGACGACCCCAGAAACACAGACTCCAGACCAGACGATGCAATAGAGCAGGAGGTAATTTTTATTTCATTTGCGCAAATGGGCCCCCTGCTGCTGCAAGCAGCAAGCAAGCGAGAGGAGCCCCGAGCAGCTATCTCACACAGCTTTTAAGGGGCAAAACCACAAAATTAACATACCATAGGGTGGCGTAAGTTTATTGGGTAACTACAAGGGGAGGAGGTCGTCGAGGAGGAGGAGAGAACAGAAACCGGGGCTATGTGCCCTACGTGTCTAAGCTTGGACAAGGGGAGGGGGTCCTTGAAGAGCAGAAAGGGGTGGCTACGTGCCCTACGTGTCTCGCGGTTTCTTTGTTAAGCTTGAACAAGCACAGGGGAGGGGGCTTATGTGCATACCAGGATGTTCTGTCGCCCTTATCTCTGGCTAGTAGCCCTTATCTCTGGCTAGTAGCTATCTGCTTTCTCTGTGAACTTAGTTTACTCCCCATTTCCCAGGACTGTTTTATTAAGGCCATTTTATGGCGGCTCTCGGCCGCTCCTTTCATTCCCCCATTTTCTCTTTGAACTAATTTTAATCCTAAAATTGTGTGCCATTAATGAGGGGTTTCAATACGGTCACTGGTGGCCAGGGCTTGATACTGTTGCGCGAGGACTAATGCCAATGATCAGCAAGCCAGGCCTTAGCATGTGGGCCCATGGCCAGCCATGGGTCCCCACATCTCCTCCTTTTTTTTATTAAATTGAGAATGGCCTCTGTCTTAGGTTGCCCTCAGTCATCTCTGTCCTTACCCGTCATCGGTAACTCTGGCAGCTTGGCCTAGAGCCCTGTCTTAGGTTGGTACAGGATGCTGAGCGTCTTACCCGTCTTTGAGTACCATTCCAGCCCAACATTAGGTGAGAGATGAAACATACAGCCAAATATCAATTATTTTGATTACAAAGGAGGCTTGGTATGAAGTTTTAAATGATGAATCTCAGTCCATTCATACTGTAGCGAAGTCAGCATAAAATGCAGAACACACAGAATACATCCCATACAAAGTAGGAAAAGCAGTAGCAGTCCAGCCAACATTAATAACCAATGAATCCATTGAAACCCTTCAAATGAATAGTGGGTTAGTAATAAACGTATGTTGCATTTTACTCTTAAGTTTATCAATAACAGACTCTATATATGGCACATTGTTAGTAATGTTAAAATAACATCCCCCAGGTACAGATTTACAACTTATATGATTTTTTTAACAGCAAGTAATTGTTAGCTGCATGGCTTAAAAGCACTCCTGAGTGAACTTGATCCAATTCTTTGGCTATATTGGATAGCACAGTAGCAGTAAGATTGATTGCTTTGGTCACCAAACATGTAAGCCTTCATAGTCCACGATTATTTCCAAAAGCCAGTCCAGGAACACTTACTACTGATGCAGCCATGGCAAGGGCAGTGTCCTCTCCTATTAGGATGATTGTTATAGTAGTCTTCAGGTAAAGCACACCACTGACGTACTCTATCCGCTGCTGTAAATACAGATGTTAGCATCAGGGCCACACGGCCCAGGGAGCAATTGCAGAAGTTATCAGAGGCTAATGATGTAAAGGCATGTTGGTTACATGGAAAAACCCATCCCTTAGGAGCCCTTGTCCCATACCAGTACTGGATCAGGTCCATTCCATTGATTGGTGATAGGATCCCTTCATTTCACCACTGCTCTTTTTACAGCTGTTTTTAAGCAGTTAGAATTTAACAGAGACATCAAGAGAACATAATAGATTACTTTAACTCATTGCTTTAACAGAGGATCAGATTTTGATTTTATGTCAAAGAAAATAACCAAAGATTTCTTCTTCCCATAACATTTTGCGACTTTCTCACACCTTCTGTAACTTGCTCAAACCTTTCTCTTCTCCCCCCCTCTTTTTTTTATTCCAGTATGAACCAGCCATTAAGATAAACAATTTTTACAAATCATATCCTTTTAAAAGTATCTCTTTCTTTTAACTTTCCTTATCAAGAACATGCTTTTATGTTTGTGACCTTTTACATCAAAATGATGGTATCTGGGACTGTAGCAGTCAATGGGAGAGTAACTTTGTTTAATTCCCTGTAATCCACAGTCATTTTTCAGGTTTCATCTGATTCCTTAACATGCCAAATTAGATAATTCCTTTTAGTGATTATGGGAATCATCACTCCAGCACTAAGATAATTTTTTTACTGTTTTAGATATTTCCTCATATCCACCTGGAATTCTGTATTGTTTACACTGAATAACCTTAGTTGGCCCTGGCAGCAGTACAGGAGCTTGATATAATTTTTTTTCTACCACTATCTAGCAGTTTGACTCCAAAGGGCAGCATTTTCTTTTTCCCAATTTACATTTATCCTGTACTTATTTTTTTTAATTGCTTACACATGCATCAGTATGCAGATAACAAAATCCATTTTCACCTCCCCAAAGCCTATAGTTCATCCCCCTTTTCCACCGGCACTGATAGCAAAACCTCAATAACTTGTGGAGGCTGTGCACTCTGTAACTTGCCATCCCAATTCTCACTCGATTCTGAGCAGAGAGCCCATTCCTTCACCAAAGAGGCGAACTGAAGGTCTTTCCAGCCAGGAACATCACAGGTTACACATGCAACTTCAGTTTTTCTTTTAAAGAAAGGCATTGCTTTGCATACTTGCGGATCCTGCCAACTATGCCAATTTGTGACAGTAAATTACTTTTCAGCTGTCTGCTGTGCACAGACTTAGTTACTTTTAGTTTAATCCACAAGAAATACACTGCAAGCCTTGTAGTGCACACTAAAATTATTTACAGGAAAGATGGTAAAGGAGCATAGATTAACAGAATGTTGCAATAAACATGGCTCCATTGCTTTAATGATACTATAGCAAGATGGTCCACTGATCCCTGTAGGGAGGGCCTGAGGCTGGCCCCGCTTCCAGTTTCCTGAACTCTGTTTTTTAATGAATTACCTTCTTTATCAGTTTTGGAGTGACATTTATTGTCCCAATGCCTTCCCCTTTAGCACTGGAAGCAAATCCCAGGAAGAGCCTTATTTTGATTTTTGACTTTTGGACAATTTTTGTACATGTCCCTACTGCCCACATTTATAGCACCCTCATTTATCAGGCATAGCCCTCCTTGATGATTTTTGTAATGACATACCAAGCAGAGCGTCAGGTCCTGAATGTCCTGTTATTAATCCATTTTGTTAATTTCTCATTAAAGGGACTGTCACAGAACACCTCAATCACAGTAGCCAATTGATCATGTAATCATTACGGGCACATTTAATGTTCAGCTTGACTACGTGTTCCCCCAGGATGAAACAGCAGCAACAGAGGCTTGCTCCGGCTCCCCCTTAAAGCCCCCAAGGACAAGGGTGGCTCATTGCCAAGATGTTAGGCAAGCAGTGCGTCCCATCTCGGGTCTTGGCCAGAGAGCCGAGACATGAAGCATGCCCACCTATTTATCAGAAAACATTCCTTTATCCTCCTCCCCGGGAACTGGCCAGGCTCCCAAGGAGCAGGAGAAGGTCATTCAGCAGCAAAGTTTCTTGGTTACCAGAGCCAAATCTAGGTACAAGCCTCTCCATTCCAAAAATTTGTCCTTACATTTGGCCCTAGAGTTGCATTGAGAAGTAGACATAATTAACACATCATAAGAATACAATACACATTTTTCATACAAGTATACATCTAGCAATCAAACACAACAATAAAAACAGATGGGGGAGACAGTAAGAGATAAAGGACAACAAAAACAGCGACACACAGAACACAAATCACAAGCCACACGGCAACAGACCGAGACAAAACCGAAACTATCAGAAGGGAGCGGCCATCTGGCCAGGCTCTCCCCTGGAAGAAGGGAAATTCCCTCTTTCCCTCCTTCCCAGACCACCACTGGAGCGTCCTCCAGGGTTGAACCAGGGGTCTCAGGACACGTCTGTCTCCCCCACTGGTCCAGTCAATACTGAGCCTGTACAGGCGCCCCAGGACGGATTCCACGTCGCCCTGGCAGACAAAGACAAACAGTACAAACCGCCCCAGGACGGATTCCACGTCGCCCTGGCAGACAAAGACAAACAGTACAAACCACAATTACAATAACACACAAGTAAGCAAACTTACCTCCGTCAGGCCGATGGAGTGTGGGAGTCTGGGGTCCCCCAAATCCCGGACGAGCCCCCAAATGTAGGACCCCAAAAGCGGTGTCCTCTTGTGACGACCCCAGAAACACAGACTCCAGACCAGACGATGCAATAGAGCAGGAGGTAATTTTTATTTCATTTGCGCAAATGGGCCCCCTGCTGCTGCAAGCAGCAAGCAAGCGAGAGGAGCCCCGAGCAGCTATCTCACACAGCTTTTAAGGGGCAAAACCACAAAATTAACATACCATAGGGTGGCGTAAGTTTATTGGGTAACTACAAGGGGAGGAGGTCGTCGAGGAGGAGGAGAGAACAGAAACCGGGGCTATGTGCCCTACGTGTCTAAGCTTGGACAAGGGGAGGGGGTCCTTGAAGAGCAGAAAGGGGTGGCTACGTGCCCTACGTGTCTCGCGGTTTCTTTGTTAAGCTTGAACAAGCACAGGGGAGGGGGCTTATGTGCATACCAGGATGTTCTGTCGCCCTTATCTCTGGCTAGTAGCCCTTATCTCTGGCTAGTAGCTATCTGCTTTCTCTGTGAACTTAGTTTACTCCCCATTTCCCAGGACTGTTTTATTAAGGCCATTTTATGGCGGCTCTCGGCCGCTCCTTTCAATTGTTGTTTTCCAATAGAAACAGAAAGCAAATAAACCTAGGTTATTAGAGAAGCCTTAAAAATTATCATTCTCTTATTGAACACTGTCTGTGTCATAGATTCACAATATAGTCATTGATCAAAAGAAGGAATGGTAATGCTGAACTTGGAATATCTCAACATAGTGAAATAAGTTAATAAACAGCAATGACATGTTAATTCTTTGTGTTTACTTCAAACAGGACTTTTGTTGAGGGAGTGTGGCAAAGCTGAGACCAGGCAATTTTGTTTAGATGGAGAGTACTTGAGTGACATGTTTTGTGGGTGTGGGGTTATGTCTAGGGTAAAGCTCATGCACACTAATTTCTGGTTCTGTTTTTCCCTTTTATTTTTGTCAACATCTTAGTTTATAAAGGATGACTATATTTTTATTACATTATCATACACCTCCTATTGTTTTCCATCAATTCCTATATTTCATTGTTTGAAAAATACTCTACCACTTGTGTCTATCTTTCCCTCAACCTGCTTTCTTTCTCATTTATGCAGCTGCTTTATTGCATAACAAAGCTTCATTTTTTCTATTAGAATAAAATATCTAAGTGTTAGAGGGTGACCTCCAATTTCTTCCATGTACTACACCTAGTAATTATGACCCACATTCACAGTGGCACATTAGCTCTGTCAGTATGGTGATGGCAAAATGATATCCCTCTACCAAACATATCTTAATCAGACATATTTTTAGAATAGGAATTTATAAAATACTATTATTGAATCAAGCTATGTAATGCTGAAAGGCATATCATTTTTTCCAACTCAAAATTATAAACAAAATTTTGTGGTTTTCCTATTCCTTAAGGTATTTATAGTTCTTCCACATCTTTGAATTCCAGTAAAGTATATGTGAGATGTAAAGATCATTGGTATACTAACTCACATGTGTACTTATCAAAACTTGAGGAAAAAATTCACCCCACATATGTAAAACCCAGAAATTTTCTGTTTTTTACATATAAGTAACATCTGGATCTCTGATAAGAAGTAAAGAGATTTGGTTTTGCTTTAACCACTTCATTGCATTAGCTCATGGAGAAAAGGCCTAGCTGGAATTTTTCACAATGTATTGTCTCCCTAATACAACTTGTAGAATATGGGCAGTGCTTGCATTTGATTCTGGCTCTAAATTCTTTAGCTACCTACGTGTCATAATCCACAGAATCCCTAAGGCTTTTGTACTGTGAATGTCTTAGTTCTGAAAGATTGTTCCCCATGATTATGCATTTTAGCTATTGAACCATGGCAAAAATGCTAGAAAGTATTCCAGAGATAAACCTTCATTTTACAGATGAACAAATGTGAGACAGAAAAAGGAAGTAGCTTGACTAACAAAACATGGATCAGAACTTAGTACCCTCTCCAGCACCAGAACTTAAATGTATTGATTCACATCTCATTGCACATCCCATTATATCAATATTTTCAAAATATTCTTAAACAAAATTGGAACTAGTTTTCAACATGGTCTTGCTTGGTTTTACTTGTTTGAGAGATGTGCAACACTGGTTGTATAGAAATGCTTTAGTGGCCTAGGTGAACCCTACATTTGTGGGTTGGACTCTTCCAAGTTTTGTCCAGCCCACTTATCCTTTTAGGATTTGGAGCTTGGATTTTCTTCTAATATAAATAGGAAGGCATAAGAAATTAAAAAAAGTGATGAGTGAAATCAAGATTAGGGTTTAATAATATTGGTCTGCTTGCTGTGATGGGAAAGAAGTCTCTTAACTGCACTGGATTTCTAAATACCTAAGCCTCAGGAAATTTTAAGTTGCTACAAAAAACTTGAATAATTTCCTGGGAAGCAGAGATTATGGGGAAGTGAGTTTGAGGAAGAGAACGGGGAGCTGTTAGCAAATTGTAACTATTTCTAGGGTCAATCTCTCAAACCTTTAAGGGATGGAATTATTCACTTTGGTCACCTAGAAGATGTCTTTCTGACTCTGTAAAGATAAGATGTATCAATACAGATGACATTTCACACTTACACCATATAAAAATATCAATGGAATGAAGATTTATTTTTAAACTGGGAATAGAACTTCCATATTATCCTGTAATCCCACTAGTGGATCGTGAAGTCATTTTCTCAAAGAGATATCCGTTCCACCATATTTTATTGCAGAACTGTTCACAATAACCAAGATATTGAGTCAATCAATGTATTCACTATCAGATGACTAGATAAGTAAAATGTAGTATATATACAAAATGGAATACTCTTAATACATAGAATGCATGAAATCCTGGTATTTGCAGCACACTGGGCGGTACTAGAAGGCATCATGTTAACTGAAATAAGTCGGAAACAAAAAGATCAATACTGCATGTTCTCCCTCAAACGTGGGAGCTAAAAAACAAACACACAAAAAGCACACCTAATCTGAACACAGAGTGGTGATTGCTAGAGATGGGTGGGATGGGGGGATAGAGTGCATTTGGAAAAAAATTGGGGAAGCTGAGTGGGGTTTACTAATTGTGACAAATATACTAAAAAAGATGCTAATGATACTAGAAGCTGGATGTGAGGTATATTGGAACTCTTTATAAGACACAATATCTGTGCTGTACATTTAAAACTTTTCTGAAATAAAATGTTTATTTAAAAATTAAAAAAATAAAAAAATCAATGAAACTTTTTTCTTTTTTACTGAAATACTTAAGAAATTTGTTAATACATTAGATTCTTGGCCTGCGCCACAGCTCACTTGGCTAATACTCCGCCCGCAGCGCTGGCACCCCAGATTCTGTTCTGGTTGCTCCTCTTCCAGTCCAGCTCTCTGCTGTGGCCCGGGAAGGCAGTGGAGGATGGCCCAAGTGCTTGGGCCCTACACCCACTTAGGAGACCAGGAGGAAGCATCTGGCTCTTGGCTTCGGATCAGCGCAGTGCGCCGGCCATAGCGGACACTTTGGGGGTGAACCAACGGAAGGAAGACCTTTCTCTCTGTCTCTCTCTCTCACTAACTCTGCCTGTCAAAAAAATTTAAAAAATTATAACTTCATTAACAGTAATGATTATAATAATTTCAGATGGCGCTTCATGTTGGTTGACTTCTGATTGCTTGGAATTTTTAAGGAACTGATGCATGTCTTATAAGCTGTTCAGTTGACAGTATAGAGTTATTAATGATATTTCTATATTGTCTTTTAAATGACTACAATATCTGTAGTTAGTTTATTTAATTGATGTTTTTGATTTATATCTTCTACCTTTTTAGTCAGTCTTGATAGATCTTTGTTAATTGTTGATTTTTTTGAAGAACAACCTTATTCTTTTGTTGAAATTCTCTATCATTTTGCTGAATTGAATATAATTGATTTATGCAATTTTTCTAATCCTTACTTTCTTCTTGACTCATGTTTTTTGAATAGTTGACTTTAAAGCATTTTGTTCAAAGTTAAAGCAGAAGCAGGTTTTGTGGCACAGCAGGTTAAGCCACCACTGGCAAAGATGGAATACACTTTCTAAGTGCCAGTCTCAATGTTGCCTGCTCCACTCCTGATCCAGCTCCCTACTAATGTGCTAGGAAAGCAGTGGCAGATAGCCTAAGTACTTGGGCCCCTGCACCCATGTCATCCATGTGGAAGACCTGGATGAAACTTCTGGATCCTGACTTTGCCCTGTTCTAGGCTTAGATTTTTGTCATCATTTTGGGATGAACCAATGGATGTAAAATATCTCTTATCTCTCACTCCCTCTTTTTCTCTGTAATTCTGCCTTTCAAACAAATTAAATAACTTTTTTATGAGGTTGGAACAAATAATAATGACCAAAAGCCATACAAAATCATGTTACACTATTAGGTTGTCTGAGACCCAGGTATAAGCAAACTAAAGTCTTCATTTTGTTCCTGTTTCACCAAATCTATATTATCCTGCCCAAATCATCAGTTATATTTCAGCAAGATCCCAAAGATAATTCAATTGCTTACTGATTTTGTTATACTCTGTAACACCTCATATTGCAATAGTAGAAATTATAAACATGATATAGAATTACAGAAAATCATCTTAGCTCACATCTATACAAGTCCCAGAGTTCATTCAGGCTCAATAGTATATTTTCTGTGTTGGTGTTATGGCATAGCATCTTTTTTTTTTTTTTTTTTGACAGGCAGAGTTAGACAGTAAGAGAGAGAGACGGAGAGAAAAGTCTTCCTTCCATTGGTTCACCCCCAAAATGACCACTGTGGTCGGCACACTGAGTCGATTTGAAGCTAGGAGCCAGGTGCTTCCTCCTGGTCTCCTAAGCGGGTGCAGGGCCCAAGCACTTGAGCCATCCTCCACTGCCTTCCCGGGCCACAGCAGAGAGCTGGACTGGAAGACGAGCAACGGGAACAGAATCTGGCACCCCAAAAAGGACTAGAACCTGGGGTGCTGGCGTCATAGGCAGAGGATTAACCAAGTGAACCACGACGCCGGCCAATGGTATAGCATCTTAAGATATACTAGCATTGCCATACTAGGATTTCACATTACAGCACTGACTCAAGTCCTGGCCGCTCTGCTTCCAATACAGCTCCCTGCTCTTATTCTGGAAAACCAGCCAACAATGACCCAAATGCTGGAGCCACTGCTACCCACACAGGAGGCCTGGATGCACTGGATAGATCTCTAGGCTCCTGACTTCAGCCTGGTTCAGCCAGCCCTATCTGTTGTACTCATTTGTTATTTGGGGAGTGAACTAGCAGAAGGGAAAGGAAGCGTGCTCTCTCTCTCTTTCTTGCTCTCTTTCTCTCTATCTTTGTGTCCCTCTCTCTCTTCACTGTCACTGTCACTTGGTCTTTCAAAAAAATAAAATGAAAGAAATCTTAAAAAAAAAAAGCACATTTTGATTGCAAATAAAGACAGTTATAAGGAGAACAAAAATGTCTCAGTACATTTGATCTGAAGCATCTTAAACACTAAACAAAATTCATGATGATTGAAAATTTGTGTTAAGATTTTTGCACTGTCATTTATCTTGAGATATAGCCTGGCAATAATTGTAACAGGTAAATATAAACAAAATATGATACAATACTTGGCCATAACTCATGTGTCAGAGATTTTCCAGGTACAGATGGATGAAGCTGTAGCAATCAACTGTGAAGGAGTTCTTGATTGACTACTGTAGGGTGTTCATAAGCTTCACAGTCACAGCATCTGATATTCTTTTTACCAAATATTATTGAATCGCAAAGAAAAAAGGCAATAATTCTCCTCTAGCTGTTGTAATGCTAAATGTGAATTATCATATTCAAATGTACACAAAAGAGTGTAGGAAATAAAGCCTCTAATCCTCCAGTCCTCCCTTTGCTTATCACAGTGTTTATTTGTTCTTGTTGTTCAACAGATGTTAATTATGTTAGCAAGGGTTATTGTTTAATCTTAGTTTTGGGGGAGTTTTTTTTTTTTTTAATATTCTCACAATGAAAGTCAGTGGAGTTTCAAATTTCACTGTTGGCACATATTTCGGCAAGAGATTAAATTTGTTTCAGATTGAAATTTATTATTAGGAAAATAAAACTATGTGAACTGATTGTGAAGATTAAATGAGA
The DNA here is from genome assembly GCF_051225735.1 of Oryctolagus cuniculus. Lineage (NCBI taxonomy): Eukaryota > Metazoa > Chordata > Mammalia > Lagomorpha > Leporidae > Oryctolagus > Oryctolagus cuniculus. Next base: position 67,678,152 of record NC_142871.1, on the reverse strand, counting down.
TAATGTACTGCAAGAGCTTACATCAGCAGGTAGAATATCCTGGGTGCACCAAAATATTGGCATCTGCTGGAGGAGTCCTCTCACAGGTATTACATTGTTTTGAGGTGAGAAAAGTTACAATTTAATTGTTTTCAAACTGAAACATTTATTGACCCAATCTAAGCACATTTCCTGTGGCAAATAGAGCATGTGTAATTCAGAATTTCCAAATAGGTTTCCAGGCACTTCTGTGTACAAAATACTTTGCATCTACTTTTTTTTTTTTTTTAATTCTCTAAGCCTGCACTAATTGAAAGAAATTCTAAGAGGAAAAAAATACTGTTGCAAGAAGTCTTTACTTAGTTCTATCCAAATTTATAAATCCTGGTTAGTTATCAACTACTACATTTCATTAAAAATATAAAACCCATGAGAATGGAGAAGTAGGATCTACAAAAGCATGTTCTAGAAAACAGAAGAGCTCCCTTTTGATGCTAATCTAGGTTTTCTTTAAAATACAGCTTCAGAATAGGAGTTTGTCCTAGCAGTTAAGATGCCAACTAAGATATGCACATCACATTCCTGGTTGTAGTTCCAACTCTGGACTCTGATTCCAGTTTCCTTCTACAGTGCACTGTAGAATGCAGCAAATGGTGACTCAAGTGGTTGAGTCTTTGCCACCCAGGTGCCAGATATGTTTTGAAAATCTGGCTCCTAGTTTCAGCCTTTCCAAGCCCTAGCTGTTGTGAGCATTTGAGAAGTAAACCAGCAGATGGTAGCTCCCTGTCCTCAATCTCTCTTTGAAATACAGCTTGAAAAGAAACTAAAATAAAATAAGAATCAGAGATACCAATATTTGACCTATTCTATTGGCAACTAAAGACACATCATAAGGAGTAAGTTTTGAATGTCTTAGAAATTTCCACCTGTACCAAGTGTAAACAAGGGGTCTTCAACGTGTAGGTAAGCCAAGTCTTGCCACATCCAGCTTTCCACTGTTGCTCTTATTGGAAGCATCCAGGTGTGGAGAAGGATTACCAAATGGTTGGTATAGCTTTGCCCTTTAATTACTGTTTGCTCACAGCTTGTCTTTTTCATGAGCTGATAGATGGACTAAGCAGCTACAACCCATGGTTCATTAGAGCTCAAAATGCTCTAACTGTTGACCTAAGTGAGGCACTTGATAGGAAGAGAAATAGATGAACTGTGATGGGGCGTACATTTATTGATTGCTTCTATGATATTTTAAATTTTCATTTTTATACATATGCTCAAAAGTGTTACAGAGATTAAAGTAAGGACAGTTTTGAGAAACACCAAATATTCTCTAGTTCAAAGAGCTGCAATCAAGTGGGAATACAGACCTGGTCCTAATCTATTGAAACTTGTAATTTCATTGAAGAGAAAGAAGAGAATAAAAGAATTGGAAAGGTCTGAGTCCTTCAAAATAGTGGCACAGGATGTTATGAAACTTCATAATGATAAAAGCTCCCTCATCACGCAGTTCAGGGAAGATTTTACCCAGGAGAAGAGATTTGAGGCAGTATTTGAAAGCTAAAAACAATTTAACCAGATAAGGAGAGAATTATAAGAGACAGAAATGTTCTGATACAGAGAGCATCTTACCACATTAAAATGTACTAACAGAAATCCCAATGATGGCCAGATTAGGAGGTGAAGGGAGAGGTAATCACATAAGACTATCGTTGATCATTCATTTACTCATTCACTTTTCTCTTTGTTCAATGAATACATATTGAGAAGTAACCAGGTGTTAGTCACTTCTGGAAGGTTGAGACTACATCAGTAAGCACAACCTGAAACTTTCTAAAAAAATAGCACCACATAGTATAAAATAGCTTGCATAGAGTTAAAGCAGGTGAAAATGATGAGTATAGCGAATTTTAGTTGAAACTGAGTGATAAAAAAAGTTTCCTGAAGAAGTGACATTTAATTGGGAAGAAAAGGAAGAGTTATTTGTGATAACAAGAGACAGAGAGCATCTCCCACAGAGAAATAGCTTGTGAAGTACCTGAAGAAAGTGAAAAACCTTAATTTCAAAGATCAGAAAAAAGACAAATGTGCCTAAAGCATAGTGGACAAGAGAGAAAGTGGACTGAATTCACACTGGAGAGAAGAGCAGGAGTAATGGCCGGCGCCGGGGCTCACTAGGATAACCCTCCGCATTGCAGCGCCGGCACACGGGGTTCTAGTCCTGGTCGGCGCGCCGGATTCTGTCCCGGTTGCCCCTCTTCCAGGCCAGCTCTCTGCTGTGGCCCGGGAGTGCAGTGGAGGATGGCCCATGTGCTTGGGCCCTGCACCCCATGGGAGACTAGGAGAAGCACCTGGCTCCTGCCATCGGATCAGTGCGGTGCGCCGGACACAGTGCACCAGCTGTGGCGGCCATTGGAGGGTGAACTAACGGCAAAAGGAAGACCTTTCTCTCTGTCTCTCTCTCTCACTGTCCACTCTGCCTGTCAAAAAAAAAAAAAAAAAAAAAAAAGCAGGAGTTAGAAAACACAGGATTTTATAGACTGGGTTCAGAAATTTAGGTGTGTGTTGATCAGAGATTTAGTTGTGTGGTGTTATGCCACTGCTGAGTATGTGCTGATAATAGGAAAAGAATGTGAGAAGAGGGAATACAGTAATATAACATCTAATTTAATTTTTAAAGATTTATCTATTTATTTGACAGTCGAGTTACACAGAGAGAAGGGAAGACAGACACAGAGAGAAGGAGAGAGATCCTCCAACCACTGCTTCACTCCCCAGATGGCTACAACAGCCCAGGGCTGGGCCACACCAAAGCCAGGAACCAGGAGCTTCTTCTAGGTCTCCCACATGGATGTAGAGACCTAAACACTTGGGCCATCTTCTACTCCTTTCCCAGGCCATTAGCAGGGAGCTGGAAACTGTAGTAGCCAGGACATGAACCGGTGCCCACATGGGGTGACAGCATCACAGGTAACAGCTTTACCTTCTATGCCACAATGACAGACCCTCTAATTTTTTTTAAAGATAAAATGGATGTATAGTGGGTCCCACAGGTCCAAAATCAAAAATATTTAGATGTTAAATCAGTCTAGGCATTGAATGATTATTTATAATTCATACAATACATATTTGCAGGATACTATGTGATGTTCTGAAACATGTATACATTGTATGATGGTGAATCAGTATAAATATTTCTCCACACATTAAATTCTTCTTTATGTATAAAACATCCAAAATCCTTTCAGTTTGTTTTCATAAGAAATATACAGAATATTATCTACTGTCACCATACTGTACAGTAAAAACCCCCAGAACTTCTTACTTGTATCTAGGCATGATTGCATAGATTATATATGAGATGAATGCAAGGAGATTGATCTGAAGTCGATAGGTATTCAAGATCACATGTTGATATCCTGAATGTAAGAAATGAGAAACAAAGGAAGCTCACAAATACTTGTCTTGAACTATGACTTGGGGGGCAGTTTATTTACTGAGATGTAGAAGATAGAAGATAATGCTTTGAAGCGAATAATAATCAAGGTTTCTTTCTGGGATACTTAAAATATGTTACAGTAAAGATGACAATCATGTAGTTTGATAAACAAATCTAAAGTCCCATGGAAGTATCAAGGCTGAGAATATAAACTTGAAAATAATCAGAATAAGTGACACGAGAAGAGAATCCCTAGTGTGAAAATGAACTCAGACGCAGGTCCCAGGTGAATTTTAAGGTCCCCAAACTTGAAAGATGATTGCACCTGCTTTATGTCCTTCTTGAGGTCAAGCAAGGTGTTCACATACATTGTAGTTCAGACAAAGGTGTCTGAAAGGAGTGAAGGGTAGCCTAGACACCACAATTCCTACCTCTCATTGTTCAGTTTGAGTGACATTCCCAAATTCGATTCTACCACAGAAACTCTAATTATGATGGTTTTCCTATTATACATTCACATTTAGAAACCCCAAGCAACTGATAACTTGCTTCTTTCCCACACTTTAAGCTACAGAATTTCTGAACATTTCCTAGTCTATGTCATTCTCACATCTCTCATAACTACAAGGATTCTCCTATTGTGTCACGTGTAATTCAAAGACTGTCAACAGCAAAATATCCAATTTTCTGAATGTCTTATGAAAGTTTCTATTTTATTGTACAATCAAAAAGCCTTGGTTTCTCTCTGAGGTCACTGTTTTTCCTGAATATCTCCTAGATAGTAGAAGATATTGTTACTGTTAGGCTGGGTTGTGTTGTATGATGATAAAGATTTTGATCTTTGTTGCTTCATTTTTAAACAGCAATATGCCTCTTTAAAACTTCCAGTCTTGGATCTCATGTCTGTTTTTTATTACTACTCTTCAGTAGTGGCTGTCATTTTCAAATCCCAGGTATTTTACCAAGTGTGTTTCCACGCTATGTGCTCCAGACCAGTTGTCATATTCCCCACTACACCCATTTTCATTCTTGATTGTTTCAGTATACATATGCATGAATATGTTAACCCCTAGGTCTCTAATTACCTTGGTCTTCTTTCTGAGGAGCTTGCCAACCATTCCACCTTTAGTACACATTTACATTATCTTGTTCTGGAACCTAATATCAGCAATAAATGCAAACCCACTCACTCCTACACCATGCTTACTCTATGTTTTCAACTTTCTCTGTTTTCTCACTCTCCTAATCTACTGACTGTACCAATTATCTCTTTCACTCCTATAGTTGATATTTTGGCCTTTCTCCTAATAACATGTTCAATTAACATGGTGTTGATGAACACAACTCTTACCTCCTGACCTGTTTAGCTTTGCCTGTTGTACTCACCCAGCAAAATAAAAACCTATTTGATAGACCTCTCTGTCCTCTTTTCAAATGGAATTGGTGAAACATGAATATAAAAGAAAAAAAAGTACTGAACTACTTTGCCTACTTCACTATAAATTCATAATTGTCAACCCACTCTTTAATGCTTCCTGGTAATTTTAGAAACCTTCCCTAAGTGCATTTATTTTCCTGGCATGCAAAATGTGAATTTAATAGTTTCTAATCCTTCTTGAACTGTTCAGCATTATCTGTTTAATTTTCATTCTCAGATGATGACCTCAATTTTCTATTTGTGAAAAAAAAATTCAGGTAATCCAGAGATTGTCAACCTCTATTTATTCAACTATAACAATCCACATTCATATATATATATATATATATACACATATACATATATGTGTGTATATATGTGTGTGTATATATGTGTATACATATATACACACACATATATACACACATATATGTATATGTGTATATATATATATGAATGTGTATATATATATGTATATATACATATATATACACACACATATATACACACATATATGTATATGTGTATATATATATATTTAGTTTCATATATAAAGTCAGTTTTCCCCATTTGTTTTAATGACTAAACTTACTATAACTGTCTTACAGTACCACTTGAGCAAATATTCTCTTCTCTATGTCATCATTTACCCTTCATATTAAATAATTTTCACTAAATATAAATATGCTATTTATTTAAATATACCTGTTGAATATCTCTCACCAAATACAATAGCATTTTTGTTCTTATTTGCAATAAACCTAATCTATCCCAAGCCCTTTGCTCACATTCTAAAAAATCTACATGAATCAGGCTGTCATCCACATTATTTCATCCATATTTCTTTTATCACTGTCACCAGTGATCTCTACATAAATAGATATGAAATTTTCAGTCTCAGCCTCACATATGTATTCTCTCCCAACATCTGACACAGCTGTTAACTTCCTATTCCTTGATTCTATTCCTCTGATTATTTTCCCATATACATGCACTCTTGGATTTTCTAATACCTTCAGTGCTACACTGCCTCATTCATTTCAGTAGTTTATCATCTTCTCCTTGGTCTTTTCATTGTGCAGTTCTCCAGAGCTTCATCCTTTTTCATCCTTTTTTTTCATTACCCTTACTTCTTTGCAGATGTTAGCCACTTTCATGACTTTATACCCTGTCCATATGTTTATGACTTACTAACCTGTGTCTAGCTGGTCCCTTTGAGTTTCAGATGAGTATCCAACCATCTACTTAGTAATTACACTTTGAGATATAATATATATTAACAAACCCTAATATGTACTTAAAATTATTTAGATCAAAACATATATATACTTACATATACTTTAAAGATAATACATGCATGTATTATATGCATGTAATATATGCATGTATATAAACACACACACACAGAGGTACCCTTTTCACCATATATCCATGCCAGTAATAAGCATTTAGTTCTAATTCAAAGTATGTACAGAAATCTGACCTTTTCTCATTAACTCTGATTTTTTATAAATCTGATGCAAGTTACAGATATATTTTAGCTAGATTACAGCAATGATCACCTGTTTTCTATGCTTCCATCTCTTTCTCCTACACTGCACCCAACACTTATACTCTGTTTTCAACAAAAGAGGCAAAGAGTCACTTCTATCAGTTAGCCCATGTCAGTCCTCTGCTCGGTGCATCAGAGGACATCTAATTTCATCATGGCTCCTGTTACTGAAAGATGACATTAGAAACCAAGATCCGGACACTAGATGCATTTGTTTTGGGGGAGACATTGTTGTTTCTAAGCCCTCTTATCTGACAGAACAAGGAAATATAAGTGTACAATTATCCATGGGTCAAGTTATAACTATATTTTTATGTAGTCATTTTTATTTATATTAAGCTAATCCTGAGTTCATACTGATGTCTCCCACTTTAATCTATCATCACATGGTTAATTCTAAGTTCTTTCCCTTTCTTATTTGTAACTTCCTATTCTAACAGTAAAAAATGTGGTTCACATTAACTGCCATACATTTGCTTAATTTTTCACAGTTGCCTACACAATAATAAAAGTTTCATAATTGTTAACCTATACCCCTGTATCTTTCCCAATGGAAAACAATTTTATCAACTAAACTACAATATAATGAACAATTCATTTTGCCTTTATTCTTACATAATCTACCAATCTCCAGTTACTTATATTTGTACCAATTTGTCCATCCCTTCAGCAGTACAGTTTCATATATATTCACTGTTTTAGTCAATGACAGAATACTTATTTGATAGTTTCGTAAATGATAATGGAGAAATTCCCTATCACCTGGTGACATCAAAGCAATGTACTTCAATGCATTAATCATGTTTGATGATGTTAGTGTAAACCATTCATATAAAGATATAGCACATACAATTATGTACAATAAATGTATAGTATGTTACACTGACTAAGTCTGCATAATTGCATTCTATCTTGTTTGTACATGAAAAATAATTGCATTCTATCTTGTTTGTACATGAAAAAATCATGTAAAGATTCATTTCTCAGAATATATCTTCTTTGCTAAGAAACACATGCTCTCCTATGTTCTCACCAGCAGTTGGTATTATTAAGCTTTTCCATTTAAACATCCTGATAAGAGTGTGGTAATATCTCATTGCTGTTTTAACTTTCAATTTCCTAAGGAGAAATTACATTGAGAAATCTTTCCATATGCTTATTTTCCATCCAATTTTCTTTTAAATACGTTTTGTTACTTTTAAGGTGCCATGTAATTTGTAACTTTATTTCTCCTCCTCTATTTTATGTGGTATAATGTAAGCTCCTAAAATGGAATTTGTCTCCCTTTTTTTTTTTCTGAAGTGTCTGAAGTATCTCATCTCCCTTAAGTTTTAAAATAAGCACAGTCATCCTTCCCTATCCATTGATTTTGTGTTGTAGATTTGATAAATCATAAATCAAAAATATTCAGAAAAAAATTTCAGGTAGTTTGAACAAGGAAAATATCTACTTTATATGCATTGAGCATTACACTTAATCCATGTGAATGAGGAGATGTATATATGCACTCTGCTGTAGCCTCTTTCCATTTCACAAATCATCAGTCCCTCTCCAACATTCATTTTGAGCAGTACGACTTCACGTCTCCATGTCCTCTGCAGGTATGCCTACTAAAATTTTGTCTGTAATGAACATACGCAGACTGAATTTTCTTGTTATTATTTTTAAACGAGATAGTATAATGATGATTTTTTTTGACAGGCAGAGTGGACAGTGAGAGAGAGACAGAGAGAAAGGTCTTCCTTTGCCGTTGGTTCACCCTCCAATGGCCACCACGGCTGGCGCGCTGTGGCTGGCACATTGCGCTGATCCGAAGCCAGGAGCCAGGTGCTTCTCCTGGTCTTCCATGCGGGTGCAGGGCCCAAGCACTTGGGCCATCCTTCACTGCACACCCGGGCCACAGCAGAGAGCTGGCCTGGAAGAGGGGCAACCGGGACAGAATCCGGCGCCCCGACCGGGACTAGAACCCTGTGTGCCGTCGCTGCTAGGCAGAGGATTAGCCTATTGAGCCATGGCGCTGGCATGATGATTTACATAGTATTTACATTGCATTTTTTTAAAGGTTTACTTGAAAGGCAGAGTTATAAAGAGGCAGAGGCCGAGAAGGAAAGAGAGGTCTTCCATCTGCCAATTCACTTTCCAAATGGTAGCAAAGGCCAGAGCTGTGTCGATCTGAAGTTGAAACCCTGTAGCTTCCTTCAGGTCTCCCCTACTAGTGCAGAGGCCTTAAGGACATCTTCTAATGACTTCCCAGGCCATTCTAGAGAGCTGGATCAGAAGTGGAGCAGCCAGGTCTCAAACCAGCACTCATATGGGATGCTGATGATTGAAGTGTAAGGGACTATATTGTGTATATTATATGCAAAGTTTATGCCACTTTTTAAAGAGGACTTAAACACCTGAGAATTTTGCTCTTCTCAGGCAGATGGAAGACTTTCTCTGTCTCTACCTGTAACTATGTGTTAAAATAAATAAAATAAATCTTAAAAATGAAAAATAAAAAGATAACACTCAGCTAAAATAGAAGGCCTTTTGCATTAACTGAGAGGCATTTAACATATTAGAATAGAGGAAAAGGGTGTGAATTTAAGTATTGGGTACACATAGATGTAGGTGAGGTGCAAAATTTATTGTCAGAATGTTGATGGATTTCAACATTTATTATTTTACAGAAAGGGCATCACTTTTTGGTGGAAGAATGAATGGTGCAAATTCCCCAGAAATACTTATGTACAAGGTACTTATAGAGTCAATAAATGCCAATTCCACCTAAGGAAAGAGATAAGTATATTACATTAATGAATGACAGCAGCCAAGGAAGTAGAAGAAAAACAGGAAACATCTTAGCTGCTATGGAAGAAAAGAAAAATTCACCATTGTTTTTGCTGCAAACAAACTCAATATGAAATAGCCAAAAATGGGCCCCATTGATTTGATATCATCAGTGCACATAATAAAATTTCATAATGGTGATACAGAAATAAATTCTTGATTAACAAGTAAGAGAGTAACTGCTCGGCATACTTAAGTCATTTTCTGTGATGCCTGCATCTCATGTTAAGAGTTCATGGGTTCAAGTCCCAGCCCTGCTTCTGAGCCCATTTCCTGCTAATGCACACCCTGGTACATAGTAGGTGATTGCTTAAATACTTGAGTCCTTGTTACTCATGCAGAAAACACAGATTGAGTTTCAAGCTCCTGACTTTGGTCTGGCACTATTCTTAGCTACTGCAGGAATTTAAGGAAAAAGCCAGTGGAAGGAAGATCTCTCTGCTTCTGTCTCTTTCTGCTACTCTTTCGGATTAAATAAATAAAGAAAAATTAAAGAAAAAGAAAAAAAAAACAGTACAGAAAGGGATTTTTAATACATTGAAAACTCATTTGAGGAGTTTGCTTTTATGGAAAGGAGGGCAGGGTGGGTGCTGCAGCTCACTAGGCTAATCCTCCGCCTTGCGGCGCCGGCACACCGGGTTCTAGTCCTGGTCGGGGCGCTGGATTCTGTCCCGGTTGCCCCTCTTCCAGACCAGCCCTCTGCTGTGGCCCGGGAGTGCAGTGGAGGATGGCCCAAGTGCTTGGGCCCTGCACCCCATGGGAGACCAGGAAAAGCACCTGGCTCCTGGCTCCTGCCATCGGATCAGCGGTGCGCTGGCTGCAGCGCGCCGGCCACAGCGGCCATTGGAGGGTGAACCAACGGCAAAAGGAAGACCTTTCTCTCTATTTCTCTCTCTCACTGTCCACTCTGCCTGTCAAAAAAAAAAAAAAAAAAAAAAAAAAAAAAAAAAAAAGGAAAGGAAGGCAGAATTTCTGCATAATAATGACTCAGAGGGCGCCAGTGCTGTGGCATAGCAGGTAAAGCCTCTGCTTGTGGTGCCTGCATCATATGGATAATGGTTGGAGACCAGCTGCTCCACTTCCGATCAATTATGGCCTGGGAAAACAGTAGAAGATGGCCCAAGTGCTTGGGCCCCTGCACCCACATGGGAGACCTGGAGGAAGCTCCTGGCTCCTGGCTTCAGATCTGTGTCAGCAAATTGGCGAGTGAACCAGCGGATGGAGGACCCCTCTCTCTCTGAATCTTTCTTTCTCTGCGAAACTCTTTCAAATAAATAAATAAAACTTGAAAAAAATAATGATTCAGAAAAGATCTTTATTAAGCTTAGCATATACTATACATGATTCTAAGCTGATAGGAATATCCTATAGAATCAAAATTGATAATGCAGTAATTTAATCACTAAAGGTGCAAGTATATAAAAAGATAACACAGGGCCAGCACTGTGACACAGCGGGTTAAAGTCCTGGCCTTAAGCACCAGTATCCCACATAGACGCTGATTATAGTCCCAGATGCTCCTCTTCCAATCCAGCGCTCTGCTATGATCTGGTAAAGCAGTAGAAGATGGCCTAAAGGCTTGGGCCCCTGCACCCACGTAAGAGACCTGGAAGAAGCTCTTGGCTCCTGGCTTCGAATTGGCACAGCTCTGGACATTGCAGCCAACTGGGGGAGTGAACCAGCAGATGGAAGACCTCTCTCTCTGTCTCTACCTTTTTCTGTAACTATTTCAAATAAATAAAATACATCATTAAAAATAAAATAAACAAATAAAAAGATAACATTCAGAGCTAAAATGAAATGTCTTTGCTTTAACTGTAAGGGCATTTAACATATTAGAAGGAGAGGAAAAGAGTGTTAATTTAAGTATTAGATACTCATAGATGTAGGTAAGGTGCAAAATTTATTGTCAGAATGTTGGTGGATTTCAACATTTATTATTTTACAGAAAGGACATCACTTTTTGGTGGAAGAATGAATATGATAGTGACACAGATGTTTGTAGTAGAGAAGAATGAATAATGATGAAAAGTTATTTTCAAGAATGAAAAATTGAATATATGGGAGAAATATAGAGAGGTTACTCAGGGGCCAGCACTGTGGCATAGAGGGAAAAGCTGCCACCTGCAGAGCCGGCATCCCATATGGGTACTGGTTTGAGTCCTTACTGCTATACTTCAATCTACTCCCAATCCAGCTCTCTGATGGCCTGGAAAAGCAGTATAAGATGGCCCAAGTCCTTGGGCCCCTACACCTGCATGGGAGACCTGGAATAAGCTCCTGGCTCCTGGCTTCGGAACAGCACATCTCTGGCCACTGTGGCCATTTGGGGAGTGAACCAGCAGATGGAAGACCTCTCCTTCTCTCCTTCTCTTTCTCCTTCTCTCTCTCTGCCTGCCTCTCTCTCTCTCTCTCTCTCTCTCTCTCTTTCTCTGCCTCTGCCCCTCTGTAACTCTGCTTTTCAAAGGAATAAATAAAATCGTTAAGATCATTCAAATGAACTCTCAAGTCACTCGGATTTTAAGCAATGCAGTTTGACGTGAATCATGAATCGACTCATTATAGTGCTCTGGAATACTAGTGTTCCACCCATTTTCCGTATTGGCTTTATTTGGGGGGTGAGGGCATGGACTATGGTGCTTATCATTAATCACCATTTTTAAAGAAAGCCTTGCCCTAAGGGTTTCTTGTTTGTTTTAGTTGCTTTTTCAATGAGAAAATTTCACAACATTTACTAGTTATTTTTAACATATATGCACCAAGGCTCCAATAACTTCCAAAGAAGTGTACAACATGATTTTATTAAGGTATTTTTTATTTTCAGTTATTCTTTTACCAGCATAAAAGATGAAACTTCATCCTATGTGTTCCTAATTTTGCCTTCTATTTATTCTAAAAATCAAAATATTAATATTTCTGCCCTAGTTTGCTATGTTAATGACTACATAGTTGATTGTATACATGTCAAATATTTCATAGATATTGGTTAGGACATCTATTTTCATACTGCTATGTTAATATATTTACTGTCTGATACTTTTTTCACTAGAAAGATAGAAGTATTCATAAGCAAATACCCAAGATCATACCAGGATAAGGCAAATACCTAATACAGTTTTAGATTCCAACGTGGGTAAGTGAGCCATAAACGGAATCTTAAATGGTAGCTAATTAGTGCAGAAGTAATAATTTAGAGGTAATATATACAAGATTATGATGGCCTTCAAGTTTTTCAGATAGAAAAACTAAAATTATTTTTTATGGACAGATAAAAGCAGATTCATAACCACAGATTTAAAATATAATTTAGACTTTCTGAATTTAAATATATATGTGAAGGGAAAAGGAAGTTTTAGTAGGTTAAAGAGTAAAAAATCGGCCGGTGTCGCGGCTCACTTGGCTAATTCTCCACCTGCGGCGCCAGCACCCGGGTTCTAGGCCCGGTTGGGGCGCTAGATTCTTTCCCGGTTGCTCTTCTTCCAGTCCAGCTCTCTGCTGTGTCCCAGGAAGGCAGTGGAGGATGGCCCAAGTGCTTGTGCCCTGCACCCGCATGGGAGACCAGGAGGAAGCACCTGGCTCCTGGCTCCGGATTGGCGCAGCACGCTGGCCGTAGCAGCCATTTGGGGCGGGGGGGGGGGGGGGGGATGAACCAACGGAAAAGGAAGACCTTTCTCTTTGTCTCTCTCTCACTATCTAACTCTGCCTGTCAAAAGAATAAAGAAATAAAGAAAAAAGAAAAAAAAAGTAAAAAATTGAAGGGTCAGAAAAACGAAAAATGTCTTTGATAATGATAATTGAAATAATGAAGCAGAGTATTGTAAAACCAAGAGTCTATTTGAGTCTATTTACTATAGCTGCGGGCACCTTTCTCCCCTTGAAAGACTGGTGGTTTAGGGTATCGGAGGGAATATGAAGCTTAAATAATTGTAGCTGAAGGAAGAATTCTACCCAGATCTCAGTCTCTTTGACAGATTGACAAGCCCAGCTGCTAGTAAGCAATAAGATAATTTTGTAAAGCAAATTTGCCTGAGGATGAGGAAGTCAAAATGTAGCCTTGTTCTGGCTTCAGGTGTTTAGGACGCCAAGTAAGAGTACAAACACCACTTGAGAGCCCACCAAAAAAGGAGCAATAGGGCTTTGCTTGTGCTTCCTACTGAGTTCACAGCTGGTTCCTGTCTTGTGGGAGTTGTGCCTAGCCTACTGCTCAGGGATAGAAACACAGAAGATTATGTCTTCTGAGAGTTCATGTGTTTGCTGGGCTGCATCTCAAAACATAGTATAGGTCAGGGGGATGGTGATATGGCCTACAGCAAGCTCTTAGAAAACTTTAAGAAATAACATGAAAAACGAACAACAAATTATCATTTCCCTAGATGCAAACGATTTTATTTAACAATTTTTGTCACCTCTGTAAAATTGTAGATGAGAGGTTTGCTTCAGTGTGTTTGTCTTTGTTGTGCCTTTGCACATATGTGAAAGTCAAAGATTGATAAAAATGTATGATAGTATATGTTGTTATAAAAGTAAATTTGAAAAATATTTATATCAATTTTATCAATTTGTCACCTGTACCAGCCTTGGGAAAATTTAGATAAGTTTCAATTTTCTATTACAATAATTGAGAAAATACCTATCCTCATTTTGTATGGTAAGGCCCATTGGTACATAGATTTACAAAAAGCTATGTGATTCAAGGTTGCTTATAAGGACTCTTAGAACAATCTAGTTTTTAGAACATTTTCTGGTTTAGTATACTATAAAATAAAACTAAGAAACTTGTAGATTTTCTTAGTTTCCCAATGTATCCTTGGTTTAAACATCTTAACAAAAAATTAAAATATGAGTTTTCATGTCCTTTAGTAACTTACACATTATTCTTTTACTTAAGTGGCACATTAGACATTGCCAGGTTTTTGGAACTCAATACAGAGAAATCTCAATGAAAAGCTCGCTTTTTACTGGGCAGCAATCCATTTTGGGAAGACCTAAAAGGAACTTCTTTTTTCCCCTCTGTCAGAGTAGCTGCTCCTGATATTCATTTTCATTATATTCTGTAACATGCTGATTGTCTCCACAGTATTGCCTTAACTAAAGAGAAAACCTTAAGGGAGGCAAAAGGCACTAAAAATATCTACACATCTGCTTTCAACCTCTCCATTATTACCAAGAATGTTCTAAATCACCTTGTGTCTGCTGGTATTAAATCAGCAAGACCAAGCAAAGGAGGCATGTCAGCATGCTGATAATACATCCACTGCACTGTCTGCTTGGTTTATATTCTGTCACTTTCCATTTAAAGGGTACTTAATAGAGCAATTTTGATCTAAGACAAGTTTGTAAAAGCAATTCCACATTTTTGTTTTCTTTTCTGCAATAGCAATTAGTTTATAACAATTGCTGTATCATAAGTGTTTATTTTTCATTGAATTCATTTCATTCTGCTCACTCCATTCTAACATTATTTTATACTTAAAAAAGGATAATTTAAAATATTTCTCAGGCTATGTCTTGTGAGTTTAGCTATCAGTGTTATTTAGAGATAGGGGATATATTTTATTTTCTAAACTTAGGGGAGTGGTAGGCATTGTAGTATCATGGGCTAGCTGCTGCTTACAATATAGTTATCCCATATCAGAGTGTTGATTCCAGTCATAGCTTCTCTGATTCCAATGCAGCTTCCTGCTAATGTACTTGAGAAAGCAGTGGAAGATGTGCCAAGTACTTTGGCCCATTACCAATGTAGAATACCTGGATGAAGTTACGGATTCCTGGATTCAGCCTGACCCAGCCCTGGCTGATGCAGCCATTTAGGGAGTGAACCAGCAGGTGAATTAGCTCTTCTTCCTGTATTTCCTCCTCTGTCTCTGACACTCTACCTTTAAAATAAATAAAATAAAACTTTCAAATAAGTAAATTTAGGAGAGTTTACTAATGCTTTATAAAATTTGTTGTATGTTTTCACATTTCAAAATAATAAATATAGAAAATTTCTACAATACAGAAAATTTACTGTAAATTTATAACACATTTTATGATATGAATGGTAAAACAATGATACTATAATTTCTATAGAGTATGAATTTAAGAGCTAGGTTGTTGATATTGCAATTATTGCCACTGAATTAAACATGAAATCAGATATATTAAAGATTTGATTAAAAATAAAGTCTTTTGAACAAATAGTACTTTTATATATAAATTGTTTAGTATTATATATTATTTGTGATTATATAAATAAACACAAGGTCACATAACAACATAACATTACATTTTTCTTTTTTCTTCCAGGACACTCCTAAATTATAAAGTTTTGAGAAAATTTACATTAATTCTCCTTAATCTACATTTGGTAGAAACCCAAAACTTTTATTTCCCCAATTACTGTCAAGCGACAAGGATTAATTTTCTCACTAAGTTATCTGCTGGCTCTTCTACTCATAGGCTTACTGCTCTGTGCAGAATATTAAGCCAGATCTATATGTATGTAGCTGTAAATACCAATGCATGTTTATCAGCTTCTTTTCTCTAGTAGTATTACATTAGATGAAATTATCATCACTTCTCCTAAAATTCAAGAGACACCTGTTAATTAATTCCCTTTCAATAAACAACTTGCCTTCCCCACCACCCAAGAAATATGAGAGAGTAATTTCAATTTTGTTTTTTCAAATTAAATATGATCTTTAGTGAAGATTAACTTTTTAAATGGATTTAGTCTCACATCACTTTACCAGATAAGAGATAATTTTTACATTTTTTTCTCTTGTGATTCCATTGCCTACTGCTCTCAGTGATGAAACACCTCATCCACAACCTGCCACCTCATTCTACTGCAGGAAAAAAAGCTCTAAAGCTTCTTGGATGCTAGAGACTAGTTGCCTGGACAGCTCCACAAACTAGAAAGGAACCTATTTCTTCCATGAGTATATTATCTCCTATGTTTTTTGTATCATTTCCATTCTTTTCTCCGCCTCCTACTTTAAATACTAAGGATTCTTTGATGTTTCCACTATTAAACTTTTGAAAAGATTTATTTATTTATTTGAGAGGTAGAGTTACTAACAGAGAAATGGAAAGACAGAGATATTCCATCTGGTGGTTCACTCCCCAAATGACCACAATGGCTGGAGGTGGGCCATTCTGGAGCTAGGAGTTTCTTCCAGGTCTCCCACATGGGTGCAGGTGATCAAGAACTTGGGCTTTCTTCTACAGCTTTCCCAGGCCATAGCACAGAGTTGGATCAGAAGAGGAGCAGCCAGGAAATTAGCTGGTGCCCATATTGGATGCCGGCACTGCAGGTGGAGGTTTTGCCCACTATACCACAGTACTGGCCCCCTAATATTTGACTTTATCAGTTCTGCTGCTCTCAACTACCAACCTCTGTTCCTGCCCTGTAATAATTACTAGATCATTTCAGGAAATAATCTAATAATTCCGATAATATTATAGAAAATTTCAATAGCAAAAGTTTGTCTCTTCATTAGACTGCAATAATCCACCATTCCTCAACCATTGAAACATTAATAATTTATTCCCTTCCAAATCCTCTGAATATCAACTAATTTCTACTGGTTAACTTTCTCTAAGTCTAGTCTAATAAACATATAATCATATTAGAACATCTAATTTATTTTTTTCTTTTTGCTCTTAAAGATATAAATATATTTGAAAGGCACATTTACAAAGAGAGAGAAGCACACACACACAGAGAGAGATAGGGAGAAGGAGAGAGAGAGAATCTTCCATCTGCTGGTTCATTCCCCAAATTGTCACAATAGTTGGGGTTGTACCAAGCCAAAGCCAGAAGCCAGGAGCTTCATCCGAGTGTTCCACATGGCTGTAGGGATCTAAGCACTTGTGCCATGTTCCACTGCTTTTTCAGGCACATTAGCAGGGAGCTGGATCAGAAGTAGAGCAGCCAGGATGCAAAGTCATGTCCATACTAGATGACAATGCTGCAAGTAGTGGCTTAACCTGTTGTGCCAGAACACTGGTCCCTAATTTATCTACTTTTTCTATTTTCCACTAGTCACCATGCCTCGTAACATCACCAACTGTTAATACATAGATTTATTATCATCACCATATCAGTTTCTTAAAAATGAAATCTTAATTCATTTACTCCTATCTGCCCCAATCCTAGTGTATTAACAACGTCTTTAAATTGTTTAATCAAATTTTATGTTGAAAACATGGCTTTGTTTCGGTAGCACCATAGAGAAAAATGCACATGTTAATGTTTAATAGTTGGAATCCACAATCAAACATTCTAGATGAAATTTAAAATTACTTATAAATATTTCATAAAGGATTGATTTATTTCCAGGTGTTACAGATGCTGGGGGTGTCAAATAAATAAGTCTTTGGAAAACATATTTCATGATGCCGAGAAAACTGGGTCTTCAGGTGAAGAAGTATGAAACTAGACCCCTACCTTACACCTTACACAAAAATCCATTCAAAGTGGATCAAAGATCTAAATCTATGACCAATACCAACAAATCATTAGAGAACATGGGGGAAACTCTACAAGACATTAGCATAGCCAAAGACTTCTTGGAAAAGACCTCAAAAGCACAAGCAACCCAAGCTAAAATTGACAAATGGAATTACATCAAGCTTAGAAGCTTCTACACTGCAAAAGAAACACTCAGCTAAGTGAAGAGACAGCCAACAAAATAGGAGACACTATTTACAAACTATGCAACTGAACTATGCAACTGAGGAAGAGTTAACATCCAGAATAGATAAAGATCACAATAAATTTGAAAACAATAAAACAAATGATCTAGTTAAGAAATGGGCAAAGGAATTCAACAGGCATTTTTCAAGAGAGGAAATTCTAATGGCCAACAGACACTTGCAAAAATGCTCAGGATCACTAGCCATAAGTTAAACGCAAATCAAAACCACATTGAGGTTTCACTTCACTCCAGTTAAAATGGCTGCCATACAGAAATCAGCAAACAACATATTCTGGCAAGGAGGTGAGGTAAAAGGTACCCTGATGCACTGTTGGTGGGAATGTACACTGGTGCAACTACTGTGAAAGACAGTGTGGAGATACCTCAGAAATCTGAATATAGACCTACCATATGATCCAGCCATCCTATTCCAGGGAACTTACCTAAATCAAAAGAAATCAGTTTATGAAAGTGTTATCTGTAGCCCCATGTTCATTACAGCACAATCCACAATAGTAAATATATGGAATCAACCCAGATATCCATCAACTGTTGACTGGATAAAGATATTATTGTATATATGCACTATAGAGTATTACTCAGCTGTAAAAAAAAAAAAAGTGAAATTCTATCTTTTGCAATAAGATGGACGCAACTGGAAACCATTATACTTAGTGAAATAAGCCAATACCAGAAAGACATATATCATATAGTTCCCCTGATTCGATGTGACTAATATAATACTTGAAATGTAATGTATTAGAGTGAAACAGACATTTTGAGATTCAATGATTGATTATAGCCCTTGTCTTTTCCATTGAGGAACAGTGTTTTGTTTTTCTCTGTTTTGTTTTCGTTCTCTTCATACTATTTGTTAAACTCCTTTACTCAGAGTAGCTTTAATTACATTATCATTAAGTGTACTGAAAATAGAACATGGAAAAATTAAGAATGGGAATCATAGAGGGAGGGAGAAGAA
Organism: Oryctolagus cuniculus; assembly: GCF_051225735.1. Taxonomy (NCBI): domain Eukaryota; kingdom Metazoa; phylum Chordata; class Mammalia; order Lagomorpha; family Leporidae; genus Oryctolagus; species Oryctolagus cuniculus. Next base: position 67,659,276 of record NC_142871.1, on the reverse strand, counting down.
GGGTTGGAGTCAGGGGGAAGGGAGGGTAGGGAGGAAATCCCACTATATTCCTAAATCTGTATATATGAAATATATGAAACTTGTATAACTTAAACAAAATCAACTAAGAATCTCATATAGGCCAGTTATTATCAAAATAGATAAGCTCTATCATTCACTATGCTTCAGTAGTAGATATCAGCCAGATATTCTATCATATCGACACATTCTTGATGGGAATTTTCTATAAAATGCCAGCTATTCAGAAAAATTTCTTAGATTCTACCTTCGGAACTCTAGCAAATCACTGGTGTTGAAAATTGATTATAAAGTCACGTTTTCTTAGAATGCTGTCATCTGTTGTTCATGTTTACTAATTCCATAAATAGTAGATAATTGATTATGTTACAAAATTGAAGTAAAATAAGAAAATAGAAATCAACTGTACTTAAATCTGTAATCACTTCGTTTTATGAGACATTCCAAAAATCTCGTAAATATATTGATTTTCCTCCTTGTAATATATTACTCACATTGTCAATCCTTAATAATTTTTAAGGTCTCAACTTAAATATTAACTCCCCATAATATGTGTCACTATAAATATCACTTTTATTGGATATCAAAGCTTCTTATTGTAGTATCCTATAATATCTTGTATATTTATTTTTATAATTTATCACTGTATCGTTGAATAGTTATTTGTCTTTATGTGTTAACTGTATATTTTCTTCAGTTGACACTGGCATCCATGAGAGGAGGAACTTTAGAAGTTTACTGTTATTTTCTCAGGGATATCCCTTAACTTGGCACAAAATATACATACAGATATATCTGCTAGAAAATTAATTAATTTTCAAAAATGCTGCTGTACAAACATAAGTAGATTTATTACAAATCTATTGATTAGAAGAAAAAAAATCACCATAGTAAACATGATTTTTTTCTTTAGGATCAACATTTTAATGCAGTTTTTCCACTTACATCTTATATATGATTTCATTTAAGAACTAAAACAACTCCATCAGGGAATTATCACTATCATGGCTTATGGAGGAGTACACTGAAGAAAATACAGCCTATGATTGCATGCACGAAGTTCACATTTCTCAAACACTATAGCATGATTCCCTTGAAACATAAAGTAAGTATCATTGTCTCAAAATTGTGTTGCTTGTTAACTACATCAATTATAATGCAGTAAACAGAGCTGAATTGATAGAATTTCCAAAGTGCCTGGTGGTGGACTTCTTTCTTCATGCACACACATACACACACACAACACAGAATTGTCTATAGATTCAGTGATAAATGACTTGGTCCATATTCTTATTGGAGAGCAATATCGAGTGTAGTGGCAGAGGGTTAGTAAATCATTTGCAGATCATGTATGTTGTGGGGGGGAGAGGGAGGTGTAGGTGTGTGTGTGTGTGTGTGTGTGTGTTTATTATATATACATGCATATAGTAGTAGCCATCGTGGTGGTCATTGTTGGTGTCATTGTAAAGGAGAGAGAAAGTTTTGATAGGCTTAAAAGAAAAAGAATGTTTTTTTTTAACTTTAATGAATATAAATTTCCAAAGTACAGAATTTGGATTACAATGGCTTCCCCCCCCCAATAACGTCCCTCCCACCGGCAACCCTCCCCTTTCCCACCCCCTCTCCCCTTCCATTCACATCAAGATTCATTTTCAATTCTCTTTATATACAGAAGATCAGTTTAGCATACATTAAGTAAAGATTTCAACAGTTTGCTCCCACACAGAAACATAAAGTGAAAAATACTGTTTGAGTACTAGTTATAGCATTAAATCTCAATGTACAGCACACAAAGGACAAAGATCCTACATGAGGAGTAAGTGCACAGTGACTCCTGCTGTTGACTTAACAAATTGACACTCTTGTTTATGGCCTCAGTAATCACCCTAGGCTCTTGTCATGAGCTGCCAAGGCTATGGAAGCCCCCTGAGTTCACTGACTCTGATCATATTTAGACAAGGCCATGGTCAAAGTGGAAGTTCTCTCCTCCCTTCAGAGAAAGGTACCTCCTTCTTTGATGACCCATTCTTTCCACTGGGATCTCACTCGTGGAGATCTTTCATTTAGGTTTTTGTTGTTGTCGTTGTTGTTTTGTTTTGTTTTGTCTTGTTTTGTTTGTGCTATTGACTCCTTGTATAGGTAAAAGGATAGTCCGGGATTACATGCAGAGTCAGAGTGAGAAGAGAATTGCAGAGATTAAAACATCATCATCATCATGTGTTTAAAGATTTAATGTTATTTCTTTACTAATCAAAATAAAAAAGATCACGATGATATTTTTTTAAAAAAAGTAATGCATTGAGAAGTTAAGTTTGATGGATTTTTCTGAGTTTCAGTGGCCAGAAAGCAGCTCTTTATTTTTTGCCACTATAGAGAAAACGATAACCATATAATTTACATGTTAATACTTGCAATGATTTAAGTGTGATTCAAAAGATTTCACAATTTTTAATTCATTAAACCTTAATAATAACCCTTAGCCCTTTACATTCCCCTTTATAAACAAGTGTATGGCACAGAGAAGGGATGTTACACGCACAATATCAAGCAGTTAGTCAGTGGAGAATGAGTGGTGTAATAAAAGGTTGTTGCTCCAGAGAATTTAACTGATATTATGCAAGCTGTTCCCAGAAAATGTAAGTTCTATAAGTAAGAAAAGCAGTTCCTTATTCACATTAATTTCCAAGAACTCATAAGCTATGTGGAACAGTCTTGAATGTGATTGGAATTTTGGAACTGTAATAACAAAGATACTAAATGCTAATACTTTAAATATTTTCAAGTGCACCAAATGAGGATGATAACTGATATAAAGTTTTACTGACATACACGAGAGAACACTGAGAAGTAACTTCTTTCCAGAAGTACTAATGAAGAATAGACATGAAAAGGACCAGAGAGAAAAGACAAAGCATTCACTTGTCCTGAATGAGAAAGGTAGTAAAAAGAATGGGGCTTGCCATGCCTTATTTAAAATCTTCGAAAAATTTTTGTGCTCAGAATGTATGTAGCATATTTTTAAATTTTTAATACAATTTTACAATGTTTTGTGACTGTACATTAATAGATGTTGCAGGCAAAATTCTGACCTTCATTCCTGTAACTAATACGAATGGATGGCTTTGTGACAATGTTTAATAGCTCTTACTTCAATGTTTCATTTGTCTTTTTATTTAATATTATTAAACTTTATGAACTCCCACAAAAATGAAGTAATTAATCTTTATAACATTCCCCGTAGATAGTTAGATAGCTTCATTATGGTACAAGAAATAGAGAACATATATTGGCTAAATGAATATTGCACTATCAGCACCTTCACATTTCTGATCATCTTTTCAATCCACAAGGATAATAATTTTTGCATGTTTTAAGTATCTGAATGATTCATATTAATTACTATTATTTATATTTATTCTCTTTGCAGTATCCCAGATGTTATAAGAAAAATCCAAAACTACTGGATATCCACTTTAAAATAATTTAAATTGAGTTCGATAACATAATTTATTAATGACTTGTTTCATTTAAAATATTTATATTTCTTTTTTAACTTATTTGTGTCCTTAAATAAAATATATAACATTTTCAAATTCTATATTGAAAAAGTGTCTTGTGAAATACATAATTAACTGGGTTCTAAAAATTTATGTGTGAGCACTGGTGTTCTGGTGTAGGGTGAAGCCATCATCTGTGATGTTGGTATCCTATATGAGTGCCAGTTCAAGATCTGGTTGTTCTACTTCTGGTCCAACTTCCTGCTAACGTGCCTGGGAAAACAGCAAATGATGGCCCAATTTCTTGGGCCCTTGTCACCCACATGGGAGATTTGGAAGACGTTCCTGACTCCTAGCTTCAGTCTGGCCCAGCCCTGGCAGTTGCGACTATCTCAGGAATGAACCAACAAATGAAAAATCACTCTTTTCTCTCTATGTCTCTCTGTCTCTGTCTGTCTGTCTCTCTCTTTCTCTCTCCTTCTCTTATAAATATGACCTTCAAATAAATAAATAATAAAAAATTTTCTGTGTGGCTCCTATTTATATTTATGTGTGACAACATATAATTTGTTACCCTTGTAATCTTTGGATCAAAATTAAAATAAAATCTTCTAATGTATTCTGCTTACTAAACTGAATCTTTATTTGTGTTTTTCTTAATGTAAGGGCATTCATTAAAAGTCTTTCAATTAAAGTCTGCCCTTTGTTCAAAATTGTCAAAAATTTTGATTTTTCATCAAATTCAAGTGTTTGAACTTTGAACTACTAATGTTTATTCAAAAATCCATGTGTGTGTATAAATTGTTATTTTAAAATAGAAATGACAGAACAGATACATCAAGATTTCCAAGTAAAGCCATTAGTCACCTCTGTCTAGATAATCAGAGCAAAAGCACAATATGTCAGCAACTTAAGAATATATTGAAAGCAGCTCTGAGTTATCATTCCTCATCTTGCCTCCAAGAATATTGTGTAGATCCCAAAAAAGGGCATAATCAAATGTAAGTGCAAATTGCCTGCACACCTTCCCAAATTTGCAAGAGTGCATCTCATCTGATAAGCAACTGAATTCAAGCTGGCTATTCTCGTTTCTGAGTGGACAGTTTGGTTTCCACCTCTGAGTCTCAGCCCACAGATGTCATTTCCAGGTGCTTATGACTGCTCCTCCTTTGGATTTCTCAAAATTCATATTATATTCACAACTTTGCAGCATCATTTTCTGTGGTATTACAAAAACAAAGGCCATCGAGATGTCAATTGCAACAGATCAAATACATGTGATCAAAGTTCATGACTTGAAATTCTAACCCCTCAATGTGATGGTATTAGAAGATGGGCCTTTGATGAATTACTGATTAGTCTTTGATAAATTAGTAAGAGATTAGTTATGAAGACAGAACCTTCATAAATAGGATCAGTGCCCTATATAGGGTCCCAAGAGAACTGTTGTCTTTTTATGCCAAATGATACCGCAAGATGGAAACCCACAACCCAGAGGAAAGCCCCAGTCCCAAAACATGGCCATATTGGTGCCCTTATCTGGGACTTCTAGCCTAAATATCAGAGAGATACATTTTTTGATGTTGATAAACCACAGTCTGTGGTACATTTTTATAAGAGGAATGAATACATCAACTACCTTTTATATTTTTTTCATTCCTCAAAGATCTTTCAAAATTATTTCCCAAGAATTATATTTTCAAATATTTGGTATTCTGATATTGTATTTTCCTGATGAGTTAAGAAATTATGGACTTTATAAAAAAATCACTAACCTTTGGCTTCAGTTGCATTTTTAACATTGATCTCACTGGCAATTTCCAAAGCTATACAATGCCAGCATTACTAGTTAAAAATGTGTGATGCTTTCTGTTTTCTGCAAGTTTCAGCCACAGGAATCACTACCCAGCTTGACTCATGCTCCTTCCTCATCACTCCTATGGAAAGAAATTGTGAAAATAATGTCTGTATTTTCAATCAAGGGACTTAATTAGACCTATCTTGAAGGCTTAGTCCACCACAACCATCTGTGGGGGCTATGGAACTCCAAAGGAGAGACTCTCTCTCTCTGAGGTGGATTTCACAAAGCAAAGTATAGTGAAGTACAAATAAGTACAAATTTGTGGTTTTCTATCCTAAAATTTGAAGCTCTCAGGAACTTAGAAGTCTCACACGTGTGACATGCATTGCTCTTGACTATTTTGTAAGTCTATAAGAAAATATCAAAAGTGTTCTGTAGTAGAGTGAACTTTAAACAGCTGTCAGACACAAGACAGCAGTGGCTGAAAAAGAGACCCTTACTCAACTTTTCCTAGCTCCAACCTTAGGTAAGTCTAAACCACAGTAACCTAGGGAGGAAGAAATACAAAAGCTGTGGGGACATGGAAGAGAAGTCTCCTATCGTCCCCCCCCCCCCTTAATGCAGGATTACCAAAGAGACACAACTTGTAATGTATCTTGCATTTTGATAATTTCTCTGAATAAACAAGAATATTTTTGGTACAGAAGCTATCTGAATAACTTTTTGCTAGTCAAGAGTGATGAGAAAAACTATGAAAATTGTTTAACATTATATTCAAGGGTAAAGAAAGAGTAGTTCACATGACAATTTTAAATAGTGAAAAGAAGTAATAGTAATAGTGATTTTTTCTTTGAATGCTACTGAGTAAAATTAAAGGCTCCAAACTACTATTTTAAACTGTATTTTAATAAATTGTTGTTAACATGCAATACTTGTGCATTTTTATGAAGTACTATGAAATATTTCAACACACGTATATAGTATGAACTGATCAAATCAAGCATTTGGCATTTCCATTTCCTGTTCTGTTCATTGGGTTTGGAGCCTACCAGATCCTCTCTAGTTCTTTATTCAGTTTAATTAGATTTATTGAAAATTTCAGAATTCTTTTCAATGATTAAATAATATTTTATTGTGTATTTATACCACATTTTCTTTATTCATTTATCAATTGATTGATATCTAGCTTGATCCCAGTCCTTTGTCACTGTGGAGCATACATCAGTGAAGATGGAAGTGCGGATATCTCTTTGATAGATGAATTTCATATCTTTTTTTTTTTTGACAGGCAGAGTGGACAGTGAGAGAGAGAGACAGAGAGAAAGGTCTTCCTTTGCCGTTGGTTCACCCTCCAATGGCCGCTGCAGCTGGCGCGCTGCGGCCGGCGCACCGTGCTGATCCGATGGCATATACGCATAGAAGGATACTTTTTAAAATAGCTTCCCCTCTTCTATTTGCAG